>NC_053168.1:92194151-92794151 GCF_016835505.1 Polypterus senegalus
TAACTGTATATATATGTGTATAGATGTGTGTGTATATATGTATATATATATATTTATATATATGTTTATATGTATATATATATGTTTATATATGTGTATGCCAGCAACACTCATGACAATGACAAAACAATTACATTGTCAATCATGTTACGCTATTATTAAAATGTTTCCTTTTCTTTTACTTCTCGCTGCCAATGCAGGTATTTTGCTATATATTATATATATATATATATATATATATATATATATATATATATATATATATAATATATACAGATATATATATATATAAATAGATAGATATGACAACAACACTCATATCAATGACAAAACAATTACATTAACAATCATCTTACGTTATTTTTAAAATGTTTGCTTTTCTTTTTCATAACTTCTTTAACACACTACTTCTCCGCTGCGAAGCGCGGGTATTCTGCTAGTATGTATATATGTGTGTGTGTATGTATAATATATATATAGTTGGGCAGGTTTCATTTCGAAATTCTACGCGTTATGGTCATAACTGGAACCTAATTTTCTCCATATAATGTAATGGAGTTGAGCTCCATGGCCATGGGGGGGCGGAGTTTCGTGTGACATCATCACGCCTCCACGTAATCACGTGAACTGACTGTCAACGCATTACGTAGATAACCAGGAAGAGCTCCAAAAACCGCTGATGAAAACATGCATTATACAATTGAGAAGGCAGCGAAACAATAAGAAGCGAGCGAGTGACACATACTGTACAAGCATATTCATGCCTACAGCTACTTCGGAAATAAAGCACGGTGTAAACCTAAAGTTTACATTAAGTTCATAGACAGGCTGCCACTGGCGTTTGTCATGTCCACGGCTAATGCGGGATACAAGTTTAATGAGAGGACGCAGGGTATAAACGACAGTTTTGATCACTTTCTTACTAAGTTCAAATTGCTGGTCAAAGGCTGTGCTTATGCAAATTCCGAGAGACTGCGTTTGTGGGGGGATTGACAGTTAAGGCGGGTGGAGGAGTGACATCATCATCTCCCCTCCCATTCACCTCATTTCGCTCTGAGCTGAGCCATCTTCTGAAGCAACTTCGTCACACTGCCACCAAATACTCACAGAAAAAAAAGTTAATACACACGCTGTCTCTAGAGTTTCTCCACACTGAATCCTCCAGGCACTAATTACAAAAGGTTACATTGACAATCGTGTTACGTTATTTTTAAAATGTTTCCTTTTCTTAGCACAAGCACAGCTGAGAAGCTTCGATGCATGTGCTCTATAACGCGTTAAAAAATAATGCATTTAATCACACTTTGCATTACAAGCAAAGGGGAACTTTTGTCAATGCATGATTTCCTGATACACTGATTACATTGATCAGCGGTTCCCGATTCATTTTACCCTCGCACCCCGTTGGTTTGAAAAGAAGTATGAAAAAATATGAGGTTAACACAGAAAAACAGATCACCAATTCAAGTTTTATAAATAATCGATTCGCCATCAATAATTGTTTTGGTAAAGCCATACTCAGTGTAATCCTCCTTCCATTTTATAATTTTTCCGCCACAAGCCGTGATTAAATGAACGGTAAAAAAGTAAGAGCGAAGCGAGGGTGACATATTCAGGCAGGCATATATATGACAGAAACTCTCATGACAATCATGTTACGTTATTATTAAAATGTTTCCTTTTCTTTTTCATTACTTCTTTAACACACTACTTCTCCACTGCGAAGCACGGGTATTTTGGTAGTACATAAATCAATTAACTGTAGCAGATAACATCTTGCCAAGCGTTTACAAAATAATTATTTAAAAGACAAACTTATTGGCATATCTCCGCCAAGACTTAATGCGACAGAACTGGTGTCATAAACAACGTTGAAAACTTCACTAAACTGCCTCCTTTAGAAAAGTGGATTGAACAAACTTCACAATCTAATAGTTAAAATGATCTCTATGGGGCAAATCTTGAGATAAAAGTGTAAACAGAATCTATATATATATATATATATAATTCACTAAGGCAAGACAATCATGGAAAACACGCCGGAAGGGGCGTGGATTCACTAAGCCGCCGACAAGTAAGACACCTATGGCACACGCAGGCAGGAGCCACGCCCACCAACTCCAAGACCATTGGATACACGACGACACAGAAAGAACGGCGTCATTTATATTCGTCTGTCGTAGAGGCCTCATGTACCTCCGAGCCACCTTGACTGTTCATAGAGGCATGTTTCTTGCGGAGGTGAGTCGCTATATGCAGCGTTTAAAACGGTTTGCGAGGGGTATCCCATGGGATACTTAAAACAATCCTTTACAACTGAGGTTAAAACACAATGAAGTAAGCAGTCTTTAAAACTGAGTTTTCGGTTACGACGCCACGACCTCGTGCACCATAGCAAACTGTTTTACACGCTACATACAGCAAATCGCATCCACGACAAACATACGCCTTCTTCACTCACGGACAATTATATGTTGCTATCTCCAGAGTTCCATCTTTTCATTCACTTTCTGTTGTATCCGCAAACCCTCCCTTTTTAGACAACTGTGTCTTTCCAGAAGTGTTCAACCATTAATAAATTATTTTGCGGCGTTTGGTATGCCTCTGGTTCACTATTGTGTTGTATTTTGCTCTCTCCAGCGTTCCATCTTTTCATTCACTTGCTGTTGTATTCTCACACCAACCCGTTTTAGACAACCGTGTCTTTCCATTGAGCGTGTGTCTACCCGGCGCAGAGAGGCGTGGGTAAGCCGTTGAACCCCATTCGGACTGCAAACCGTGGAATTCCCACTAAGTGCGACTCATACGCTCCCACTGGTTACGTCCCTACCCTTTGTACACACCACCCTCCCACCTCGCTACTACCTTGGTTGGGTGTCTTGGTGGATTATATATAGAAAAGCAGCTAAAACCGCACAGAGCAATGAAATGTCTACGTGAGTCACAGGTGCATCTGGACTGTGTTAAGACGACAACGACTCAAGTGACGAGTTGGTGGTGGGCACATGAGCGGGCAGTGCATACTGAACGAGAAATCGGCAGACTAGCATGACGGACGGAGCTGAATGGACGTCCTTCTTCTCTCCTCCCATTCCACACTTCGCGACTGAGCGCCGTGCACCCCCATCCCTCCGTCTGGCAGGAGAAGGCGCGATGCGTTCCGCCAGTTTTCAGTCACGGAAGATTGTGTGTTGGTTCGTTCCGTGCATTGTTACAACGTTGCTTTTCTTGCTGATTTATTACATTACCGATTTTTCAAATGTTAATTTTCTCCCTGTGCTTAAAATTCATTAAAAAACCAGCTTGATTATGCAGCGTATGGTACGCCGCGGTTTGGCTAGTAATATGTATAATAATAAACATTACATAAAAGCAAGAAACACATGACAGTAATTTAAAAACAACACAAATATCAAATAAACAAGACATAAAGTTAGGGCAGACCATAAGAAATGTAATATTAAACCTCTTTTTTGGCTTGAGAACACCAGTAGTTTATTTCTTAAGTTTGGGGTAAAGCTTGTATTGTTACTAGACATCACTATAGCCTTGAGGCATACTTTTTAGGTTGAAACCCTATTTTCTTTTGTCATTAAGCAACTCCGAGTTATTGGGATTTGGTACACATTAGTTTTTCTTCCTGAATTTGACCCTTGCTAGTTCTTTTGATTTTTTTTTATTTTCTTACCTGTACCCATTTTCATAGTGCTGTTACCAGTTTTTTCTGTGACAGTTCACACCCTAATAATTGAGTTCCCACCTATCACTACTTTCACCCTTTTTAAAGGGTGGTTTTAAAGGGAACCATTGGGGCTCTCATCTCTGCCTGTAAACTCAAAGTTGTCAGAGCTGCTGTCTAGTTCAATGTAGTTTTGAAAATGTTTTAACTTCTACAATTTTGGGTTTGATACCCCAGGACAGTTTTCACCTCTAACCATGCAGTTACATTGTACTAGTATTGACCATTCTCTATCTTCCTTGCAATGCATGGTAACTACTGTGCCGGTTACATGAGAGCTTGCTTTATCATCTCGCCTACTCCATCGTCCTCTTTCCGCAGCCAGTCTTTTCTTTGCTTGAATTGCAAGTTTTGTCATTTTTATTTCATCCACAACATATAGTAGAGTGTTGTAAGACAAATTAAATGCATTAATGCTTGTCCTTGGGTTACCTGCTTACGCATGAGAGTGTCCATAACAGTAGGTCAGAAGTTCCTCACAGAGTTATAATGAGAGGGGGTAAGGTTAAGGAAAAGCCATTGAGGAATGAAAATTAAATTAAATATTTACCCTAATCAACTTTCTGATCGTTGACTTTGTAATATTTTCCATAACTTGTGAAGTGGTTATACTTACAACATTTTCCTTGTCAAACTATTGACTTACATTTGACTGCTAGACTTTCTTTCTTTTCTTTTTTTTTTTTTACTTCACATTTCTCTAAAATGGCTGAATCTGTATCTAATACATTTATAAACATTAAGCAGGTCAATGAGGTAAGATAAAAATAATGATAGTAATAATAATACATTTGACTTGTATAATGAGATAAGAATGTGTGAAAAACTCTTATTTACTTTTTATAAACAAAATAAGATTGTTTAGTCGTCCTATTAGCTGAGGGCAGGGAAAACCTACTATTTGTAATTCCCAGCATCCAAAGTACACTTAGCAGGCGTGTACTCTGTCCAAAATTGTTCCTGCCTTATGCCTAGTGCTGGCTCAGCGGTACATGGAGTCCCTAGGCTGTGGTGGGTGGATGTCCCCTCTTGGTGATCGGAGTGGGTTCATATTAGTATGAGATATTTACTGTATGTGATGTTGAAGAGCTGGAGCATCCATTTTTTAAACCACTTTTCCAAGTAGGTGTGCAGGATAGCTGGATCCTAATCCAGCAATCATCGGACACAAAGATGGAACAGTTTCTTCTTAGGGCAATAGCCCATTGTATGGTGAACACACACACACGCACACGAGTTCTTGTGTTGATTAGACCTTAGTTTACTTTTAAAACAGTGTATGTTCCCCATCCCCCACATAAAACATCAATTTAAGCAAGCAGAAAACATGAGACAACTATAGTACTTGTGGATAAAAAAGTTTTTCCTTTTTAGGTGTGTTTGAATATAATATGGAAAGCACCTACTGCAATAGCTATGTCTGTCTGTCTCACTGTCAGCCTGTCTGTCCATCTATCTGTCCAGTCATACAAACATGCAAGAAGGACCATGTTGGCTGCTAACAGCAAGGATAGGGCAGGATTACAGTTTACTAATTACAGCAAATGGAGTCCAAGGTATAACATTCAACAAACTGAGCATGCGTTACTGTTTATTTGTACATGAGGAGCAGCTTTTGCTGCCATGTATCTTCAGGCTGGAATCGGTATCTTAGGATAATTGTCACCTTTCGCATCCCCATCCTTATATTATTCTGCTTGTATCCAGTTGCCACAACTGCAATATCCCTTCACAACAATAGCGAGGAATCTCTGTTCCTGGCAGAGTTTTGGTCTTAGGCTTATCTTCAATTCTTCAATGTGACTGTGGTATTTGACTGTTTATTTGATGCATACTTTGTTTCCGAAACTGCATTATGACACTACCTTTTTACTTCACTTTAATGTAAGCCTCCCAATAAAATGAAAAGGCACATACAGCCTAGTTGCGACCAACAGAAATGGTCTCACCAACCTACATACTCGCACCAATGCACAGAAGCAGAAACATCTACATCACGCCAGACTAACCTGCACAGGCAAGATACCTTAGAACAACAAAGAAAACGTATGACAAACCACAGAACGACATTATCCTAAGATCAGCGGCAGCAGGTCTTCCACCTAGACAGTGAACGAAAAATTAATTACACACACAACCTTTCTGAACAGCAGCAGCAAACTGCCAGACAATAAGAAACATTATGATGGAAAAGCTACGAGGATTTCATAACATTCACAACTCAAAACAAGATATTTCTTTCATATTACGGCGTGGAAATTCCCAATTCACAACAACAAACATTCAATAATGTCAGAGTTTATTTGCCAGGCCCTGTTTTTACCCATGGGCCAGTTGTACACTACATTTTCCAGTTGCACTGGATCCAGAAAGTATTCACAGCACATCACTTTTTCCACATTTTGTTATGTTACAGCCTTATTCCAAAATGGATTAAATTAATTTTTTTCCTCAGAATTCTACACACAACATCTCATAATGACAACATGAAAAAAGTTCACTTGAGGTTTTTGCAAATTTATTAAAAATAAAAAAATTGGGAAAGCACATGTACATAACTATTCACAGCCTTTGCCATGAAGCTCAAAATTGAGCTCAGGTGCATCCTGTTTCCCCTGATCATTCTTGAGATGTTTCTGCAGCTTAATTGGAGTCCACCTGTGGTAAATGCAGTTGATTGGACATGATTTGGAACGGCACACACCTGTCTATATAAGGTCCCACAGTTGACAGTTCATGTCAGAGCACAAACCAAGCATGAAGTCAAAGGAATTGTCTGTAGACCTCAAATCTGGGGAAGGTTACAGAAAAAGTTCTGCTGCTTTGAAGGTCCCAGTGAACACAGTGGCCTCCATCATCCGTAAGTGGAAGAAGTTTGAAACCACCAGGACTCCTCCTAGAGCTGGCCAGCCATCTAAACTGAGCGGTCGGGGATGAAGGGCCTTAGTCAGGGAGGTGACCAAGAACCCGATGGTCACTCTGTCAGAGCTCCAGAGGTCCTCTGTGGAGAGAGGAGAACCTTCCAGAAGGACAACCATCTCTGCAGCAATCCACCAATCAGGCCTGTATGGTAGAGTGGCCAGACGGAAGCCACTCCTTAGTAAAAGGCACATGGAAACCTGCCTGGAGTTTGCCAAAAGGCATTTGAAGGACTCTCAGACCATGAGAAACAAAATTCTCTGATCTGATGAGACAAAGATTGAACTCTTTGTTGTGAATGCCAGGTGTCACGTTTGGAGGAAATCTGGCACCGCTCATCACCAGGCCAATACCATCCCTACAGTGAAGCATGGTGGTGGCAGCATCATGCTGTGGGGATGTTTTTCAGCGGCAGGAACAGGGAGACTAGTCAGGATAAAGGGAAAGATAACTGCAGCAATGTATAGAGACATCCTGGATGAAAACCTGCTCCAGAGTGCTCTTGACCTCAGACTGGGGCGACGGTTCATCTTTCAGCAGGACAACGACCCTAAGCACACAGCCAAGATATCAAAGGAGTGGCTTCAGGACAACTCTGTGAATGTCATTGAGTGGCCCAGCCAGAGCCCAGACTTAAATCCAATTGAACATCTTTGGAGAGATCTTAAAATGGCTGTGCACCGACGCTTCCATCCAACCTGATGGAGCTTGAGAGGTGCTGCAAAGAGGAATGGGCGAAACTGGCCAAGGATAGGTATGCCAAGCTTGTGGCATCATATTCAAAAAGACTTGAGGCTGTAATTGTTGCCAAAGGTGCATCGACAAAATATTGAGCAAAGGCTGTTAATACTTATGTGCGTGTGAATTCTCAGTTGTTTTATTTTTAATAAATTTGCAAAAACCTCAAGTAAACTTTTTTCAAATTGTCATTATGGGGTGTTGTGTGTAGAATTCTGAGGAAAAAAATGAATTTAATCCATTTTGGAATAAGGCTGTAACATAACAAAATGTGGAAAAAGTGATGTGCTGTGAATACTTTCCGGATGCACTGTATTATAGACGTTGGTATACAGTGATCCCTTGCTATATCGCTTCGACTTTCCCAGCTTCACTCCATCGCGGATTTTAAATGTAAGCATATCTAAACATATATCACGGATTTTTCGCTGGTTCGCGGATTTCTGCGGACAATGGGTCTTTCAATTTATGTTACATGCTTCCTCAGTCTGTTTGCCCAGTTGATTTCATACAAGGGATGCTATTGGCGGATGGCTGAGAAGCTACCCAATCAGAGCACGTATTACATATTAAATAAAACTCCTCAATGATATATGGTATGCTTCCCGCACTCTGCTTCGCACACTTAAAAGCTCTAACAGCCCGTATTGATTTTTCATTGTTTGCTTTTCACTGTCTCTCTCACTCTCTCCGAGAAATACAGACAGATACATATCCATCATGCAATACCATCAGGGAGGCGTATGATTGGCCCCATTATCTGCTCCTGACGGAGGGGGTGTGAGCAGAGGTGCTGTTTGCACAGTGGCTGTTTGCTTAGAAGATACAGACGCGCCTGTAAAAAAAATGCTGAAAGGCTATCTTCACATTGATCCCTTCATTGCGCCTATTTATTGCGGTGCTTGCATACTTAAAAGCGCAAGAGCCCTATTGATTTTTGATTGTTTACTTTACTCTCTGTCTCTGACATTCTCCTCTCCTGATGCGCACCTTGAAGAGGATGATATGTTTGCATTCTTTTAATTGTGAGAAAGAACTGTCATCTCTGTCTTGTCATGGAGCACAGTTTAAACTTTTGACTAAAGGGTGTTATTTCATGTCTAGGGGGCTCTAATAATGTTAACAATGTGGGAGAGTTTATAAGGGCTTAAAATATATTAAAAATAACCATACAAACATGGTTTCTACTTCGCGGATTTTCACCTATCACGGGGGGTTCTGGAATGCAACCCCCGCGATCGAGGAGGGATTACTGTACTACATTACCTGACCGCCACACTTCACACATACTGACTTACATGTGCCCTGCATTTCCCTTCTTTACCAATATGTTCTGCTAACCTGTTCATGTTACACTTTGTATTGTAAGCATTCATGCTGTTGTAACTATAATAACATTCCATACTAATCATGTGACTATTCTAATAGTGAGTCCTTTTACAAGTCACAACTTACTAAAATAATCTCCTTTCTTACTGTAACCTGTGATGTTCTTCTCTCCCTTATCATCATTTCATTAACGCTTTTATTCTTGCAAAATTTTCGCAAGCACGATTTGCTAGTTATACAGTAAATTTGTCCTTTTTTAAATATTGCAGTTCGTCCTGCACAGTCCTGTGAATGACCTAGTGTGCCATGTTTACCAGTGGATTTGACTAGGATGTTTAAATTTCTACAGGCAGGTTGGCAAAAAAAGCCGCTCAGTGTACTTGATGGGGGTAAGGCAGGCAATGGTTCCGTTTCACTTTGATCAATCATTTGCTGTTGAAGTCTGAATGAAACCCCTTTCAAATCACATGCTTTTATCAGGTTGGCCCTTGTGTACTCCTGTGGACAGTTGAAACTAAAGTTTTTATTCAGCAGATTTTTTCACTTTTCCATTTTTTTCTCCATCTTTACGGATGACAAACAATGCCTCAAAACTTTATCTTTGTATTTATCAAGATTATAGTCTTCATGATCTCTGAGAGTTGTGTAACAAGAGCCACTTTTCTAAAATCACATATAACAGAGGGTCACCTGAATCTGATAGCCACCTGTTAATTTTGCTTTTCATTTCACAAATTTATTTCATGAAAAGTATTTATGTCAGAAATACTATTTCAGAGACTTGTGTCTGTGCTGGTGTGGGTGAGGTCTTTTACTTCTTAAACAGCACACTGCTAAACAACACTCCCCCATCCCCCAGGTAATCTTTAAGTAAGCAGACTAAGTGAGAGGTACCATATAAAGGTGCGGTCAGTTCTCTGTATCTAAATCCTATTGAGCTGGTGTGAAATTCAATGAAGCAGTACATCATGTGGACTGTTAAGCTATTGACTGAGACCAACTTGTGTGTGCAATAAAAAAGTACTGGAAATTTGACCTATAACCAATATATCAAGAAACTTTAGAGTGTGTTAAGAAAAGTTGTAGTGCATCAAGGATGTCACTCGGGGATGTGAAACAAGTCCAAAATACAGATTTCCTTTTAATCCTACACCTACAATGCCATCTATGCCTGCAATAGCAAGAATACCAATTTTAGTGTCAAACAAAGCATCCCTTTTTATCGGAAGCTATGCATTTGCATGCATGGCACAATAAATAAATGGATAGGACTGGCAAGCTTTGTTGGGCTAAATAGCCTGTTTTCGTCTGGAGTGTTCTATTGTTTCTAATAGTTAAGTGGTCACTGCATGCACAGCAGCAGCCTTGTTGATAAATGTATAAATGGAGAGCTGTTGCAAGCTACAAACTGGGACTGAAGGTAAAGTTTCAGATTGTTCCTCTTTCCAATTTGTCTTACGCCAGACCTAGGAGGCTCATTATTTCATCCTTGGGCAGCATATATTTGTGTATTAATTGTTGCTTGCTAAGATGGTCCTTGGAGTTCCTTTCCACCAGCAAAATAGCATTTAGACCAACAATTTGGCTTCTTGAAATGCACTGTCATAAACGGCATTTCCAATTGAATTGCAGAACTCTCTGTATAGTTGCCAGTGTCATTGCTGGTACTAAGGTATGACTAACCTTCCAAAATTGAATGATGTGACTGATTACATAGTGAGTTTGATTGGTTATGTTTTTAAATTGTCTATGAATGTTAATGCTGGCCTTCTTTATAATTTTGTATTTATGTTTGAACATATACCTATTATTGTTATTACGCTTTCCAAATGAGAGCCTTTATGTATTACTAGACAGTAAGCCCGTTACAATAACGGGCGCTAGAACAGTAGTGCATAAACATTAGTAGGAACAGTCTATATTAAATGGCAAGGGACCTAGTATGTGGCTGTAATATGCATCACTGTATTGTGTGCCTTTAATTTTCTCTCTCAGGTAATACTGGTTTGTATTTCTGTAAAATGCCTGTAATTTTGTCTGACAGTAATACAGTGGAACTTCGGTTCACAACCATAATTCGTTCCAAAACTCTGGTTGTAACCCGATTTGGTTGTGAAACTGAAGTAATTTCCCCCATAGGATTGTATGCAAATGCAATTAATCCGTTCCAGACCATGTAAATATATATATTTTTTAAGTTTTTAAGCAACAGAGAAAACTAACACTGCAAGAGTTTGTGCTATAGCCTTACGACCCACTCGCTAAAAACACTATTTTTTAATGAGTTTTAAGCACAGGGAAAAAAATGAACATTTGAAAAATCAGTAATTTAATAAACAACTAGGAAAAGTAACATTGCAACAATGCATGCGTGCCCCTGTGTGTGTGTCTGTCTCTCGCATGTGTGTGTGTCTCTCTTAAGTGCGTGCCTTTGTGTCTGTCTCTCGCGTGTGTGTGTGTCTCTCTGTCTCTCTGTGTGTGTGTGTTTGTGTCTGTGTGTGTGTGTTTGTGTGTGTCTGTCTGTCTGTTTGCTGCCTGTGTGCGTCTGTCTGTTTCGCACGCACCTGTGTGTGTGGGGGTGTGTGTGTGTGTGTGTGTCTGTCTGTGTCTGTCTCGCGCACGAGGTTAGAATATACAGACATTTAAATAATAAATGCTCAAAGCCAGCATTTTTACAAAGTTTCCACAAGTGAAGAAGTAGATAACCTACCTGGAGTAGCAGGGACTATTAAGGAGATACAAAAATATGTATCATTCTAACAAATCACCAGGAGTCTCATGTATAACGGTGTGCATAGAATTCACACTTAAACATGGCGTACAGACAAAAACAGAAATGTGTGTATGCACAAAAAAATCCAGATGCATAAATCAACATACATCAACTTCCATGTTCTGCCTCTACATAAATCCCAGTTTGCATGAAATGTTTTGCACGTGCACACGCCTGCTGCCCCATCCTGTTTCCTGTCAGAATTATGCCTCTTTGAATATGCAAATCAATATAAATAGCCCTTAAGTTCAATTTTCTGTGAAATGACCATTGGCAAAAGCACGTGAAAAAAAAGAATTTTGGTGAATGTGAAGTGGAGGCAAGGAAAACATACTATTTGTTGGCATAAGCAGTGGTATAAACAATCTTAAGAAGTTGTTTGAGTGACGCAGATTGGATAGAACCTTGAAAATCGCCCAGTGTCCAAAATAAAATAAAAATGGTCAGATATCAGTCACCATAAAAAGGCAAGTTGTAACCCACCGTCTGAGTGTCATATGGAAGCATATTAGAAAAAAGAAAAAAATAGGGACACAGTGAAAACAGTTGAAATGTCCACTAAAATCTCATAGTTTATTTTGTCATTGCAATAGAACGCTCTAATCTTAATATTGAAATCAATGCTTATTTTACTAGAGTTTCTCAGATCCCATGGTAACTAAAGTAGTATGTTAAATGCTTTGTATTCTATGTGTTCTTCCATGTGTTCTATGTATGTGAATCACTACGTGTTTCTTAAATGTGCTTTATCTTACGCTGACAGGACACAGAATACATTACATTCATGATATTACAGCTCTCTGAACAATTTAAATACTAAGATGTATACTTGATATCATTTTCATGATGAAATGAAATAAAGCATGTATTAAACATGGGGAACAGTGGCACAGCGGTAGGGATGAGCTGGCGCCCTATCCAGAGATTATTCCTACCTTCCACAAGATGCTTGCTGAGATATGTGCGACCCTTTAAGAAATCATTTATTGCAGCAGTACTGTCTCTTTCAAATTCAAACCCCAATTCCAATCCTTCCTTTTCTTTCTCCATGTAACCAATTGCCACACAATAATAAATGTCAAACAATCTGTAAGCGTAGAATGCAGACTCTTCCAAATTTTTAAGGAACATTTAAATATCTTTGTTGTACATGTTTAATAATTCCATCTGCCTATCCAGGGTCACGGCAGTCCCAGCAAGCATACAGTGCGAGGCAGGAACAATCCCTGGATGGGGCGCCTGCTCGTTGCTAATGCTGTACCACCGTGCCCCCACATGTTTGATTATTAACAGTATACATTATTTAAATGAAGTTTAAAATGTATCTGTATAATGTAATATACATACTTTTAATGCATTTCGTCTTAAAAATGATATGAAGAGCTCCAAAAAGATAGTGTGATATAGGGGGTCTGCGGCTTAGAAGAAGGGCGAGTTTTAAAATAAATAATTGCCGCACTTGTGGTTTAAAGAGGAGGCGTGGTAGTATGGCCGGGGCAGTTCTAGGACGTGATGTGGTGCGGGCTTTTCCTCACTTAAATGCACAGGTGAGGAATTGTCCGTATTCGTGATTGATGCTTGGAACTGCTAATTGCATTATAAATAGGAGAAGCATTAGTATGGAGGGGAGAAAGAGGAGAGAAAAAGAAAGAAGAAAAAAAATGGAGGGTAAGGGAGAAGAATTCGGTAAGCAAAGGAACCGCAGGCTTGGTGTAATAACAGCAGGCTGTTGGGAGAAGTGAGCCCTAGCAGAGTGTTTGGCTGGCACCCAGGGGCAGATGGATTGGGTCACTCCTGCTCCCCTGCAAAGCATGATCGAGGATGGCTTGCCATGGAAGGCAGCGGGAGTCGGAGGCTTAGAAGGTGGACGCTCCAGTGTGAGTGCCCTGGTCACTGGGGCACCCAAGTCTCTGTCTGTAGGAGCTAAACAAAGCCAGGGATCAGGAAGCTTCCAGACCAGCAGGCAGGAGAAGGTCAGCTGCAGGTAGTGCGACTCCACTGGTGCAGGGCCCAGAAGGGAGAAGCAGGGGAGCCACCAGCTAAAGAAGGCATCAGATGTTGTTTTTAAAGGACTGCTTCATGCCCTTGTTTTTAACCTCATTTTTAATGGAATTATTTATTGGATTATTTTAATCTCCAGTTTGGATCACCCTGGTTTTATGGATTATTTATTGACATTTTGAGGCACTGCACTGTTTTGGACACTGTTTGATTTTTGGATTGTTTTTAATAAAAGTACTTCTGCACTTTACACCTTTCCCATTGCTTTGTTTGTATCCTCATTCTCAAGCTTATCCCCGGTGTCGGGTTTAAAAGGCTCCCAAATGTAAGAAGGGAACATGGAGCTGAACTTGCATTGTCACAGATAGCTCTTGGAAATCTAAATAAACTTAGAAGCCAGTCATCATCATCTGTAAATACACACTCTCTTCTATTGAATTGAATTGAATTGAATTGAATTGAATTCCTTTATTGTTATTGTATCGTATAATGAGATTCAATAGCTCTTGGGATAAAACAGTTTCTGAACCGCGAGGTTCCTACAGGAAAGGCTTTGAAGTGTTTGCCGAATAGACTGTGCAGCTAAGGCAGCATGTGGTAGAAGCTGTATCCCGATTATCTTCTGCGCTCGCAACACAACCCGTGGTAGAGCTTTCCAATCAGCTGCTGTACAGCTGTGATTCCACACTCAGATACAGGGTTTAAAATACTCTGAGTAGTGTACTATGAGTAACAACGCTAAAGCAGCTATGGTATTTGGAATAGTTTGGCCATCCTATGGAGCATTATATTGTTACAGGTTGATTACAATCAGATTCCTTAAATTTACACTATAAATGATATGCAGTTAATTTCAGTGTACTGTATTTGATAAAGCCACGTCAGGAATGTGAATCTAAAAAAGAAAGGAAATCCACACAAGAACAGTAGCACTGCTTTGACGCTGAATGCATATAGCGCGGAACTGACCTCTCTGTACTATTCTTTCCTCTGCATGTCCTGGTGTACAAAAGAAACAACACCATGCAACAAAATGTGGAGACCGGGCAAGATCGAAAAAAAAAAGCAAAACATGCTGTCACTGATTACAACCGCAAGATGGTATGCGAATGAATCTGAATAATATGAATAATGTTGCATCAGTACCACAGTGTTTTCCAAAATATAGTATACAGGTCATAAAATGAATAATTCCAAATTTTATATATACCTATGTCGCTGTTTTTTGTCAGTGTGGCTTTGACATCATGGACCATAAGTTGCATACTAATTCAGCGTAAGCAGGAACACTCAATAAAACGGAATAAAAAAAATCTAGATAGGAATAAGGTAGATTCGCCAGCGTTTGTGTGTCAGCTTTTATCCATCGAGATCAGAGAATTTCCAGTTCCATTGTCTCAAAACACCACTCACAGCTACAGTTATTCCCAATTTCATATAAAAACTAACAGCGTCAGATCCGTGGGGGGCGGTAGTATGTATCGTGATCATGACTGAGAGAATAAAAATGGAAAAAAAAAATGGTAACTTTGAAAAGAACTATAAATTTACAGTGGCTATTACAGACGCAAATCAAATGTGTGTGTTTATTGTATAATATTAGCAAACAGTAACGGCACACTATACAATTAATGTGCAGTGAATACACTTGACTTGGGCATTCATAGTTTTCATACTCTTTCTCTCTACGTTTAGCATTCGTTTGCTCAGGGGTTGATGCGCTTGCTGCTTCCTGAGCAGCTCTTCTTTTCTCCACCCTAACGGCTCGCTTCTTCTCTTCTTTCATTGGCAAATTTTTACATTGAAACTGATTAAGTCAGTGTTTGTGTTGCAATTATTTAGTACGTTTTCCTTAATTTTTCACTTAAGCTGGCACTTAACAAATAACTTAATAAATAAAGGTAAAAGTAAATGATTTCTTCAAAACATCGAATGTTATTTATTTGGCACGGACATGCTCAAAAAATACATGTGTAATGCCACAAAAAGTGCATGCAGACATGTCCGTGCCAAATAAATAACATTCAACATTTTGAAGAAATCATTTTATGACACGATTTACCTTTATTTATTTACTTACTTCCCAAAGCCTAAAGTCACAAGTAGTGTGCAGAGGGCATGCTCAAAAATGTGTGTAATGCCACGAAAAGTGCCTGCTGACACTTTAGTATGCAAGCAATGGTATGTGCATTCTTGCTCTGATGTAGAAGGGAGCTGAGTTTACCTCTGTTACAGCGCGTCTATGTGAAAACAGCAGTGTCAGATGCGGGGGTGGGGTGTGTTTGGGCTCGTGAACGCGGCTGAGATAATAAAACTGACTAAAAAAAAACAAAACAAAACCTAACCTTTACAAGTATCATAAATTACACCGGCTGTTACAGACAAGAAATCAAATTTATGTTTTTATTCTAGAATAGTAAGACTAAGAGCAGTTTACTTCTCAAAACGGAGTGGTGCAGGATCGAACTGGCGACCTTTTGATTCCCAGTCGGCAGCTGATTCTATTGCGCCACGGAGGCAGTCATAATAAATGGGTGTCAATGTCGCATGTTAAGGCGGCTTTTTGTTTCTGCAGTTATATTTTTGAATAAAAGCGCAATTGTTGTGCTAAATTTGTATCTTTTGTGAAAGTATTTCTTTGATACTTCAGGCTTCATACATTATATAGTTTATTCCTACATTTTGTCATCTACTACTAGAATATAAAAAACGTTTCTGTTTTAACAATGTGTTTACACAGATTACTGTAGAAACGGAACAGACATGAAATGCGTGTGTTTCAAACAACGATCTATTATTTCCAGTCTAAAACTCCACTTCACTCCCAGAAAATCAATCAAGGCATGAGCTGGGAGAAGTTTGTGCACGTTCTAAGTCAGTGGGGAGATGGAATAGCCGGCTGCTTGCAGCCTGATTTTTATTGGCACATTTAGATGACAATAGACGCTGGTGGAGAGCTGTGAACGATTTTAAGAAGCGATTTAAGGTGGGACGGATTTATGGGTTTTTTCGTAGGCTCTGGTAATTCTAGTGTTAAGTCTTCAATCTGCCTCAAGAATGACTTAAGATATGAAGAGTTAGGGAAAGGATGAGAACGGTGCCTGTATGCATGCGCCGCACGGCTGCCCTTTTGGCCGCTGCCGAGAGTTGATTCTACAATAAAATAATAATAAAAAGAAGAATAAACTTGTAGGTCAATTATCAACCTGGAAGCGGATAGTAGATGTCACAAAGTATATGTGTACAAATTTCAGGTCAATAGGTCAAATGGTTTGCGAGCTACAGGTGATTTAAAATCCTGGACAGACAAACAGCCACGGTAGCATATTATATAGAAAGATAAGAGCAGCTCACTATTCAAAATGGTAAATGTACGAGGCAGTGAGAATCGAACCGGGGACTTTTGATTACAAATCAGCAATTCTTACCGCTGTGCCACGGAAGCTGTTGCATCATCCTTGAACCTTTTATGAAAGTGTTTATTTGATCTTTGGACTATAGTTTATGTCTACATTTTGTAATTTATTTCTAAAATATGAAAAAAGTTTCTGTTTTAATGATGTATTTACACAGATTATTGTAGAAGCAGAACACACATGAAATGCATGTGTTCCAAATAATTATCTATTATTTCCCCTCTAAGAATTCAGCACTTCACTCCCAAATAATGAAGGCTGGAACTGGGAGAACTTTGTGCCCGTTCAGCGGTGGTGGGGGGATGGAATAGTAGGCTGCTTTCTGCTTGTCTTGATCGGCACATTTACAAGACAAAAGGCGCTGATGGAGAGGTGCAAAGGGATTTAAGGTGGGAGGGATTTCCGAGTTGTTTTGTAGGCTTTGGTAATTCTAGTGTTAACTGGTGGACATGAAATTTAGAATGCATCCTGAAATGTGAGGGCAAGGGCAATCTATAAAAGGCTAGACCAACCTGTTTAATGATGGAATAAGGTCCAGTAAAACACTGTGCAAATTTAAGGGACGGAACTCTCAAGCGAAATGTCTTGAAAAGTGAGCCACACCTTCTACCCTATCTGGTACTCGGAGACTGACTTTTGTCTGTGGCTCACAAGCAGTTTAGCAAAGGTTTTTTCTCTCAGAAGGTTTTCTTGAGTCAAACAGCACTCCCCCTTAGAAACAATTTGATTCACCAGTACTTACTATATAGGATTTTAACTTGGTAGCCTTATAAACCTTATACAGATGAGTTTTTCTTTTCAGATTCTTTTTCCACTCTTTATTAACCCACTGTGGAATTTATATAAATTTCCTAGTAATACTAAGTTTAGGTATGTATCTGTCCTGCATTATATGTAAAATGTTTTTAAACTGGTTCCACTGCTCCTTTGCTGTCTCCACACTTAGAAGCATTTCTGTCTGTCCTACTTCTGCTCAAAATGTGCCTACCAAAGATAAACTTAACAGTTTTATTCTTTGCATCTGTACTCTTCCAAAACACTGAGAACTGTATTATATTATGGTCACTTGACCCTAATTAATTGTTCAATCACCGCTACACCCTCAATTCTATCCTGATTATAACAAAATACTAAAGCCAGACATGCTTTATGCCAAGTTGTTTTTTAACATACTATGTTAAAAAACAGTCACGACTTCTCTTGTATTCCTAGTGTTTGCAAGATCATCCCAGTTAATATTTGGGTAGTTAAAGTCGTCCATGACTATAATATCCTTCTGTAAACTTGCCTCTTTAATATTATTCAAAAGATTTTACTTACAGTTACTTTCTATGTCAGGAGGTCTATGACACCGTGCTAAGATAAGGCCTCTTTCCCTAATTCTTTTGCAGATGAAGCCACATGTTCTCATTAAGATGGGGCTCATCGTCCAACTGAAGAAGACTTCAGTTTGAGATAAATATCAACCCAATCTCCTTTTGTCTTCTGTCTCCTTCCTAAAAATGTGTATCCCTCTATGTTATACTTATCCCCATATTTGTTATTTAGCCAGGTTCCTGTTATTACTGTAATACAAGTATTATAATTATGCTCCACTGCATACAACTCCAACTCACTTGTTTTATTTTTGATACTTCTAGCATTAAGGCATGCTATTTTAAGGTGTTATTCATTTTATGTTTTCATTTAAATGTTGGGTTAGAATTTACATTACTTTTCATTTTTATTTTAACTCTGTTTGTTCATTCATGTACAGTTCTAAATCTGGCCTGTCCTAAACTCTCTGCCCTACCCCCAATACCCTAGTTTAAAACAATCCGTGACTAACGTTATCGTGCGCCTGCCAAGCAAATTGGTGATCCTCTGGTTCAAAAATAACCCATTTTGTTAAAACAGGACTCATCTGTTCCAAAACGAGTCTCAGTGCCCCATAAACATATACCGTTCTACCTTACACCAAAGTTTGAACCATATGTTAAGCCTTTCTAATCTCCTCGGTTTTATCTGGACTGGTGCATGGCATAGGCAGAACTTTGGAGAAGACTACCATGTCAGTTCTGCTCCTCAGCTGACCACCTAATTCTTTAAATTTGCATCACAGAAGTGTTAGTCTACCCTTATGCCTGCCTACCACCTTTGAGACTTCAGAGACACCATCCACCTCTGCAAGGACCTGGAAACGTTTTGACACTTCCAATTCTGGGGTTGATGCCTCCAGACAGTGTGCCTATCTCTTCTTGTCTGGAGTCTCTTTTCCCACCACTTTAGGGGTGTACACTATCTCTCTAAAGAACACCTGGGATAGGTCCGCCAATTCTCTACTACAACGCAGGCCAGCCAACTCCTTATCCTTGTCCAGCTCAGTGACCTTGAGCTCGAGGCGGTTATTAAAGAACTGTTAGTTATTTTACACCTTCTGACCCTTTAGGCTCCTGTAATATTCTCCCCCTCGACTGCTTGCTTTTTGTTATTCTATGAGGTTATCTTTACTTTTCTTTGTCTGCTCTCCTAACTTTGCTTTCATCTAATTACTACATACAAGTTCTCCATTTGTACTGTTTGTATTCCTTAATATTAATGAACCCTTGTGCTATTGCTCTTTTACCGGCTGTACTTTCCTGACTGCTAAGAACTGATCAGTCTAGTAAATTTTTTACACACTTTTTCCTTCTAATTAAGAAAAACTTGCTTACTAAATATCTGCTGCTGATTAATTTTTTACTGTCTTGTTCCTATAGCTGCTTGTGTCTAATTGGCACCTTAACGCTAGGTGCCCATGTACTGCTGAGGCCTTCTCTTTACTGCTTTTATAGTCACCTGCTACCTTTTTTTTCCCAGTAAGGAATCTGTTACTTTTAACTATTCATTTGAATTATTTACTTACGGAGATGCCAGGGTCAGCTACTGCTGCTTACTACCCTGCCTTGCTGATGCTAGTTTGAATTAAAACAACAAGAACAAGTACAAGGAACAAGTAACATTTCCAAATGCATCCTCAAAAACTCTGTTGCTTTTGCTCCTATGCAGGTGAAAAAAAACCACAAAAAACCTTCTAAAGTGAAAAACACTATAGAATTTCATACATGGCTCCTATATGACAATCAGAACACAAAGTTGCTAGGAGCTAAGATGGATTTTTTTAATAAACTCTCACCCCACAGAACAAAAAAAAACCTTCTCTTTTGTTTGCAAGGATAAAGTTGGCACATCAGTACAAATATGTTGTTTTTTTTTTTAACATAGGTTATTAAATGGGTTAAAAATGGGTAGTTCAGCAGACCATTGCTAAAATAATAATGTTAATAATTTTTATTTATGTTAGAACTTTCTTTGCTCAAAGTGCATCAAAGAATTTGAAAATGGGCAGAGGATAGATCAAATACACAACATTGGATACAAAGTAGTAGAATAAAGCATGATGTCTATAGCACAAGTCAAAGGAGATTATGCTTAAACTTTGTATTGCACTAGATACCCAAGTTACTGTATGTAGTTTTGGTCTCTGTTGAACAAAAAACACAGCAATGCTTGAAAAAGTCCAGAGAAGGGTCAATAGGCTGGTTTCAGTGCTGAGAGGTATGAGGAAAGATTAATGGAGTGGAATCTTTACAGTTTAAGCAGATGGAAGTTAAGTTAACTCTATATTATCCATTCTGTTATTACGATCATTAACCAAGAGAGCTCAAAATTAAACTGACTTTTAACTTGTAATGCTGCAAGTGCTAATAATCATGTATTAAATCCTGATTAACAGTCCAAATTACATACAAACATTAAAAGTATTTTTTTCCAACAAGTATCAGTAGACTTAACAGCTATCCAAAAATATTTAGTCTTACAAATTGCCAGATGGAAGCAGATGGAAGTTAAGAGGTGACATGTTTGAAGGTTTTAAAATTAGGAGAGGTATTTGTATAGTAGATCCAGACTGTTACTTTAATTTTAGTTCACCAAAAATATATATATGTCCCTGAAAAGTTAACAAAAGAAGTTTTCATCACCATTTTTGGATGCTGTGATAGAAATTTAACATGTTATTAAAGAAAGAAGCATTCTCTAACCAGACAAACCAGTTATCAGGCAGGAGAAAAGTTTTCCATTGTATCTTTTAATTACTCCTCAGCAAAATGCTTTAGAGGGAGTATTCTTCAAAAACAGTCTGTTACAGCATGGTCAGAATTATCAGAATGGTCAGAGAAACAAAGAATAGAGGTTTATTTTATAAACGATTGAATTTACATATAGTGGCAATCAATGCATACATTTTACTCTGGCTGGTTCATTGGCTTACACCCAAATGATTTATATAAAATAAAAGTCTGTATATTCTAGTTCTTTTTATACCTTTGAGTTATGCCACCACTCTTGAAATTTGTGTGTATGTAACAACTGCTGATTTCTTACTCCTCCTTCAGTACATTTTGTATATTACATCAACCTTTCTTCTGGTACATTCTTTACTTACTTGACTATCTCAGTATTTTTCCTAAACCAATTTTTCTATTTCTGTGGTGGGCTGGTGCCCTGCCTGGGGTTTGTTTCCTGCCTTGCGCCCTGTGTTGGCTGGGATTGGCTCCAGCAGACCTCCGTGACCCTGTAGTTAGGATATAGTGGGTTGGATAATGGATTGATGGAATTCTTCTGTTTCAATGTACATTTTGTTGTTCATTTGAGCTTTATCTGGTTTCATGGTGTGCCTGAACAGATTTCTGACATTTATTAACCCTTAATGCTATTCCTTTAAGATGAAAGCTATGTTACCCTAAAATTATTCTTCTACAATGGTTGCGTAGTCATTGCCTTGGCAATGAATCTCATGATGCACCAGGAATGGGCGACAGATGATGTTATTGGTGTGAAAGGTCACTGCTTACATTCCCAGATATTCTAAAATTAGATTAAAATAGTGATACTTAATGACTTCTGTTTTTGTGACACCTGGCAACAGCAACTAGTTCAAAATATTTTGAATTTGTGGTTAGCAATTTGACCTTGTAGACTCTTTTTGACTTTCGATGTTGACTCTTGCCTGTTATTGACCACGTCCTTTTGTCTTGGTCATTGCTGTACCCTTTTTCTGTCAGTACATAATCTCAGATCATCATAAGTGCACTAGAGAAAGGGACATGATTTTTGGGATATAAAGGAATTGGGGGGGGAGGGGAAGAGTAAAAGATTTTTGAGAACAAGTATCGCAAATTGTGCTTACAACTTACAACAGTTTGTATGGTGTAGTTTTTCTAGGTAAAGAAATAAACATACTTAGGGGATAAACAGAGCATTGAAATAAACATTGTACAATGCCAGAAGCAAGAGGAATTTAACTAGGAAAGAGTTGGACTTGCATATGTATTGTAGTGAAAAGCTGAAATATTCAATCAGTATTAGGAAAAAGTGTTTAGGCAGTCAGCCATTTAGAAAAAGTTTGCTTAAGGTGTCAACAATCCTCTGTGACACCAAGCCATATGCACTTACAATATGAGAGTAGCTGAAAGTTGTATTAGTGTTTGTACTGCTGACTGTTGAATAGCTTATTATTTGACTTATCAAGGAGTGATGTGCTATTGCTTGGGCATGCATTAACACAGATTTAACTATCTACCTCATGCACAGTGAAAATTAATAAAATAATAAGCTTATTTCAAAACAAATAAAAATAATAAACTTCTGCATTTGATATTTTAAAGTGAAACCACACATGCTATCAACTCGTGTAAAAGAAGGTATCCAGATTCCTAATTGTTACACAGGAAGCCACAAAGGCTAAAGCTGAAATTTAAAAAAGAGAGAGAGAAATAGGCAGGTTTTGGTAATAATTTTCTTTTCATTGGAGAAAGCATTTAACCCAGTATCATAAACACACATTTATTATAATATTTATGAAAACATAGCCTTGGGACCCCCTGTCAGCTTTTAAAGGGCAATTACTCTTTACATACCACCTATTTCCTCTAGTGTCTTATACATTGTCATGATGTTCAAATGTTATGGAATAATGTCCAAATGCTCATGCCATTGTCATGCTATAATGTTCTTTTATGGTATATTGCCTGCCTTCAATCTTTGTTTACTTGCACTTAGAGATTTACATCACTATTTAAAAGACCTCACTTATCCTGGTACCTGATTACTTATTTTTTCAGGAATGCGTTCAGTATTAGGATGTTTACCTTGTACAGACTTACAGGCATTGGCTTCTATTTTGGTTCATGTTGGACAATGGCAACATTTTAAATTTTCATTTACTTTCTGTTTAGATGGATGATCAATATTCTTTTCAATTAATTAGTGTTCATGTTTATTTTAATACTCCATTTGTTTTTTAAAATGGTTAATAGATTGTTACAACTTACTGAATGAAAATTACAGTATTAGTTTACCCATTTGGAATCTCAATCTCTCTTTCTCAATGTTTCATTCTCGGTGGTGTGGTAAATGCCAAAGAAGTGTGACTGACCATTATTCTGTGATTTTTCTCATGTCATTTTCAAAATATATAGTGCATATGTCTGGAGACGATCACAAGTGAATTGTGATTAAAACTGGACTTTGGACTTTGTCACATTTCTAAATCGATCCAATGCCTCATGAAGGTGATGATTTTGAATTGCAAAGAGAAACTGTAGTCTTTTAAACCTGGTTAGATAGAGAGCAGGCATGCAATGTGTGTTGCATGTGCAGAGAGCACAGTGCACATACAGTATTAAAAATAAACATAACCTGTTTTTAAAATAAACATAGCCTGATGCATAGGAAAAACTTTCTGTAAAATGAGATTATACATTGGCATTTGAAGACATTAATGGCCAAATGGTAAATATGAATGATATGTTGTAGTGGGTGCTGTGTGTACTCTGTTGTTCAGTTTTATAATAATAATGTAGGAATTGATGTAAGCTTGAAAGAATTGGCAGCTATATTCATGAAAATATGAACAGGAAATTATATATTTGAAGTAAAGTCTGTATCACACTCCATCAAAAGGACTGCTGTTAAGAGAGTTGATAACAAAGAGCCACAGGAGATGCATATTTTAGTACTAAACACCCGAAATCAGCAAATCTGCCTAACAATGCCAGTGAAGCATGGGCAAGGCTGCACAGCACCCACATTTTGACTGTAAATCTAAATGACTGACTAAAGAAATTTGACATTACTGTTTAATAGGAGGTACAAATGTGCCATGACAAAGTAGGCAACATTTTAACATGTAGATCCATATACCTCAATGCTTATCTAAACTGTATTTGCTGCTGTTATGTCATATAGTGATGCAATAGTTAAAATGACAGAAAGATATTGTAGCAGATGGATGCACTTCTCAAACATTCGAAGCCCAGTAGCTGCAGTGGTCTATGTGTTTGTGTTTGTGTCTGTCTGTCTTCTGTCTGCCTGCCTATCTGCACTGTCACAGTGCCCTTTATAATGTGCAATTAAATTATTAAGCTTCAGTTACCTTGTGCCACTGAGCTTTGGATAGGATAACAGCAACTGGAGCTTTTTATTTTCTCTCAGCATCAGGTCTTTTGTTCAGTATCTTTTGCTCTGTCCCTCAAAACCCTTGTGGCAGTTTAAACACATGGACTGAAGAAATTAGGGGTGGTTGTTTTAGGGTGAAGCTCTGGGGTATATCCTTTGCAGCACTGGATTTCTCCACTATACATTACACACCTTTTAGTGGGTTGTCTCCAGATGTGTATTCTCACTTTAGAATTGTGTCTGGCCCTGTGAGATTATTTTGACCTTGACATCAATTTTCAGTTTTAGCTTGTGTTTTGTTCACTCATACTCTAGTCTTTGATCTTTTCAGTTATGATTTTGATTTCTATCTTGTGTTTACATCTCTAGGTCTTCCAGTTACTCACAATAATCCCTGGCAACATTGTTACTGAACACTCACCCAGATGGGTGAAGTCAGGCTGAAAAGAAAGATCATTTTAAAGGGCTTGGTGTTACTTCTCAACATGTGCTTAATAAAATTACTTTCAATGAGTTGATCCAAGGACTTTGCCACTTGTTTCAACTGTGTTAAACCACATTTGCCCCATGTAGAGTGTGTTGCTGGTGACCCGAAGAAATTCGGGTTTGTCTGTCTGTATGAACTAGTTTTCAGCCTGTAGCCTTTTGCCTACCACATTGACAAAGCTAAAATTGCCTACATTGCTATACTGTTAATTGACAAGCCCTTGAGATAGGTGTCTGCAGTATGTTAACAAACATTCATAACAGAAAATCTGGAATTTTTTTGAAGAGTTTGCTAGAATCTTTGACATTCCAAATTGTTTGTGTAATCCACCCAATGTCTTCCTAAAACTTAGACAAGCTAATAAGCTTATAGGAGATTTTATTGTCTCCTTTAAATATTGGTAGCTAACTCAGGCTTGGACAATGCTGCTGTTGTCAGTATCATCTGTGCTGAGTATAAAAGAGGGGTGTCAGGGACCTCTGGAAATGCGCTAATTCGCAAGGTTTAGCTTACAGAAAGCCGAGCGCAGGACTCATGGTCAGATGGATGAATGGATGTAGTGTTGAGTTATTGCACAAAAGATCAAGACCAGTATCAAGGACCAAAAGTGCAGGAAATGGGTATTTAAGCCTTTCATGTTTCCTGTGCTAAAATAACAGAGCGGTTTGCCAAATATGTCAGTGCTACCACTGCCACCTGAGCCTATAGTGTTTGGAAAATCTAAATTTGGGGTTTTTGAAAAAGACCACGATAGGATTATGTTTTTATTGTGGTGAACCAGGACATGTAGTTGCAAACTGTCAAAAATTACAAGGAAACTGCTAGGTCTATCTCATCTGGAGGTTGATGGGATGGATTTTTGTAGTCAAAGCCTGTTAAAGTATTAAGTGATCCCCCACCTCGCGGAAGTTACGTTCCAGACCCATCAGCGATAGGTGAAAATCCGCGATTTTTTTTTTTTATAGTTTATGCCTTAAAATACCTCTCCCACATGCTTTAAACACATGTAAACTTATTAAAACACACTTTGTAAAAATGTATGATATGTGGACATCTGTTATAAAAAAAAATCTTGGCAGGGAGACAATGCTTGATCTTCTCAGAAGGCAATTTGACATCCCGGCGGGAGACATTTTAACGTCATGCAAGACAAGGCAGTGAGATAGAAGGACAGCTGCTGTACAGGCTTTTAAATGATCAATGTGCAGCGCGACAAGCAGAACAGGCATCTTGGCAGAAGCAGCACAAAGCCAGTAGCTGATCCGTCCACTTCTGCTTAGTGTGAGTTCAGCTCCCCCCCTTCCCAACGCGAGTGGGAGAGACACGAAGTGGCAGGAGCGTAGCGCAACTCCGCGGGGGGTTGAGCGAAGTGATCAAGACCAGATCATCTCAGAGAGACACTTTAAAGACACGCAAGACTAGACGTTACAACCTTAGGAAACAAAACCCGTAAGACAGTGACTTTTGCACGTCACGCCCTATTTACAAACAGTTTAAAACAAGTTCACTGACATCTAACCTAGCAGTTGTTGGAGTGCTTTTAGCATACAAACTTTAGGTGCTCCCAGCTCTTAAAACAATGACAAGCAGAACACGCAGCTGAGCAGCAGCAGCAAGCCAGCAGATGATCCGAGCACTTCTCCTTAGTGTGCGTTCAGCCCTCTAATAGTGAAGTCACAAATTGCCAGCATCACATAAAAAGGAGCAAAACTGAATATAAATTCAATGAACAAGTCAATTTGTGGATTTTTTAATTTGATTTTAGCACAAGAATCTACTTCAACCTGTTTTTAGCCTTCAATTTAACAAAGTTTAGTTGAGATTCTTCTAAAGCATAGTTTAAACAAAGGACACCCTTTGCATTACTTGACTTCTTGGCACTAATGAATAGCCAAATTCTGCAGCTCCATGCTCCAATCAAGAGCAACTGTAAAAGGTAGCTACAGTAACGTAATTTACATGTGAATTAACAACGTACACAATTGAAAATTATATTAATTGATAAGAAAGAAATCAGGCACATTTATAAAATAATTTTAAAAAGATGTTGAAGATTCTTGAAATAACCAAGATTGCTTACCAAATAAATATGTAGTGGGAAATTCGTCTATTAAAAATTAGAAATTGCAGGACTTAATTTGTGCAGGATACATGCAATCTAACACCGAATTTCAAGCCCTGGTAGTACCCCATTTGCCCTACTTTCTACCTGGAGTGTTTTTTTCATTGTAATATTTAAGGACTTACTTTTCTTTGTTATTTAATTTTTCAACTGCTTTATCTTTGTTTTTTATTTTTATTCACATAATGTCAATGTTCATATAATTGTCTTAAGTAATTTATATATTTTGTTACTTAGTTATTTTGAGCAACTTTGTTCCGGGCCACATAAGTGGTGTTGTTTATTGTGTTTGCACCCTGTCGCTTCTCGTCACATCACCCTGTTTAATTTAGTATGTGTTTGTTAAACTCTTTTAGGGCTAAATTTTTTTCTTATTTCTTATCTCTCAGGGCTGAATATTTTTCCAAAAACTAACATTTTTTAAAAAAGAACACAAAGCAATTGTTTAACATATCAAATCAACAAAAAATATTTACTTTTGACAAATGTTACTGTCTTGCATGTTGTATGAGCCTTTATACTCTATGATTTCACATACATATCACATACATTTTACACAGCAAAGTCCTGCAAAGTCTGATCTTGCTCAAAGCAGCCAATTTCAGTCATTGCCACATTGCACTGCTTACAATAGGTGTTGCTTTGGTGCGTACTTTTCAATTGTCTGTTGCTGCACTTTCTCGCATATATTGTTAGTGTGTACTGTAGAGACACAAGTCTCCCTTTTGCCATTGTGCCATTCCACTGCCACCAAGTTTTCTGCCCGCATGAAAACCGTATTGTCACCCCTTTTCATCTTCTGAAACTTTATGAACTTTATGCATGGCATTATAGCCTGGCTCACCCAATGGGATTTGCTTCTGTTTATTACAGAAGTGAATAAAACTTTGCAGCAGCACGTACCTATCACCATGCTGCATAACCTGTCCAAAGCCACCAGGGGACAAAGCACGTTTGGACCAATGCTCCCTGAAGTTATATCACCAGTTCTGTCCCATCTCTATTTGTAATACCACAGCACGCTTCATCTCGTCTTTTGTTGTGGAGTTACACTTTGAAAAACGAGAATGCGATGCAAACGCAGCCCGCGATTCAAAAAATTCCTCTGCCTACCTGTTTATCTCATCTGACGGTAGCTGAAAAGCAGCATCAGGAGAGAGCAGCCTGAAGTACAGCAGCTGGTGATCTGTCGTGTCCAACAGCAAGCCATGCCGTCTTGTGAAGTCCAGCAGCCAGATTGGCTCTCAACGAATCAATGTCTGTGTATTTATCCCATGCGAACCTTGCCGTAGATGCATTGGCTGCGCGAAGGTGCTCAACTGGCAGCAGATCCGCTGATGCCAGCTTCTCACTCTCTTGCTCGATATCCTGATCACTGTCAATAAAATCCCATTCTGAAAAATCAGAGTCCGACTCCGCGATAATGCGCAAAACATTGTCTGCCGAGTGTTTTCTTTTCTGCACTCACTTTGCTCCATTGTCCACATGTCGATACCATCTTGCCATTGTTTACATTTCGCAACTCACGCACACGCTAGGATTAGTTGCCGAGTCAACGAGTCTAGCATTCCTCCAAGCACAGAGGGAATGCCTGTGACGTGACAGTGAGATTTGTTGCCATTAACAGCTGATTATTGCCCTCTATCCTTGGATGTCGACTTTAGTTGACATGCGCCCTCAACCCCTCCTGTCGACCAAAAGTCGACATCCGCCCTAAAAGAGTTAAATGTTGTCCCCGTAACAAGAAAAGGGGAAGGCTGTTGTGGGGAGGCAGCGATCCCCTGGAAACGTCAGATCCGGAGGTTTTTCCATTACATCCGACTGATTATTATTTAAACGGTAAGGAGGGAAAGAAGAAAAAAGAGAGGATAGATAAGGAGATTCACCTAACTGCAACTGATCATCGTTTTCTGCCTTCATTCACATCACAACATTTTTCCAGTTTGCTTCTCACTCTGCCGGATTTACTGCAATGCATTCGTCGCCAGAAACCCCGGGGTTGGACATTATTTTCCACCATTGCCGAGGAATCATGGTGAGATTGTTGAGGGAGTCCAACACGAACATTTTGGACAGCTATTTACCTGGACTTATTTTCACGTTCATTATCATTTCAGTAATCATTCGTTGTCATTATTTGTATTGTGTGTTTGTTATTCGTGTGTAGGGACAAGGGAGGATTTATTATTGTACGGTGATGTGAAAAACTATTTGCCCCCTTCCTGATTTCTTATTCTTTTGCATGTTTGTCACACAAAATGTTTCTGATCATCAAACACATTTAACCATTAGTCAAATATAACAGAAGTAAACACAAAATGCAGTTTTTAAATAATGGTTTATAATATTTAGGGAGAAAAAAAATCCAAACCTACATGGCCCTGTGTGAAAAAGTAATTGCCCCCTTGTTAAAAAATAACCTAACTGTGGTGTATCACACCTGAGTTCAATCAAGCCACCCCCAGGCCTGATTACTGCCACACCTGTTTCAATCAAGAAATCACTTAAATAGGAGCTGCCTGACACAGAGAAGTAGACCAAAAGCACCTCAAAAGCTAGACATCATGCCAAGATCCAAAGAAATTCAGGAACAAATGAGAACAGAAGTAATTGAGATCTATCAGTCTGGTAAAGGTTATAAAGCCATTTCTAAAGCTTTGGGACTCCAGCGAACAACAGTGAGAGCCATTATCCACAAATGGCAAAAACATGGAACAGTGGTAAACCTCCCCAGGAGTGGCCGGCCGACCAAAATTACCCCAAGGCGCAGAGGCGACTCATCCGAGAGGTCACAAAGACCCCAGGACAACGTCTAAAGAACTGCAGGCCTCACTTACCTCAATTAAGGTCAGTGTTCACAACTCCACCATAAGAAAGATTCTGGGCAAAAACGGCCTGCATGGCAGATTTCCAAGACGCAAACCACTGTTAAGCAAAAAGAACATTAGGGCTCGTCTCAATTTTGCTAAGATACATCTCAATGATTGCCAAGACTTTTGGGAAAATACCTTGTGAACTGATGAGACAAAAGTTGAACTTTTTGGAAGGCAAATGTCCCGTTACATCTGGCGTAAAAGGAACACAGCATTTCAGAAAAAGAACATCATACCAACAGTAAAAATGGTGGTGGTAGTGTGATGGTCTGGGGTTGTTTTCTGCTTCAGGACCTGGAAGGCTTGCTGTGATAGATGGAATCATGAATTCTACGGTCTACCAAAAAATCCTGAAGGAGAATGTCCGGCCATCTGTTCGTCAACTCAAGCTGAAGCGATCTTGGGTGCTGCAACAGGACAATGACCCAAAACACACCAGCAAATCCACCTCTGAATGGCTGAAGAAAAACAAAATGAAGACTTTGGAGTGGCCTAGTCAAAGTCCTGACCTGAATCCAATTGAGATGCTATGGCATGACCTTAAAAAGGCGGTTCATGCTAGAAAACCTTCAAATAAAGCTGAATTACAACAATCCTGCAAAGATGAGTGGGCCAAAATTCCTCCAGAGCTGTAAAGACTCATTGCAAGTTATCATAAGCAGCTTGATTGCAGTTATTGCTGCTAAGGGTGGCCCAACCAGTTATTAGGTTCAGGGGGCAATTACTTTTTCACACAGGGCCATGTAGGTTTGCATTTTTTCTCCCTAAATAATAAAAACCATCATTTAAAAACTGCATTTTGTGTTTTACTTGTGTTATATTTGACTAATGGTAAAAGCGTGTTTGATGATCAGAAACATTTTGTGTGACAAACATGCAAAGAATAAGAAATCAGGAAGGGGCAAATAGTTTTTCACACCACTGTGTATATATATATATATATATATATATATTGTAATAAATAAAGAGTCTTTCAAAATAGAAAAGATTTGGGGATCGTCCCCATATATTGTCGTCCAGACAAAGTGAAAATATGGTTGATTCAGAATGACTTTTCAGTACAGAATGAATGAATAACAGTAACAAAATGGCGTTTATATAACAGATGGGATGATGGGAGAGGAAATGGTTGGCAGGAAGTGACGATTGGAGGCGGGACCACGGAACCAACGTCATCGTGAGTAGACAGGAGTAGTTGAGTGTGGAACTGGAAGTGATGTCATTGGATGGGAACCGGAAGTGACGTCATCGCGGCCATTTTGGAACTGAAAATGGATGGGTTTATTTTTCTTCCAGTTTTCTGTAGGTAGAAAGAGATTCAGGTAAGTACCACGTGATAAACCCTTGTCTCGAGATTTCACTCACCTTTGGGCTCTTTGACTGCCTACAACTCGCACGTGTGTGACATGACCCCCCCCCTCAGCCCAGACCCATCCGGTTGGGCGACCTGCACCGAGAGGTTGTGAATTCGGGAGAGAGCATCTGCGTTGGCCTGCAAGGAACCCCTACGATAAGTAACGCTAAAACTATATGGTTGGAGATCCAAAAACCACCTAGTGACACGAGGATTCGACTCCCGATGAAGGGACATCCACTGTAAAGCGGCATGGTCCGTCACCAGAGTGAATTCCCGCCCCAATAGGTAGTATCTCAACAATGTAATAGCCCACTTAATCGCCAGGGCCTCTTGCTCCACCGCAGCATACTTCGTCTCACGGTCCAGCAGTTTCCGGCTCAGATACATAACGGGTGTTCAGCACCTCGACACATTGGCTCAACACGGCACCCAATCCTGTGGCCGATGCATCGGTCTGGAGAATAAAAGGAAGAGAAAAATCAGGGGATTTTAATAAAGGTGCTGATGTAAGGGCCAATTTCAAGTCACAAAATGCTTTATCTACTGTATCATCCCATACCACTTTTATAGGTGCCCGTTTCTTTGTCAAATTAGATAAGGGCGCAGCAATTTCTGAGAAATGTGGCACAAAGCGACGATAGTAACCAGCTAATCCCAAAATGCCTGCACTTGCGCTTATTTATCGGACGGGCCAATTTATGATGGCATCAATTTTAAGACATTGTGGTTTCACGACACCCCACTAGGTAGCCCAAATATTTGGCTTCTCTCAATCCAAAGAAACATTTCTTTGGGTTAATACGAAGTCCTGCAGCTGCCAGTGTGGAAAGTACCGTTTTCACTTGCCATACATGATCCTTCCACGTGCTGGAATAGATGACAACGTCATCTAGGTAGCGCACAATAGGAATTGTGGGGCCGTAGCAGTGTGTCTACCAGGCGTTGGAAAGTAGCTGGGCCCGTGCAAACCAAAAGGAAGGACCGGTACTGCCAATGTCCGCTGGGAGTGCTAAATGCGTTTTTTTTCTTTTGCAGAATCCGTTAAGGGAATTTGCCAATACCCTTTTGTCATGTCAAGGGTAGTTAGGAATTGAGCGCTTCCTAGCCATTCGAGTAGATCATCCACTCGCGGCATCGGATATGCATCAAACTTGGAGACCCGATTGAGTCGCGAAGTCATTACAGAACCTCCAAGACCCATCGGGCTTAGAAACTAGAACAATTGGACTAGACCAAGGGCTATAGCTTTCTTGATAACCCCTAAATCCAGCATTAGCCTAATTTCCAATTCCACTTCCGCTTTCTTTGCCTCCGAGTCTGTAAGGTCTCTCCTGACAATCACTCCAGGGTCCGTAATATCATGCGCAATCAACGCAGTACGTCCAGGTAATTCATCCACCACCTCGGGTACAGACAAGATAGCCTTTTGAGATCTTGTCGCTGTTCTGGAGTCAAATTGGAACCAAAATTAAGTTTGGCACAGGACATAAAAGTGAACTAGGCTGTCGGAGGAGGGATCGGGCTCCCTTTCCTTCCACGGTTTCAGCAAGTTGATATGATATACTCTTTCGGTCGGTCGACGATTAGGTTGTTTAACTAAATAGTCGACGAGACCTTTTCTTTAATTTCATACGGTCCTTGCCAATGAGCTAATAATTTATAATGGGAGGTTGGGACTAATACCATAACACGATCACCGGGACAAATTCCGAATGGTGGTGTTTCTATTATAATAACGTGACTGTACTGCTTGCGCTTTTTCTAAATTCTGTTTTAGGATAGGTCTGATTTTCTCTAGTCTATCGTGTAATTGCGCGATATATTCAAGAATATTTGAAGTAGGGAGTACCTCCTCCTCCCATCCTTCTTTTAACATGTCCAAAAGCCCCCTTGGTTGCCTTCCGTATAATAATTCAAAAGGAGAAAACCCTGGTGAGGTTTGAGGGACTTCCCGATAGGCAAACAAAACGAGAGGAAGCAACTGATCCCAGTTTCTTCCGTCCTCGTTAACTACCTTGCGTAACATCTGTTTTAACGTCTGATTAAAACGTTCAACCAATCCATCAGTTTGGGGATGATAAACCGATGTTTTCAGACGTTTTATCCTGAGTAATTTGGCCACTTCCCTGAACGTTTCTGAAGTGAAAGGGGTCCCATGATCTGTTAAGACCTCCTTGGGGTTCCCAACACACGCGAATATCCCTACTAATTCCCGTGCGATATTTTTTGAATTAGCTGAGCGCGGAACAGCTTCTGGAAAGCGAGTGGCATAATCTATTAGAACTAGAATATATTTAAAACCTTTTAACGAGGGTTCTAATGGACCAACGAGATCAATACCAACTCGTTCAAACAGGATGTCAATCAGGGAAGGGAATAAGAGGAGCTTTAGACCTTCTGGGTATCTGGCGAAGTTGACACTCCGGGCATGAAGTGCAAAATCGCCTGACCTCCTCATTAACTCCCGTCCAATAAAATCTGAGTTTTATCCTCTCCAAAGTTTTTTCGGAGCCTAAATGGGCTCCTAGAAGGTGGGCATGTGCTAATTCACATACCTTTAGCCGAAAAGTATGTGGGATTAACAACAAAGCCCGCACTTCACCCTCGTGTTCTGCCACTCTATATAATAAATCATTTTTAATTACAAAGAACGGCATCGATGGCATGGGATCTAGGGTTGTATAACCCTCGGTAGATACTACTGCATTTCTAGCATTTTTAATGAATCGTCATTCCATTGTTCTCTTTTAATGATGATGGAGTTAATAGGAACTGGGCGTTAAGTTTTGTATAGGATCTCTTTCGAGTTCAATGGGAGGGGCTACTGTCTCTCGTCTTCTCGTCGACTGTATCAGCTCCCGCGAGGGCGATGGGACATCAAAACTTTCGCACTGGGTACCGTATGGATCCGTGCTACTGAGGGACACGGCGTGGAGGCAGTCGGAGCATTATTCTCCATCACTAAGCCCAAATTCTTATTAGATGCAGTTACGTTATTACGCTGTTAATTTTATTCCAATCTCTTCCTAATATGACTGGAAAAGGGGATCGGGTAATACAGCCATAGCCATACTGGTTAATTTATGAGCTACTGATATTACACACCTGGCTGTTTATAATATTTAATATCCCCATGTATACATTTTAGACTGGTTTTCCCTTGAGTCCACTGTTGCGTAATACGTGTCGGGTAGCAACAATGGAAATGTTACTCCCGGAATCAAACATTGCCCTTACCTTTCTGCCATTTATAATAACTGCACCTGTATATGGAAGAGACAGAGGATTAATCACTGTGGCACAGTACCTTTCTCCCCTTACTACCGAGCAATCCATAGGCTCGTAGGCACAGTTCGGGGACAGATGTCCGATCTCCCCACACTTGAAACAGCGAGGGGACCGGCTAGTCTGTCCCTTCTACGAACGGCAGGTTCGGGAGTTTGTCGAGGGGCTCAGGAGCTGCCCCACGTATCTGTTGGGTTCGGCGAGAGGTCCTTTCCGACCGCCCTGATTTACAGGCTGCCCAAATGACGTTCCACTATTTGGATTAAGGTATCCATATCCTCGTAACTGTGCTTACGGACTTGTTGGGCGATGTGGTCAGGGAGGGCATGTACGAATGTCTCGCGCAAGGAGCTCAGCCATTTTGTGGGAGGAGTTGATGTCGGGCGTAGCCAGCGACACACCTTACCCCAGGCTTCAAAGCCCTGCGTCTTAACGGCCTTTCTGGATCAAATTGCCACTCCCTCCACTCTCGCCTGTTGTTCCAGTGAAACGCCGTAGCGTTTGAACACCTCCAATTTTAGTGCATCATAATTGGCCGCCTGCTCCTCAGTTAAGTCGTAGTAAGCCCTCTGCGCCGTTCCCTTCAAATAGGGAGCCAGTAGGTACGCCCACTCCGACCTCGGCCACGCGTTCCGCTTAGCAGTACGTTCAAAAATCAAAAAATAAGACTCAATATCATCTGATTCAGTCAAGGGGGTTAACTGAATTGGCTGTGACCGAGCTACCTCCGTCCGTACACCAGCACGGGAACGAGCCTCGGTTTCCGCTAATTGGGTCCTGGTTTACCCCATCTGAATCTTCAGAGTTTGGAGATCTCCCATAATTGTATTCAGTACAGTGTTGAGGTCCTGTTCTTCGGTCATGTTGAACAAGTTTCCTGTCGACTACGCCAATTGTAATAAATAGTCTTTCAAAAATAGAAAAGATTTGGGGATTGTCCCCATATATTGTCGTCCAGACAAAGTGAAAATATGGTTGATTCAGAATGACTTTTCAGTACAGAATGAATGAATAACAGTAACAAAATGGCGTTTATATAACAGATGGGATGATGGGAGAGGAAATGGTTGGCAGGAAGTGACGATTGGAGGCGGGACCACAGAACCAACGTCATCGTGAGTAGACAGGAGTAGTTGAGTGTGGAACCGGAAGTGATGTCATTGGATGGGAACCGGAAGTGACGTCATCGCAGCCATTTTGGAACTGAAAATGGATGGGTTTATTTTTCTTCCAGTTTTCTGTAGGTAGAAAGAGATTCAGGTAAGTACCACGTGATAAACCCTTGTCTCGCGAGATTTCACTCACCTTTGGGCTCTTTGACTGCCTCCAACTCGCACGTGTGTGACAATATATAGCTTATATACAGTGGGATGCAAAAGTTTGGGCAACCTTGTTAATAGTCATTATTTTCCTGTATAAATCGCTGGTTGTTACGATAAAAAATGTCAGTTAAATATATCATATAGGAGACACACACAGTGATATTTGAGAAGTGAAATGAAGTTTATTGGATTTATAGAAAGTGTGCAATAATTGTTCAAACAAAATCAGGCAGGTGCATAAATTTGGGCACCACAAAAAAGAAATTAAATCAATATTTAGTATATCCGCCTTTTGCAGAAATTACAGCCTCTAAACGCTTCCTGTAGGTTCCAATGAGAGTCTGGATTGTGGTTGAAGGTATTTTGGACCATTCCTCTTTACAAAACATCTCTAGTTCATTCAGGTTTGATGGCTTCGAGCATGGACAGCTCTCTTTAACTCACACCACAGATTTTCAATTATATTCAGGTCTGGGGACTGAGATGGCCATTCCAGAACGTTGTACTTGTTCCTCTACATGAATGCCTTAGTGAATTTTGAGCAGTGTTTCGGGTCGTTGTCTTGTTGAAAGCTCCAGCCCGGCGCAGCTTCAGCTTTGTCACTGATTCCTGGACATTGGTCTCCAGAATCTGCTGATACTGAGTGGAATCCATGCGTCCCTCAACTTTGACAAGATTCCCAGTCCCTGCACTGGCCACACAGCCCACAGCATGATGGAACCACCACCATATTTTACTGTAGGTAGCAGGTGTTATTCTTGGAATGCTGTGTTCTTTTCCTCCATGCATAAGCGCCCTTGTTATGCCCAAATAACTCAATTTTAGTTTCATCAGTCAAAATGAAGCTGGCTTGTCCAAATGTGCTTGAGCATACCTCAAGCGGCTCTGTTTGTGCTGTGGGCGGAGAAAAGGATTCCTCTGCATCACTCTAGCATACAGCATCTCCTTGTGTAAAGTCGCGAATGGTTGAACGATGCACAGTGACTCCTTCTGCTGCAAGATGATGTTGTATGTCTTTGGTGCTGGTCTGTGGGTTGACTTTGACTGTTCTTACCATTCGTCGCTTCTGTCTATCCGAAATCTTTCTTGGTCTGCCACTTCGAGCCTTAACTTTAACTGAGCCTGTGGTCTTCCATTCCTCAATATGTTCCTAACTGTGGAAACAGACAGCTTAAATCTCCTGGACAGCTTTCTGTATCCTTCCCCTAAACCATGATGGTGAACAATCTTTGTCTTCAGGTCATTTGATAGTTGTTTTGTGACCCCCATGTTGCTACTCTTCAGAGAAAATTAAAGGAGGAGGGAAACTTATAATTGACCCTCTTAAATACTCTTTCTCATTATAGGATTCACCTGTGTATGTAGGTCATGGGTCACTGAACTTACCAAGCCAATTTGAATTCCAATAATTAGTTCTAAAAGTTTTGGATTCAATAAAATGACAACGGTGCCCAAATTTATGCACCTGCCTGATTTTGTTTGAACAATTATTGCACACTTTCTGTAAATCCAATAAACTTCGTTTCACTTCTCAGATATCACTGTGTGTGTCTCCTATATGATATGTTTAACTGACATTTTTTATCGTATCAACCAACGATTCATACAGGAAAATAATGACTATTAAACAAGGTTGCCCAAACTTTTGGATCCCACAGTGTATATGTATATGTATGTGTATATATATATATATATATATATATATATATATATATATATATATATATATATATATATATATATATATATATATATATATATATATATATATATATATATATATATATATATATGTATATATATATATATATGTATATATATATATATATGTGTATATATATATATATGTGTATATATATATATATATATATATATATATATATGTGTATATATATATATATATGTGTTAAACACAAGCAAAAATGTCTGAATTTAAATCAAGTGCAGTAATATATTAGATGAAATAAAATGAAAATACAATAATACAAAACCCAGTAATATATATATATACATATACATATATATATATATACATATATATATATATATATATATATATATATACACATATATATATATATATATATATACATACATATGTGTGTATATATATATATATATATATATATATATATGTGTGTATATATATATATGTGTGTATATATATATATATATATATATATGTGTATATATATATATATATATATATATATATATATATATATATATATAAATATATATATATATATATATATGTGTATATATATATATGTGTATATATATATTACGACTGGGTTTTGTATTATTGTATTTTTCATTTTATTTCATCTAATATATTACTGCACTTGATTTAAATTCAGACATTTTTTGCTTGTGTTTAACTGTTGATTGGGCAAAATATTATTTGTCAGAGGTAGGGCTTGGTAGATTTAGGTTTACCTTAGTAATTTATCCAGGACACGGGACCTGATAATGTGGCTGCCAGCCGGGTAAGGGGTCGGCCGTTACAACTTAAAATTTGATGTGTTTTTTTGTGTTTTAGCTGTATTACTTACTGGCTTTTGCTTATTTAACGATTTTTGTTAATTCTTTGTTGATTAAACATGAAAAAATGTCATTGTTTATATGTAGGTATTATTCCTACATTCAGAGACATTGCTGTATTATTGTTAGTTTGCTTTTTCATATCTCTGTACTATTCTCATTATTGCTTTAATTGTTTGTTTGTTGTTTTTTCTGACCTTATTCAAAAAACGTTTTAAAAAACTTTCCATTCTTTTCTCTCTCTCTGTCTTTAAACTCATGCTAACATTTAACACATTACAACATGGTTTGAATAGAGACAAGAGTTTTATGGCCAGATATGAGGATTGTTTGCATCTCTCAGACTGACACAGACAGCCTGTCTACAGATCTACATTGTATTGAAAAACCCATCAGAAACTTCAAAAGACTTTGTTGGGCAGTTATCTTATCCAAAGATCTTGCCTATACATTGTTCTCCTCTTTTGCTAAACACTAGAATTACCAAAGCTTACAAAAAAACTTGTAAATCTGGCCCACCTTAAATCCCCTTGCACCTCTCTGTGAGTGTTTGTCTTGTAAATGTTTCAATAAACAAAAGCAGCAAGCAGCCTGCTATCCAATCCTCCCACTGCCACAGAAACTGCAAAAATCGCTTTCCCAACTCAAGCCTTATTTATTAGTGAATGAGGTAGTACCTAGAGCTGTATAGGCTAAAAATATATTGTTATTTGGAACACATGCATTTCATGTGTGTTTTCCGAATCTGCAGAGATCTAAGTAAGTGTAGGATGACATATATATCATAGTCGTGTGGGACTTGGACTAACCTTGCAAATAGTGGACTTCAAAAAGAGAAGTTTTTAGATGTAATCAGTGATTGTTTTTAACACTGTGTTAAACCTCCAATATGGAGATTTTAGCCTGTCTAGATTTAGTATTTTGTAGTAATCAAGATAGAATTGAGGATATGGAGGTGACTAAAATTCTGCAGTTAAGCGACCATAATATAATTCAGTTCTCAGTTTTACAGAAGAGTCCAGAAGCAATAATGAAAATTGTTAACTTTAATTTTGGTAGGGCAAATTTTGAGCAGGGTGGTGCAATCCTCCCTGCATGGAGTTTGCATGTTCTTCCCCGGGTGCTCCGGTTTCCTTCCACTGTCCAAAAACATGCAGGTTAGGTGCAATGGCGATTCTAAATTGTCCCTAGTGTGTGCTTGGTGTGTGTGGTTGTGTGCCCTGTGGTGGGCTGGCACCCTGCCTGGGATTTGTTCCTGCCTTGCATGCAGTGTTGGCTGGGATTGGCTCCAGCAGACCCCTGTGACCCTGTGTTAGGATATAGCAGGTTGGAAAATGACTGACTAACTGACTGACTAACTGAAGTTTTGAGCAGATGCAGCAAAGTTTTAAGTGGGATAAAAGTGGAATAGCTTTTAAGTGTGGAAATGGCTAAGGAGCAGTAAAACAGTTTTACAAACATTTCACATATAATGCAGTACAAATGCAACCTAAAATTTGGATATGTAGGAAATTAAAAAAAAACCCTACAGTGGGTTAATAAACAGCTGACAAAGAAGCTCCAAAGAAAACAGAAAAAGCAGTACAAGTCCTATATTACTTAACTTCAGTGTGAATAGTAGCTCTTCTCCGTGTAGTTAATGATCTTCTCTGGTCTTCTCTTCCTTCTTGACTTAAGTGCAGCATTTGACACTGTTAATCATGAAATCCTCCTGTCACGTCTCTCTGCTGGAGGCATCTCTGGCTTAGCCCTTCAATGGCTCACATCATATCTTTCTAATAGGCAACAGTTTGTTTCACTCTGCCAATATAAATTCTCACCTGTGCCGCATGGTGTCCATCAGGGTTCAGTCCTTGGGCCATTACTTTTTCTACTTTATATCCTTCCTTTGGGACTCATTATTCACAGACATGGCCTTAACTTCCACTGTTATGCAGATGATATACAGTTATATCTTAGTACAGACTCCCCTACAGATTCACCTCCCAGTAGACTCACTGACTGCATCACTGATCTTAAGCTATGGATGGAAAATAACTTTCTCAAACTTAATGCCAATAAAACTGAAGTGTTACTGGTAGGTCCAAAATCCCAACTTTCTCATCCAATTTCTCTGTTTCTGTTGATGGCACACTTGTCAAACCTGCTCCTGTTGTGAGAAATCTTGGTGTTTTGTTTGATTCATCACTTAACTTTGAGCTACACATTAGGTCTCTTTCAAAAATTTCATTCTATCATTTCCGTAACATTGTCTGTCTCCGTCCATTTTCCAGAGTTCCACTCTGGAACTCTCTTCCTCAGTCTCTCAGAGAATGCTCATCTTTCTGCACTTTTAAATCTCAACTCAAAACTTTCCTCTTCTACGAACTTTTGTCATCTGTGTATTTTTTTTTTACCCTATATGTAAAGCAACCTTGGGTTTGTGAAAGCTGCTCAATAAATGTAACATTATTATTATTATTATTATTGCTAGCAAAATACCCGCTCTTCGCAGCGGAGAAGTAGTGTGTTAAAGAAGTTATGAAAAGAAAAGGAAACATTTTAAAAATAACGTAACATGATTGTCAATGTAATTGTTTTGTGACAGTTATGACGATTATCATTATTTCTTTCAATCAGGTTCGTATTTGGAGGATGTGTTGTGTTCAAGTTACATTCCGTGTTTGTCAACCGTTATAAAGATAACAGGTTTCATTCATCGAAGTGTTAACTACCCAAATCGGTACTTGTGAATCTAAGATGTTTAACAGGCATTCCCAGTATTAAGTTGTGGATTTGCCTGCGAATATTTAATGCCAGCGTGTCTATGAACTTGTGGATTTTTCTGCTAGTATTTGGCGGCAGCGTCACAAAGTTGTTTTCGTCCAACTGCATCAGAAAACATCTAGCACGACGTCTGACATGCATCCTTTTTACTGTTTTCTCACAGCTTGGATTGCTGCTGTCATAATCTGTTTGAGTTTCATGGTTTGTTTCAATTACGTTAGTATTTGCAGGACTTGTGTTGAAGTAACATTCGGCATCTGTCAAGAATTGTAAGCATACAACATTCATTTATAACTTTGCATCCAGCTTTTGAGAGTTGAAACATTCATAAGCATCAAAGTGTCCACTACTCAAATCGTCACGTGTGAATCTAAGATGTTTAAGAGGCATTGGCGATTCTCCAAAGGTGTAAAATATTTGGCCATTTCGGTACAGTATGTGTGTACTATATAATATTAACAATAAGAGCAGCTCACTACTGAAAACGGCAAATGTAGGAGGCAGTGGGGATTGAACTGGTGGCCCCTTGATTACAAGTCAGCATATCTTACCACTACACCACAGAAGCTGTTGTATCGTCCTTGAACCTTTTGTAAAAGTCTTTATTTGATCTTTGGACTTCAGGCTTCACACATTCTATAGTTTATGCTTACATTTTGTAACATTTATTACTAAAATATGAAAACGTTTCTGTTTTAGCAACGTGTTTACACAAATTACTGTAGAAACGGAACACACATGAAATGCATGTGTTCAAAATAACGATCTATTATTTCTACTCTAAAACTCCAGAAGTTCACTCCCAGATAATCAAACAAGGCATGATGAGCTGGGAGAACTTTGAATGTTCTGTGACGTTGGGGGATGGAATAGCAGGCTGCTTGCTGCTTGTCTTAATTGGCAAATTTACAGGACAAAAGACGCTGACGGAGAGGTGCGAATGGATTTAAGGTGGGCCGGATTTACAAGTTTTCTCGTAGGCTCTGGTAATTCTAGTGGTAAATAATCCACTTAAAATACAAGTATACAGACTCGCATGAAAGATAATATAGCCAATCAATCAATCAATAGATAGGTAAATGAATAAATAAAATTATATTTAACGAATACAGGGAATCAAGGGGGGTCAAGATTCAAAGTCTTGAGCTTTTTCGCCAGTCGATAATAATATTACATTTTATTTATATAGCACCTTTCCCTGTCAATGAAGCACAATGGTATTAAAAGCACTGGAAAAGTCAAAGAACATTATCCACACTCTGGTGCTGGCTATGAACAAATGGGAGTAGGCTGTTTGGATCATGTATATTAGAGCATCCTCCACACTTACAGTATATATGTCCAGATGTTCTGAAACCAGGTGTGGTAGCTGTTTTAGGACCAGCCTCTCAAATCGCATGATATATGAAAGAAGATCAACTGGTCTGTTGTCCTTGGCATAGCTGGTATGCCTTTTTTTTGGCACTGGGATCACACCATCTGCAAATTCAGAAAAAGGGAGAATAAGTGCTGAATGACCCCACAGAACTGGCTGGCAGATATTTTCAGCACCCTTGTTTATGCACAGTTTTCCCATCTCTTTCCTCTCTTAATCAGCAGAGACACACTCATTCTAGGAAGGGGAAAGAGGGGTGAAGACCACAGATATGATGTCACTGTAGGGGAAGGTTAGGTAGGGTGCAGATGGTAGTTGGGATTTCAGAGCCTCCTCAGCTTGCAGATAGAGTGTAGCAGTGTTGGTGGGGGTGGGGGTTGCTGTACTGACAACAATGAGTCAAACTTGTTGACGAATGTTAAGTTATATAGCATGATGTGTAGACTACAAGTCAAAGAAGGTTTTGCTCATTCATGAATTCATGAATGCTGTACTGTGGGTGTATACACTATACTTTTAACCTCGATTGTATTGAGTGAGCGGTCGAGGAGTTTGTGTGTGTGACTCACTTGCCTCTTCCCATTTGCACTCCTTGTCTAATGTCAGTATGTCATCAGCGTTGACCATGTACACATTCAGTACTGCTTAGTTCACTTAGAATTTCTGTATTTATAAATTTCAAAGTGCTGGAGAATTACAAATTAGCATTCTCTGGCTCAGAGTTGAGTGCATTATGGTGTAGCTAAACAGAGAGGTTTATCTGTTATCTGTGCAGTGCCTGTCTCCGACCACTGTGAGTGGTATGTGAGCTGATCTGTCTTTGTGTCGGCTGCTACCCATTTACAATTGAAATCCCACTCTTATCTCCAGTTGGATTGCTGTGGGATCACAGCACAAAGATTTGCTGGAGGTGAGCTGTAAACATGTAGTCTGTAGCACAGAGGCATGTACTTTGCGGCCTAAGCTAAATGGAGACCTCTGTCTATCAGATGCGCAGAACCCGCCTCACTGTCAGCGGTTCCCTCACCTTGTGACATCAGCTGATCTGTCTCTCTCAGTGTCAGAGCGCACATTCTTTGCGCACCATTGCCACTACAGTAGCCATCAGTTTTATCCGAATTTTAAGCTCTTAGGTGTAGTAGGATCGATCCACGTTACCTCAGTAATTAAAATACTTTGCCAGTTTGCAAAATGGACACTAATGTTGTTTTATTTGGTTAGCATTTTTTCTTTTGTTTAAAATTATGTTAAATGTGTTTTTTTCCAGAGTTGCACAAGATCATCATACTAACATAATGAAGGTCATTTCTGGATGTGGGACAATGCCTTCACTTCTTCTGGTATTTCTAGTCATGATACTTCATTCTGCAAATAAGGCTGAAGGTCAAGGTAACTAAATAAAGTTAATGTGATGTTTATAATAACATTTTTATTTAGCAGATTTTATGTTAAATAATCCTATAATTATTAAAGAATTCTCAAATAAAATGTCCAGTTTGTATAAAATTGAGCATACCTATCTATAAATTAATTGAGAACTCTTAATTTGTATGTCTAAGTTTTTAGAAATACTTACAGTTTGCTGACAAATGTCCAGTGAATAACAAGTAAAGTTTTCACTTCCAGGAACATTTTTAGTTGTTTAACAGGTCTATTATCATTTAGTTCAAATGTAAATATGATGGTTCTTGTATGTTATAGCTGTGGAACCTATAGGAAGATATGTGCAGATTTTGAAACATTTTGTCATGTTTATAATGTGTATTTTGTGCTTAAAAATAAGATTATTGGGGGTTTCAAGGTGGCATATTTTGTGGTGAAGTGGTCTTTGGTGTCTAATAGCTGTTTGAAAATAAATCTCTATACAAAATTGATGCACTGTTCAGCCAATTAAAATATTTGAGCCAAATCACCAAAAGTATACCTAATCCTTTTGCCAAAAGTATATAAATATAAAGTTATTACATAAAGCGCTTAATTAGAAAGAACGTTCTGGGACTTCAAAGTACAGCACACTGTCATACAGTACTATAATTATCATAGTTTCATTTTTTCTCTTTCTTATGAGCCAAAACAAAACAGTTATTAATTTACTTACATGCTTTGCATCATGTTGCTGGATAATGTTTAATGTTTTCTTTAATTATATTTTGTATTTCGTGTTATATTTTCAGACCTTTGCTGTGCACTCAAGTTATTGATGAGAAATATAATTTGAATTGAATTGAAATATGCTTAAAATATTAACATCTGTTACTGCAATGATAAATTCGATACTTTTCAAGTCAAGAGTTATTTATGAACATGGTATACATGCATTTACTATGCAACATTGTGTTCTATAGTTAAGCATCTTCCTGATCTCTTGCCCACATTGGCAATTTGCAGTGGAGTGTATGAGGCACAGAGGAAGAAGCATAAAAACGTAACAAACAAGTCCACTTTTCAAACCAAGAGAGATGTTGAGTATTGATCTGCACCTTCCGTGCTTCCAACATATTTCTGTGACAACAAAAAGGGGCTGGAAATAATCATTATATTGCCTATTCCTGGTACTACTTTTCTTGTGGGTAGGGATATATTTTCTGTTCTTTTATGTGAGTACTCATATAAATATAGAAGTAGATCAAAGCAAAACCAACCATGTGGCATGAATAATTTACTGTGATTTGCTATTTTGAAAGGAAATTACTTTCACAGAAAGTATGGAGCTATCACAAACAGCTATTAGTCTGTGTAAAACTATTTCCAATTTTGTATGTTATGCTTACAGAATAGGTTTCACCCCCCACCGGCCTGAATTATATTAAATAGGAATACTTCCTTTCAGCAGAGATAACACCTTAAGGCTAGGTTTTACTAACATTTTGCACATTTTCTCATTTAATAAAACAGTCTGGGAATGACAAAGCTTTCTTGTTTTGAACTTGTGTGGCAAAAAGTCACATTAAAGGAAACACCTGTAACAGCAGCTCTTTAATAACAAGATAAGGGTTTTTTAATTGTATACTGTAGCTGTCACACTGAGAAGATAAAAAGATCTCAGCTAAACACTGTCATTATAAGACACATTAAGATCACAGAAACCCTGTGAACAGAACTATGCTTACTATGATTTAAACAGTTTCCTAGTACATAACAGTAATAAACTAGACAATGGAATATTTGCTCATTGTCAGGATATACTGTATTTGATTAACTAGGTAACCGTTGTCAGCACCGTGGCAATAAAATCACTGAACTTGAAGTAAAGGTGCTGTTGACTCATTTATTAATGTGCCATGTGATGAATAAGTGCCCTGCTTTGCTCCTAGTGCTGCCAGGATAGTATGGGGCACCTCAGAACTCTGAATGGTGTTTAAGCATGTTATGGAACGCTAGTTAATGTTTTAACCCTTCACTGTTAAAATTATGTTTCAACTTTATACTGTTAAGAGCCTAGTATAAATAAAGTATATAGCTGTATATGTTTTTTTTGTTTAGTTTTTTTTAATTGTGTTTATTTGTATATATTGCACAGGGATTTGTAATCCATGATGTGTTTTGTTTTTAACTTTGCTATATTTATAAATTCATATAAATAAGTATTTATACTTTATGCTAAGGCTTCCAGATCATTATGGCATGAATTAGTGTGGGTGTGTGAATAAGTGTACCTTGTGATGCAGTGGCATACCATTCAGGGTTGTCTACCACCCTTAACTCTGAACTTGATTAGGTGTGTTCAACAATGGATAAATGACTTACTGTTTTTTTTTTTTTTTGTCTTTTTGGTAGTTATGAAATATTTACATCTTAGTTGTATAATGGATTGATAAGCAAATCAATGTATAGGGACTCTTACATTTGAAATTTGCTTTGTCATTGTGTGAGACAAAGTTATTTTTTTAACTTTTAAAGTTTAATTAAACTTGTTCCTTTTTCCTTGTTAGGGTTTCAATAAGTAAAAGAATGGGATTTTTCTTAGTTACACTTATTATGATAATTCAGTTCAAATGGATTTTATTTAATAACTGTTTTGTGAAATGCATATTTACAAATATGGTATAACTAAAGTAAAAGGAGACTAGCACATTGTTTCAGTAGTTAGCTCAGCTAACTCACACCTCCAGTTTCCTCTGTTGGAATTCTGGACTGGACTAAGTGTTTAAAGATTTTTGTGTGCCCTGCATGTCTTTGTGGATTGTTCTGTGAGCTAAAGATGTACATGAATTATGTGTCTAAATTAGTTTGGCAAGTGAGAATAGGATTAATGTGTTTTAAGTGTACCCAAGACTGGCTTCCTGTCATTTAATGGTTTAGAGAATGGATGGATGGATATATTTTTGTGCAGTAGCACAAAAAACAAGTTGCTCCACACACAAAAAATATCTTTAAACAAATCTATATTCTTCTAAATATGACATGTAAAAAAAATGGGAAAGGGGCCAGTAGGAATAAAAGTAGCAAACTAAGTCTTGTGTGTATGACATTACTGCTATGGTCCATTCTTTTTCTGTTGCCTCTTTGACTTCACTTGAATACTGGGGACAGCTGAACAAGCATCTTCTAATCTTTATAGGATATCTCATGTTATTATCATTGAGCACACTAAAAATGGCAAAACGGTGTGAGGCTTCAAAAAAGACTTATAAACCAGGTCAGGTTAGCCTGACCCCAAACTGTACTGCCCTGTTTTAGCCTAAACATACCTAAAAGTGATATTGACTTATGTTTGTGTGGTGTGTGTGTGTATATATGTATTGAAAGAAAGGACAAAAGAGATTAAAGAGTTTTGGGGTACCTTGAAGGTTAACCCTGTCAATTATCACTTCGAAAAAATGAAAGAAAATGAGTATTAATGCAATTGAGTTGTTCCGACTTATTCAATCAGGTAGACAGCCCAAGAGGGTGGGTCTTCCAGTAAGGGTTAGAGGAAGAGGCGGATGCAGGTCGTCAGACCCCAGAAAATGTTCCCCAAATGTACACGTGTGACAGTATCAGAGAACTTTAAGGTCATAAACGCAAGACAGTGCATCAACGTTGGCATGGAGAGAACCATTACGATGGAGGAGTCTGAAGATCTTAAAATCATATAGTGACACAGGGGTTCAACTTCTTGTGCAGGGACATTCACTATAAAGATGAGTGGTCTGTCACCAGAGTGAATTTGCGACCTAGAAGGTAATAACAGCTGGTTAATAACCCATTTAATCACAACGGCTTCGTGTTCCACAGTTGCATCCCTGGTCTTCCGATCCAAAAATTTCTGAGTTAGGTACATCCAAAGGATCGGTCTGCAAAACAAAAGCTAAAGTAAAATCGGTGGTTATTAATACAGGTGCTGGAATGAGGACACATTTGAAGTCACAAAATTTGGTCCCCCTTTTCTCATCTAAGTCCATCGGAGGTGCAGTCCTCTTGGAAAAACTAGGAATGATCCGGTGATAGTACCCTGCCAATCCTAAGAAGGCTTGAAAGTTCCTTTTTGTTGGCTTCAACTTTGGTACACTGAGGTCACACAATACCTCTACCCACAAAGTAACCTAAATATTTAGCTTACATTAAACCAAAATAACATTTTTTAGGGTTAATCTTTAATACCACCTCATGCCACCTTAATGCATTTCCTCCACCATGGCCTGAAAGATTAAAGTGACATCTTGGGATTCAGACATTGTCCCACCTTGATTCTGCTAAATATGCCATTATAAAAAAGGACAAAAGAGATTAAAGAATATTGGAGGGCCTTAAATGCTATCTCTGTCTATTATCACGTTGAAAAAAATGAAAGAAAGCACATGTTAACAACGCAATCAAGTCGTTCCAACTTATTCAATCAGGCAGAGGGCCCCAAGGTGGGGATTCTTCTGGTCATGATGGATTCTGGGAGGAACAGGTGGGTCCAGGTGATCACACCCCATAAGTGATGTCATGAATGGAAAGGTGTCAGTCTTCCTTTCTGCAGAGGGAGGAGAAGAAAGATTGTTGTTAAACAGCGCCACCACATGTCTAGGTGGAGTATTATAATCACTTAAGTAGGGCTGCAACGATTAGTCGATGTAATCGACGATGTCAACTACAAAAAATCGTCAACATGGATTTTTTATTGTCGACGCGTCATAAACAGAACCTTCAATAGAGGCTCCAGTCACAAAGAACTACATTGGTTTTTGTAACTGCAATGCACTACATGAACGTCTGGAGGCAGTATTGTTTATTATTGTTTGTCAAGACTGTACACAGTCTTACCAACGAAAAAGAACGTCTGAGGAGAAGAAGAATGTAGAGGAAAATAAACGTCGTTGCAATGGCGAGTCGGATAGAGGAGGGGGAAGGACATGGGAAAAAAATTGAGACAGAAACTTTCTATAGTGTGGAGCTGTGATGCCGCTGTCTCTTGAGAATTTATGCTGGCGCTGTTAGTTAGTTAGTTAGGGTCAGATCAGTAGGGGAGGGAGAGCGTGAATGAGACTGAGAAAATAAAAGTGAAAAAAGCTAACTTTTACAAGTAACAAATTTATATCCGATCTGTTCGTTTTCAAATAATATTGCATTAGTGCGATGATGTTTTCTGATTGGTACTACAGTATTCAGGTCATACAATGATTTCTTTAAAATGTCACATATATTTGTCTCTTTCATTTTTTTTCCCCGGTGCTGCGCGCTGATACCAGAAGGCATGAGCTTATTCAGTGCTAACAGGAGCACGCAGGTGGCCGGTTGCTTGTGCTATAACAAGCTTGACCTGGCCACTGAGAAAACAAGAGCGTTCATGGGTCACCTTGCAGAGGAACATTCTTTCCTCTGCATGTCCTGGAGTCCTGTGCAGACTTTGCCAGAAAATAATAAAAAAAAAATTGTCCACTTTTGGGGCACTTTTCTTTAGGGAAATGAAATTAAGATTAATATGTTCCAGAATGATGGATAGAGAAGAATATGGAGAAAAGAAGGAATGGCTCATGATCTGTAGCGTACCACATAATCTGTGAAACGTGGCGGAGGCAGTGTTACAGCATGGGTATATGTGACTGCAAATGGAAGTGAGTCCCTGGTGTTTATTAATGACTAGCAAAATACCTGCGCTTTGCAGCAGAGAAGTAGTGTGTTAAAGAAGTTATGAAAAAGAAAAGGAAACATTTTAAAAATAATGTAACATGATTGTCAATGTAATTGTTTTGTCACTGTTATGACTGGTGTTGTCATATATATATATATATATATATATATATATATATATATATATATATATATATATATATATATATATACACACACACACACACACAAATATATATACATATAAAGATATCTACATATACACATATCTATATATATATATATACATATACACATATCAACATATATACATATCTATATATATATATACACATATCAACATATATACATACATACAGATAAATATACATATATATATATACACACGGTCGGCACGGTGGCGCAGTGGTAGCGCTGCTGCCTCTCAGTTAGGAGACCCGGGTTTGCTTCCCAGGTCCTCCCTGCGTGGAGTTTGCATGTTCTCCCCGTGTCTGCGTGGTTTTCCTCCGGATTGATGAATGGAGGGTATGTGTATACACACATACATATATATTAACTTGTGTATTTTTCTGTGAGTATTTGGTGGCAGCGTGACGAAATTGCTTCGCAAGACCGCGTTCACTGTGGAGCTCAACTCGGAGCATATTCTTTTCCTACCTTGTCAATTGTGTAATGCGTTTTTTGAACAGGTTTGATGCATGGAAGTGATCACTCGTACTGCGTTCAGTCAGTTCACGTGAGCTGCTCTCTTATGTGATGTTGCGATGTCCACGGCTTTATTTAATGTCAGCTAAGACCCAGCACTTAATAGTTTCTCGCTACTGGAATTTTAACTCCGTTACAAAGTGATCCAAAGTCTCGTTTATACCTCGTGTCTTCTCATTAAACTTGTATCTCGCGAATAAAGTATTCAGCGTTTTTCTTCAGCGCTCTTTGGGAGCTCTTCCTTCTTTTCTACATACTGCGGTCAATACTTCTGGATCTAACTGTGTATATATCTTTACATTAGACCCCCGCGAAGTCACGGTTCAGGGTTCGCGGACTCAGTCATTAGCAGATTTTTCCTTAGAACCTAACTATTAATTGTTAGCGGAAAGCGCTATCCTCCGCAATTTTTTATGGCTTTTTTCGTGGCAATACTGTGCTGTAGAGAGAACAGGAATCAACCGCTGAGGGAAACACGGTTTGGGATGGTGAAAGTAGCCAATCCGAGAGCATTATTCATTTCTCCTTGCTGCCGATTGACTGCTGCCCTGTGACGCGTCTCCAGGTGAGTGGGTTTACCACCGCTCAGGGAAACGCGGTTTGGAATGGTAAAAGTAGCCAATCCGAGAGCGTTATTCATTTCTCCTTGCTGCTGATTGATTGCTACCCTGTGATGCGACTCCAGCTGAGTGTCTTTGTATTTTCCATTTTGTTATTGTATTCATTTTGTTATTCTTAAATGCACAAGATGTTGCTGAATCGCCGTGCACCTTCTAAGGCTTCTGGCACTGAGCCTAAGCGCCAGAAGAAGTTTAAAACACTCCAGGAGAAGGTTGAACTACTGGATTTGCTCCAGGAACTAAAAAGTTATGCTGCAGTAGCGCGCCACTGTGGCATTAATGAAAGCACCACACACTACATAAAGAAGAACGAAGCAGCGATCTAGAGTTCCATATCTGTAAGTGATAGTGCCAAAAAGGTAATGACCATAAGGAATAAAAATATCGTCAGGATGGAATCTGCCATGGCATTGTGGATCACCAACTACAGGAAGAAAAACATCCCCTTGAACAGTAACATTGTGAGAAAGCACGGAAATTGTACCAGCAGTTCGCTACAGGAGACAATGTAGCAACTTCCCATCACAATGTTCCTGAAACCTATAAAGAAAAGCCAGCATGAAACCCCACCAGATGAAGACCCGTCCAAAGATATGACTCCTCCTGAAGTGCATGAAGAAGAGACGCCACATGAGGAGTTTTAAATCCTCTGCATTGTACTGCACAGCTACTTCATCATCATCATCATCATCAATATCATTCATCATTGGTGAGTACCTGTACATTTTACTGTATTTTAATTAAATGAAATTATTACATAATTGTTCTACTTATAACAAAGAAACGACAGCGCATACCAAAGAAAACACGCTTGCATGAATTGCAGTACATATAGCGGTAACGTCCGTATTTTACATTCTAGCACCGCGATAGAAATAGCAGTACTGTACAGTAGACGGGTTTACCTTTACATTCTATTTTTAGGTAATGTATTAAGGTAATTTTTTAGGTAATATATTAAGCTGAGTTTGCAACAAAATTAAAGTGCTTGGGGGGCATACTGTATTTAGGGTTTAAACTATAAAAATAGGCATTTAAAAGGCATTTTTTATCCACATCCAAAAATCGCGGTTTTTCACAATTTGCGAGTGCTCTAGGAACGTAACCCTCATGAATTTTGGGGGTGTACTGTATATACAAAAGCTCAAAAAGAACAAAAAAAGGAGTTGCCAAAAAGGCAGTCCTAGCAAACCAGTCCCAATATGCAATCCAAGGCTGAAATCCAGTAAACAGAGCAAATGAAGATCAAAAAAGGTAAATTAAATGCAATAAAAAATACCTGCTATTGACTCCAATAAATGTCAGTGTACCACTCCTGAGTTTCTATTTTCTTGCTCATTATAAGCCAGAGGGAAGTCTCAGAAGTGGTACCACCCATAGAACAAAGAAACAGACTTGCATTTAAATGACAGGATGTAAATAAAAAATAATAAACAAATCTAATAAACATAACATAAAAACATCAAAAATAATAACTAAAATGCCAAAAATCATAGTAAAACAACAAATCAGTAAAAGCCAGGGAAAATCCCTGGTTTTAACACATGTAGCTCTATAGTAGGTGAGAGATTGAAAGTTCTGCTACTACAAGCAATGCTTTATACAGAGTTGTCTCCAAATATATGTAATTGGAATTTTTCAGCATCTAACACGAGTATCATATTCTGCCCTGCTAGTGAAGTTACAATTCATTTCCTGAGGATCAAATTTTAATGCCATGATCCAGCATGCCTTAATATGTCTTACACTTGACTTTGATATGACTTGTGTTGCTTCTGACTGTTTTCCTGGTGTTGGATGACCACATATTACCTTGCAGTTTTTTGGCCTTTGTGTAGCTGGTGAATACCACTCCCAGTCACCACCAAAACCCCCAAACACGATCACACAAAGAGTCCTGGGTTCAAATAAAGGAGAGTTTATTCACCACAATACCTCTAAAAAGTGACAAAAGCACAAGCACTGTTTCTCTCTCTCTCCCCACAGTACTCTCTCCTCTCACCACCGAACTGCCGTCCTCCAGTTGAGTGTTTCCTTCCTTCAACCCAGTTCTGACTCGTCTGTATAAGAGAGTGCGATCCCTTTTATTAGGGACCCAGGAGTACTTTTAGCCCCAGGACTACTGCCTGATGGAAGTACTTCTGGGTCATACGGAAGTCCAATATTCCGGGGAGCACATCTCCCTGCAGAAACCCTTTGTGACAACCTCGGACCCCAGCAGGGTTGTTCTGCTGGACTACAACTCCGGCGCTTTTTGCTGGTTCCCGAATGGGCGCTGACATGGATGGATCCCCCAGAGGCAATCCTTCCCTGTCCTCTTCTCCTGCCCAAGGAAGGTATTAAGCCCATGTCCGGTTGGGATATCTGTCCATTTATTTGGGGCTTCCTGCCTGGGTAAGGAACAATCAGTTCTGGTTGGGATGTCTGTCCAACCCTTAGGGCTGCCTAGTCCATGTGTAACCTGTTTTCCTCTCTTGACTGGGACGCCTTTATGTTCCTTTGGAGCCTCCTGTCCAGGTATGGATCTTCCTGGTTCCTAGCCGGGATGTCTGTCCATCCTGTGTGACACCTACAAAGCTTTATTACTGTTGTCTTAGATCTATTTAGGCCTACCGTGATATATTTTGGAATTTTGTTTGTCTGGCTCGCAGAACAATTTGTCATGGGTGCCTCTATCTGGAACGCTTCAAAAATTATTTAAGTGTGATAGGGAAAATGTCTTGACCCAGGTTCAACTTAAATAAAAAGATTCTTCAGACTTAAGCAGTATATAAAAAAAATATTTAAGCAAATAATTTCATTTAAACAAAGATATCTTTAGAGCACACCAATACAAAGTTACTCTTATATTACAAATTAGATTATGATAACAATCCTTTGTTAGACAAAGGCTTTATAGCATATGAATATTCTTCTTCTTTTGGCTGCTCCTGTTAGGGGTTTCCACAGCGGATCATCTTTTTCCATATCTTTCTATCCTCTGCATCTTGTTCTGTTACACCCATCACCTGCATGTCCTCTCTCACCACATCCATAAACCTCCTCTTAGGCCTTTCGCTCTTCTTCTTACCTGACAGCTCGATCCTTAAAATCTTTTTCCCAATATCTCTCCTCTGCACATGACCACAGCAATGCAATCTCGCCTCTCTGACTTTGTCTCCCAACTGTCCAACTTGAGCTGACCCTCTAATGTACTCATTTCTTATCCTGTCCATCCTCGTCAGATCCCAATGCAAATCTTAGCATCTTTAACTCTGCTACCTCCAGCTCTGTCTCCTGCTTTCTGGTCAGTGCCACCATCTCCAACCCATATAACATAACTGGTCTCACTACCGTCCTATAGACCTTCCCTTTCGCTCTTGCTGATAACCATCTGTCACAAATTACTCCTGACACTCTTTTCCACCTATTCCACCCTGCCTGCACTTTCTTTTTCACCTCTCTTCCACAATCCTCACTACTCTGTACTGTTGATCCCAAGTATTTAAACTCATCCACCTTCGCCAAATCTACTCCCTGCATCCTCACCATTCCACTGACCTCCATCTCATTCACACACATGTATTCTGTCTTGTTCCTACTGACCTTCATTCCTCTCCAGAGCATATCTCCACGTCTCCCGGGTCTCCTGAACCTGCTCCCTACTATCGCTACAGATCGCAATGTCATCAGCAAACATCATAGTCCACGGGGACTCCTGTTTAAACTCGTCTGTTAACCTGTCCATCACCATTGCAAATAAGAAAGGGCTCAGAGTCGATCCCTGTTGTAATCCCACCTTGAATGCATTTGTCACTCCTACCGCAGACCTCACCACTGTCGCGCTTCCCTCGTAAATATCCTGTACTACTCTTACGTACTTCTCTGCAACTCCCAACTTCCTCATACAATACCACAGCTTCTGTCGAGGCACCCTGCCATATGCTTTCCCCAGCTCCACAAAGACGCACTTCTCCATCAACATCTTCAGACCAAACATTGCATCTGTGGTGCTCTTTCTTGGCAAGAAACCATACTGCTGCTCACTAATCATCACCTCACTTCTTAACCTAGCTTCTAGTACTCTTTCCCATAACTTAATGCTGTGGCTCATCAATTTTATCCCCCTATAGTTACTACAGTCCTGCACATCCCCCTTATTCTTAACACTAGAATTACCGGAGCCTACGAAAAAACTCGTAATTCCGTCCCAGATGCATTGTAGGCATAAACTATATATTTTGTCATCTACTACTAGAATATAAAAAACGTTTCTGTTTTAACAATGTGTTTACACAGATTACTGTAGAAAGGGAACAGACATGAAATGCGTGTGTTCCAAATAACGATCTATTATTTCCACTCTAAAACTCCACTTCACTCCCAGATACTCAATCAAGGCATGAGCTGGGAGAAGTTCGTGCACGTTCTAAATTGGTGGGGGGATGGAATAGCCGGCTGCTTCTAGCTTCTCTTTATCAGCACATTTAGAGGACAAAGGACACTGGCAGAGAGGTGTGAAGGGATTTAAGAAGCAATTTTAGGTGGGACGGAACTTTTTCGTAGGCTCTGGTAATTCTAGTGTTAAATGTCGGCACCAGTACACTTCTTCTCCACTCCTCAGGCATCCTCTAACTTTCCAAGATTTCATTAAACAATCTGGTTAAAAACTCCACTGCCATCTCTCCTAAACACCTCCATGCTTCCACAGGTATGTCATCTGGACCAACAGCTTTTCCATTCTTATCCTCTTCATAGCTGTCCTTACTTCCTCCTTGCTAATCCATTGCACTTTCTGAGTCACTATCTCCACATCATCCAGCCTTCTGTCTCTCACGTTCTCTTCATTCATCAACCTCTCAAAAGTACTCTTTCCATCTGCTCAACACACTCTCTTGAATTGTGAGTACATTTCCATCTTTAACCTTTATCCCCCTAACCTGCTGCACATCTTTCCCAGCTTGGTCCCTCTGTCTAGCCAATTATTACAAGTCTTTTTTTCCCTCCTTGCTGTACAACCTCTCATACAACTTATCATACACCTTTTCTTTAGCCTTTGCCACCTCTCTCTTCACCTTTATGCCTTATCTGTTTGTACTGTTGTCTACTTTCTGCATCTCTCTGATTATCCCACTTTTTCCTCGCCATCCTCTTCCTCTGTATAGTCTCCTGTACTTCCCCATTCCACCATCAGGTTTCCTTTTCCTCCTTCCTCTGTACAGATGTCACACCAAGCACCCTTCTTGCTGTCACCCTTACTACATCTGCTGTAGTTGCCCAACTGTCTGGTAACTCTTCACTGCTACCCAGTGCCTGTCTCACCTCCTCCCTAAACTCAACCTTGCAGTCTTCCTTTTTCAACTTCCGCCATTTCATCCTTGGCTCTGCCCTCACTCTCTTCCTCTTCTTGATCTGCAACGACATCTTACAGACCACCATCCTATGCTGCTTAAATACACTTTCCCCTGCCACCACTTTGCAGTCTTCAGTCTCCTTCAGAGTGACTCTTCTACATAGAATGTAATCCACCTGTGTGCATCTTTCTCCACTTTTGTACATCACCCTATGTTCCTCCCTCTTCTTAAAATACATATTCGCCACAGCCAAGTCCATCCTTTTGTTAAAATTCACTATCCTCTGACCTTCTTCATTCCTCTCCTTGACACCATACCTACCCATCACCTCCTCATCTCCTCTGTTCCCGTTACCAGCTTGTCCATTGAAATCCGCTCCAATCACCACTTTCTGTCCCTTGGGTACACTGTTCATCACTTCATCCAACTCACTCCAAAAATCTTCTTTCTCTTCCATCACACACCCAACTTGCGGGGTTTATGCACTAACAACATTCATCATCACACCTCCAGTTTCCAGCTTCATAACCATTACTTTGTCTGACAATCTTTTTTCACCTCCAAAGCACTCTTGACATACTGTTCCCTCAGAATAACCCCTACCCCATTTCTCCTCTCATCCACACCATGATAGAACAATTTGAATCCACCACTGATCAACCTGGCCTTACTACCCTTCCTTTTAGTCTCTTGCACGCACAATATATCAACCTTACTTCTCTCTATCATATCTGCTAACTCTCTTCCCTTACCAGTCATACTGCCAACATTCCAAGTTCCTACCCTCATTTCCACTCTCTTTACCTTCCTCCTCTTCTTCTGCCTCTGGACACGTCTCCCATCTCTTCTTCTCTTTCTTTGGCCAACAGTAGCCCAATTTCCGCCAGCACCCTGTTGGCTAACAGTACTGGTGGCAGTCATTGTTAACCCGGGGCTCGACCGATCCAGTATGGAAATTTTTATTGTTGTCTGCATATTGATTTGGCAAAATTTTTCACCGGATGCCCTTCCTGACATAACCCTCCCCATTTATCTGGGCTTGGGACTGGCCTGAAGAAACAAACTAGCTTGTGCATCCCCTATGGCTGGCTTTTATAGCATATGAATGTACTGTACAAGAGAATATTTAGCATAAAGCTGATAACTTGTTAATATATTTCAAACAGGTCCATCTATGGAACATTGGATCATCCTATATTAGATTACATACTGTAGAGATGCTTGATACTTTATTCCAAGTCTGAAGTGACCTTGAAGCCCTTCACTTTAAAATGAACTCATCGTGCTTACAACAGTTAGACAAAAGGTTAAGAGACAAAAATTGTTGTATAAAGATTTTCCACTACAGGTGATCCCACACTAAACAATAATCAAAATTCTAGAAAAGGATCTCTCAGTATAAGGACCCAGCCCTTCAAAATGTGGAAGGAGTACTGCTTCATTTTCTGTTATTTAGGTTGCTGCAGACTGCTCAATAACACAGGGCTTCAGAAATTTTTAGTAATATGACTACAGTACCACATAAAACCAGGCGGAACACTGAAAGCTTGAAGTGGCATGTGCAGCATGTAAGCATCTACCAAAAAAACTACAGGTTTGTATCTAGATCAAGGATCAGTGACATTTTTTCACCAATAGAATTTAATTTGTATACTGTTTAGACTTTTATTGATTTTAAACTATTATATTGTAGATATCCTGTACTGAAGCCAGGATTATGAATTTACACGAAAAGATTAACAACAAACAACAGTATAAAATTCCAATGTCATAGTTACAAAATTTCTTGCCCAAAGTTAGAGTGCCGTAGTAGACTAAATAATACATTAAAAAGATTGCCCTGAGTTGGAGTTATATGTAGCTGCACATAACTTTAATATAATTGGAGTAACAGAAGCCTGGCTAAATAATAAAGATGAGCAGCAGTATAACATAGATTGATACACATTATTTAGGAAGGACATGCAAAACTGATATGGTTGGGGAGTAACTATTTAAACAAAACAGAATTTAAATGCAAGACTTTTTCAATTAGATGGTGAACCACAGCTTAGTGAGAATATTTGGATTTGACTAGACAGCATTAAGGATCCAGGCCTTTATTGTTATTATCAAAGCAGCCCAAAGTAAGATAAACTAGGACATGCTTCTAAGCGTGGAGACAGTCGAGAAGATGTGAGGTGGTTTTAGAAGTGTTTTAAGTATGATGCAGGACAAGTTCATCTCAAAATTTAGAAGCAGAAAGAAGTTAAAGAGCCCTCAAACATAGCGTGCTAGTCGGTGGGCTGCATTCATTTCCAAACAATACAAATACAATACTATATTATATATAATATTATTGTTAATCAATTATTTGATCTACAATACTACATTACTACAATAATGCAGCTAGGTTTACCACTTTACTTGACGTGTTTATTTTAAAATCCAGTTTTCCAGTTCAAATGTTGTTAAATGCAGTCTGACTGCTCAATTGCCAGCATTTGGCAGACACAGGCACATCAAGATTGGGCTTGATGTCATGTGCGGTAGCCAATCGTAATGTTACATCTCTAAGTGTTGAATGTAATGCTTATTTGTTAATCTTCATTGATGAGTAGAACTGTTCACATACAGTATGTGTGTACTGCCAAACAAGGCAATGAATCTGGCAGCGGTGTGAACAAGTTTCAGAAATCTTGTGTGTTTGTGTGACACAAACTTGTAGAACTCTGGAACACCAATATCCATATACTTCTGTTTAAACACAGTGTTGCACTGTAAGTCCACAATCTCCGTCTGTAAATCTTCTGAAACACAAGCAACGTTCACCACAAATGGAGTCGCAAGGAGTTCAAATTGAGGTTCAAGAGCCCGAAACTCCTTGAAACATCAAAGTAATTGAGAAATTATATCTAACTAATATTTCAAGTGTTCTGGTTTGACGCGTACCAATGACTACATAGCTGAGAAATGAGACAAATTGCCAGACTGCAGCTGTTTGGCCTGGAAAGACAGCTAACATCTGAATGATTTGCATTGTCGTTCATCATCGTAATCACATGCTTTGGAACATCGAGCCTCAATTTGAGTGTGTTGAGATGTTCCATGACATCTGTAAGAAACCCTAAATCTGATAGAAAAGATGGATCAGAAAGTTGGCAAATATCTTTACCTTTCAGTGCCATAAAAAGCTCTATCTCCTGCCTTAAAGCAAAAAAACTCTTTAACACGTTTCCCTGACTAAACCATCTGACTTCGGTATGATACAGGAACTCTTCATATTCAGTGTCCATTTCAGACAACAATGAAGTGAACTGCCTGTGGTTGAGACTTCTTCCTCATATAAAGTTAACCATCTTAACAACAACGCCTATAACTACTTTCATTTGTACACTTTTGTCACACAGTGCTTCCTGGTGCAGAATGCCGTTTACGGCAGTAAAAGGACCTGACAAAGAAAGCTGGTTTAGTTTTCCTTTCAATAATCCCACAACACCAACATTTTCAGAACACATTGTTGGTTCACCATCTGTTGCCATGGGCACGAGTTTACTCCCATGGCAGTCCTGCTCTCTTAATGCAACCTTCCAATTCTTGAGAAATGTCACGACCAGTTGTTGTGCCTTTTATAGGTAACAAATCTAATAATTCTTTGATTACATTTAGGTTTTCGTCAACCCCATGAATGAACACAGCTCAATATGCAGTATCTGTTACACCAGTACTCTTGTCAAGCACTATGGAATATGCTTCAAAACCTTGTGCATCTGTAATCAGTTACTGATGAATGTTACTAGCTGATTGAATGATTTTGCTAGCAACAAATTTGCGGACACACTTATACTGCCAAACAGTTTTTTTCTCGAGACAAATAATTTCACATACCTTTATAAAACAAATCTTTTATGAATTGGCCGTCAGTGAATGGTCATGAAGATTTTGGTATCATATTACAGATGATTATACTCGCTTTTACAGAATCTTTGCTTGATTTATTAACATTCGAGAAAAAGTTTTGCTGTTTTGTAATTGATGCTTTCAGTTGCTGAACCTTTTTGTCACGTAGTTTGCCAGACAATCCACAATACTGTTCTCGATGCAGTGTATTGTATTGTCGACGCACATTGTCCTCCTTAAACACAAAGATAAACTGCAAACAAATGCGACACTGTGCTCTGTCTTTGACCTCTGTGACAAAATATAAATTTTCCCATTTTTCCGGGAATATTCATTTTTCATCAGCAATCTTGCGCTTTTTCGATAATGAAGATGACATTCTATAACAATGAGGCGTACAATTAACAGCGAGAACTATACAAAGTAATTTGCAAACGTTTACGTCGACTGTTTGTTTAATTGACGTCACTGGAAATAAAAGTAACAACACCAAATGTTGAGGTAAGTAAGAAGAATAGTATTTTAATTCTGATCGTCGGATGGGAAACAGAATTGTGAGGAAAATTCTGCAATGTAAAACGGATTTTAGTGGTAGATTTTGGCAGTTCAAGTAAGTCGTTGTGGGCTGCAGATAATTGCCTCAGGGGCCGCCTGCGGCCTCTGGGCCGCATGTTTGGAAACGCTGCTCTAAGGTGATTAAATAAGCTAAAAAGGAAGTTGCAGAGGGAAGGCATGTAAGACTAGTAATTGCAGTGCTCCTGTTGTGATGTGGGATTTTGCATATAACTTGATAAATGTTTTGTATGTCTTTATTTATAATTTAGGCAAACCAAGTGGTGAGAGGTATTCGTGTTTGCCCCCCCCCCCCCTTTTACGACTGTCTCTTTGTAATTTTATGACAGGATTTGGGGGATGAGATATGGCTGTTTGAAATTGGCTTGTCTCAGAGGCCTAAACATGGGTGGGTGACTTACATGAGACAGATGTGTGCTCAGATAAAGAGTGGGAATGTGAGTGTGAGGAAAAGGAGAGAGATGAAAGGAAGGGAAAACAGCAAGGGTGTTTTCTTCCTTTATTCTCCACTGCACCACAATCTCCAAGTAATTCTGAGGCCTGTCCAGTATTTAAAGAACATGCTACACTGATAGATATTTCACCACTGTTAGGAAAGGTAACCAGTGCTGCACTGAAATTTGATTTAGGACAAAGAGATCAGATAGAAGGCAGAGGAGCTGGTGAGTGTGAATGGCAATTGTTGACTAGAGGGCATGAACTGGATAATTGGCTTAAGAATACTGAATAAAGAAAGTGTGGAATTTAAACAAGAACAATGGAAATGAAAGGAATTCAAGTGCTTGTGTGTGAAAGGTCTGAATGTGCTAGTGCAAGAGTGGCTGAGTTGGAAAGAAATTGCACCAGTTTAGGAGTTGGTTTGAATGGATCAGGACAAGCCAAAGAACAAAGGATGGGGGATGGTGTAGCAGGAAGCTCAAACAGGAAGCCAGGAATGCACAGGGGTGTGAGGTCCTAACAGCTGTGCTGGGGCCAACAGTAATTAAAAAGCACACACACTTAGGTTCAGTAATTGAAACCTGACTGACCAGTTGTTTAAAAAGACAGCCTACGAATCTCAATGCAATAAAATGGAGAAAAGTGAGCTGGTCTTTAGTAAAGAACACAGGTCAGTTTTAGAGATGCTGGATTTAGCACTTGGATTCTGGAGAGGTTTTAGCCCACACTTTCAGGTAGCAGTTACCATACAATAAAAAAAGGACACACAGGCAATGAAAAAAATAGAAGGGTAGCGCAGGAAGACAGGAAAGGGAAAACAGTTATTTCTGTTTCAATTTTCTGGCCTTTTGCAATAGTGCTACTTCTATTGTAAGGTTTTTATGGACTTTGGTTTGGTGCAGGTAATAAATAGTGAAGGCAATTAGCAGAGTAAAATCCATGCAGGAGATCGGGTTACCATTGGCACATTGGAGTGGCATGGCACTAGTGCTAAGCTGTTCCAATGAATGCCTGGAAGCAAAGTTTGAGTTTGGCCACCAGGCCGACAGCCAAGAAAATGAGATGGACAGAAACTGCTTTGTCACCTTCCATTTTGCAGACCTGCCTACATAGCAGAATGAAAAAAAGAAAGAGGAAACGACAAAGAAAACAAGCAAAGACAAAGACATGAAGAAGAACTGAAGAGACAGCAAGAAAAAGACACTTACTGGGGTTTAAGTGAGTAACAAGTCCACAAGTCATGCAATAATAAGGCTAGTCACAATAGCTATAGTTTAAAAGGAAAGGTTTGTTCATTACTGCAGCAAATTTATATTCCAAGGGGTGGAAACTGAACAAACCAGTTAGGAATGCCAAAATAAGGGGATTCATTTTGGGCTCATAAAGTATACATTCTGGGTATTAATTAATTAAGTGGAATAATTAAACAAAGAAAAGGTATACTGAGCAAATTGGTGAACTTTTCAGGAAAGTAGGTGCAGCTGGTACATTTGCAAGACATATGGGCTCCGATGTTTAGGTATAGTCTAATTGGGAAAATACGGAAGCCCTGCTGAGATTGTCGGCTGTGGTACAGGCACAGGACCAGTGGGCCAATTCTGAACTGAGGTGTTTAGCACAATGAGTATGCATATGGTGAGCAAACAACTCTAGGGGTGGCCTACGGGGGGAATGATGAGAGTTGCATAGCTGTGATGTCTCATGGTGGTGATGCCAGCCTATACTGGTAAAGGCTGATGGCAGTCAAGAGTTGCACCATGGGTAGGAAAGCACAAGAGGCAACTAAGTCAACCCCAAATGTGTGCAGAGGGGCCACAAATGTTGGTTTGTGAACAGTTTATGCAGTGGCACATGTGCTGTCACTTGGGCAGAAGTGGTTGTACTGGCACCTGTGGCATGTTACCTTTCAAATTTTGATGTTAATTGTACAGCTGCATATGCTTAAACAGATAGTTTGGGACAGGGGTCTAATTAGCAGTTAGACAGAGAACAAGTACAGATTAAAAATTCACACAATAGACTAAATTGTAGTGGGCTAGTTTAGTGGAAGGTGTGGACTTGTCTCATTTTGAACCACCAGAAAGCTAAAAAAACAGTTGAAGCAAGCTGGAGCAGATATAAGTCATCAGGAGCGCTTCCAAGTTCTTCAGATTGTCTTTGAAATAAAGAAGATATGTAATGGACAAATGGTCACGGACAACTTTTAACACTGGGAGAGCAAATACTGCCAACCAATCAATGCACAAGTTATGCATCAGACTCTTTAAACAATTTAAAGACATTGGTTATAAAGACATTGTACAAAACATTCATCGGGTGGAGTGTTATGATGTGGAATTTTGCATATAACTTGATAAATGTTTTGTATGTCTTTATTTATAATTTAGGCAAAACCAAGTGGTGAAAGGTATTCGTGTTTGCCCCCCCTTTTTACGACTGTCTCTTTGTAATTTTATGACAGGATTTGGGGGGATGTGTCTTAAACCAGTTTGATGAGTATTTCTCTGCTAAAGTCTTTTCTCATCCCCATACAAAGCCAGGTTAGCTTAATATATGGTCTTGGGGGTTGAGGTGTTAAATGTACTATTTCTCCCATTGGTCTGAGATATGGCTGTTTGGAATTGGCTTGTCTCAGAGGCCTTTAAGTACCATGATGTCCTATTGGTTCTAGGAATTGGAGAAAACCTATAAATTTGCTTACTCAACCACATTGTCTCTCTCTAACCAACATATGATGAAGAAGCATCTCTCTTGCTAACCTGTGATGATGAAGACAACACAATGAAGAGCACAGCTCAGCAGCCATATTGAACAGACATGTGGCTGAAAGCTGAGCACCAACGATGCCTTAACTAGAGACATTTTAAGTAACTGCAAGTCTGTGTGCCACCTGAATTACACATCACCATTTTATCAGGTTGTATGGTTGCCAATATTCAAATGTACTTTGCATTTTGTTATTATTTATGAATATTATCAGTAATACATTATTTTATGTGTAACTTAACTCCTGCTTGTCTTTTTACTACATCTAATTGCCTGAGGTTATAGATATAGAAGGGAAGGTGGGGATAAGTTATATACAGTGGTAAGTCTGTGAGATTAGGCATTCTAAGGCTACATATTAATAATACAATAGGGGAAAGTAGAGCAATATATATTACTCTACCAAGATAAAACAGCTCCCCATATGGCAAATGATAGCATTGCTGTAAAAGGGTATTAGGATGGCTAAATGACAGCTGAAAAGAAATATTGCAGAAAAAGTGAACAATGACCATAGGGATTCTTTCAGTATTTTAACAGTAAAAGAACAGTCAAGGAGGAGGTGAAGAGTACTAGGTAAAGGTGAGCTAGAAAACAGGCAATGAAATAACAAATGCTTTGAACTTGCATTTTATTAAGTTTGTATGTTCGATAACCTCCCAAAAATAGCAAGAACTACTAAGAAGGTGCTTAGTGATTTGGAAATTGTAGGTAGAGAAGCACTGCTTGGATTAACACTAGAATTACCAGAGCCTACGAAAAAACTCGTAATTCCGTCCCACCTTAAACTGCTTCTTAAATCCCTTCACACCTCTCTGCCAGCGTCCTTTGTCTTCTAAATGTGCTGATAAAGAGAAGCTAGGAGCAGCCGGCTATTCCATCCCCCCACCAATTTAGAACGTGCACGAACTTCAGCTTGATTGAGTATCTGGGAGTGAAGTGGAGGTTTAGAGTGGAAATAATAGATCGTTGTTTGGAACACACGCATTTCATGTCTGTTCCGTTTCTACAGTAATCTGTGTCAACACATTGTGAAAACAGAAACGTTTTTTATATTCTAGTAGTAGATGACAAAATGTAGGCATAAACTATATAATGTATGAAGCCTGAAGTCCTAATAGCAAAGAAACATTTTCACAAGAATAACACAATTGCGCTTTTATTCAAAAATATAACTGCAGAAACAAAAAGCCGCCTTAACATGCGACATTGACACCAGTTTACTGTAACTGCCTCCGTGGTTCAATAGACTCAGCCCTCGCTTGGGAATCAAGGGGTCATGAGTTCGATCCTGCGCACCTCCGTTTTGCGAAGTAAACTGCTCTTAGTCTTACTGTTTTAGAATAAAAGCATCAAAAGAATCAATCCATACATCCCCATCTGACACGGCTGTTTTCACTAAAGACGCGCTATAGCTCTGCAGTGTACCACGATGCATACTAACGCCAAACTCCCCCCAACACAGCCCCCCACCGGGTTCTGACACACAAACGCTGGCGAAGCTGCCTTCTTCGTATCTCACCGTCACTTGCTTTTCTTTTTATTCAGTTTTATTGAGTGTTCCTGCCAGTCCCCGCATGTTGCTGTATGCTGTTTCTTTTGTACTCCAGGACATGCAGAGGAAAGAATGGTAAAGACCAGTAACTTCGGCGCTATATGCAATCATCAGACACTCCCCATCTGCCCGTGTCGTTCAAACACAGGAACATATATTGGTGTAAAAGTATAACAAAAGTGCACTTTTATTCAAGTGCACTTTTTCCATCGCCTTTTCCTGTAAGAAGCAATGTCTCTCTATGCTGTGGTTTCTATTACACACCTGAAAGAAAGAGACAATATATGTGAAAATATAATCGCACTAATGCAATATTATTTGAAAACGAACAGCGCCAGATCGGGTGTGAATTTATGCAGGAACTGGAAATTCTCTGATGCGGACCTTCCCCAGGGAAGAAAGTACAGTGTCAGGTGCTCATTCAGTGTAATAGAAACCATAGCACAGAGAGGTGTGTACACGGCAACAAGTACACGTGTCGTGTAAATGTAGGAAGGACGGTCCTTGGGTGTGTGGGAACTGTTAATATTTGAATGTGATGATTTTATATAGCACGGAATGAAAATCTGCACTTCTTAGCATTGCACCATGCAAGCTGTCGTATCAATCGCCTACTGTAACTTGCTTTCTTTTTCTTCGGTTATACAGGTAGTTTTGAATAAAAGTGCACTTGTTTTGTTTGCGAAATGAAGTGTCTGCGTGCACTTTTCGTGGCATTACACGTGTATTTTTTGAGCATGCCCGTTTGAGCAGTATAAAAGTATTGAAAAGTATAACAAAAAAACGGGCAGATGGGGAGTGTCTGATGATTGCATATAGCGGCGAACTTACTGCTCTTTACTATTCTCTCCTCTGCGTGCCCTGGAGTACAAAAGAAACAGAATACAGACGCGCTATAGCTCTGCGTTGTACCACGATGCATACTAACGCACCCGGTTCTGACACACAGACGCTGGCGAAGCTGCCTTCTTCGTATCTCACCGTCACTTGATTTTCTTTTTATTCAGTTTTATTGAGTGTTCCTGCCAGTCCCCGCATGTTGCTGTATGCTGGATATGTTCACATGTATTGTCTCTTTCTTTCAGGTGTGTAATAGAAACCACAGCATAGAGAGACATTGCTTCTTACAGGAAAAGGCGATGGAAAAGTGCACTTGAATAAAAGTGCACTTTTGTTATACTTTTACACCAATATATGTTCCTGTGTTTGAACGACACGGGCAGATGGGGAGTGTCTGATGATTGCATATAGCGCCGAAGTTACTGGTCTTTACCATTCTTTCCTCTGCATGTCCTGGAGTACAAAAGAAAAGCATACAGCAACATGCGGAGAACACTCAATAAAACTGAATAAAAAGAAAAGCAAGTGACGGTGAGATACGAAGAAGGCAGCTTCGCAGCGCTTGTGTGTCAGAACCGGGGTTGTTTGCGTTAGTATGCATCGTGGTACACTGCAGAGCTATAGCGCGTCTTTAGTGAAAACAGCCGTGTCAGATGGGGTTGTATGGATTGATTCTGAACGCGACTGAGAGAATGAAAAGTGAATAAAAAAAAAGCTAACCTTTACAAGGATCATAAATTGCACCGCTGTTACAGACTGAAATCAAATGTATGCTTTTATTCTAAAACAGTAAGACTAAGAGCAGTTTACTTCGCAAAACGGAGGGGCGCAGGATCGAACTCGTGACCCGTTGATTCCCAAGCGAGGGCTGAGTCTATTGAACCACGGAGGCAGTTACAGTAAACTGGTGTCAATGTCGCATGTTAAGGCGGCTTTTTGTTTCTGCAGTTATATTTTGAATAAAAGCGCAATTGTGTTATTCTTGTGAAAATGTTTCTTTGCTATTTGGACTTCAGGCTTCATACACTATATAGTTTATGCCTACATTTTGTCATCTACTACTAGAATATAAAAAACGTTTCTGTTTTAACAATGTGTTGACACAGATTACTGTAGAAACTGAACAGACATGAAATGCGTGTGTTCCAAACAACGATCTATTATTTCCACTCTAAAACTCCACTTCACTCCCAGATACTCAATCAAGCTGAAGTTCGTGCACGTTCTAAATTGGTGGGGGGATGGAATAGCCGGCTGCTCCTAGCTTCTCTTTATCAGCACATTTGGAAGACAAAGGACGCTGGCGGAGAGGTGTGAAGGGATTTAAGAAGCAGTTTAAGGTGGGACGGAATTACGAGTTTTTTCGTAGGCTCTGGTAATTCTAGTATTAAATAGGCTGAAATCTAACAAATCACCAGGACCAGAATATAAGGAGGTTAGTGAGTACATATATAAACCCTTGCTCAATGGGGAAAATTCCTAAAGACTGGAGGCTACCAGACATTATCATATTGTATAAAATGGGTGATCAGGCTAAGCCAGTGGGCTACTAGTCTTTTTAGCATGCATTACAGATAAATTAATGGAAGCAATTCTTATGGAAAAGACCTAGTAGCACATCTTGAACAGGAGTATTAGCAAATACTTAACATGGTTTCAAGATGAGGAATGCATTTCACTAATAATGCTGGAATTCTAAAGCCTACAATCAGAGTAGTGCAAAAGATAATATTTATGTTGATTTTTCAGAAGGCTTTTGATAAGGTGCCACATAAAAGGCTAGTGATCAAACTAAAAGAAATTGAAATTCAGGACTGTAGGTTGGTACAAAATTGGTTCAGACACAGGAAGCAAAGGGTAATGATAAGAGGAACTTTTCAGAATTAGCTGATCTTAAAAGTGGTGTCCTTCAGGGATCATTGCTGAGGATGCTACCCTTTTAATAAAAACAAAAAAATCTGGGCAAGAATATAATTAATATGTTGATTAAGTTTGCAGATGATACCAAACCAATCAGAAGTGCATATAATGTAGAATCATCTAAATTGTTACAGAGGAATTTGGGTAATGTTGTTGAAAAAACTTTCCTGCATCTTCAAAGAAGGCACACGGAGCCAAGATGATAATACCGAACATTTCCTTATTTACACAGAGTTATGCACAAAAGTCTCAATCCATGATGTGAGCAATTAAATAATTCATCTGTTTTTATTCTTTTTTCTGATTACATATCCTCATCTAATACATCACGTCATCTAACTCCTAATATGCCCAACTTTATTACCCCCCGCCAATCAGCTAACACCTCCATTCATTTCTGACTATTGTTAATATTCCCATTATTCTGAAAACTGCTTTGTTAAGAGGGGTATTTTGCAGATTGTCCTGTTGACCTTCGCAGCAGTTCATACGAAGGGTGTATGGGCGTTTTCATCAGTTTGTTCCTGCTTTCTGGAGGGGTGATCATTACACATTTACCTCATTCTAACCTTGGAAAATGATGTTGGTAGTTTCTGTAAGACTGGGTAGACACCTCTTGCACTTTCAGCTTTAAGTTGCATTTAGTTAACCCTTGAGTTACATTCTGTCCTTTTCCTTCTGTTTAATAATGTAATCTGTTATTTCAGATACAAATATAATTTATTAAATTGTAAAAAGTTAATATATATAAACTAAAAATTCCATAGTAGCAGGCAGATTTGTAGCAGGTGAAGTAACTGTAAAGTATTATATGTGGGAAGTAAAAATGTTAGATTTGAATATGCAATGGGAGGTGTAAAACTTGAAAGTACACCTTATGAAAAAGACTTTGGAGTCATAGTGGCCTTACTGTTATCTATACCCAGACAGTGTACAGAAGCGAGCAAGTAAGCTAGCAGGATGTTATATATTGTGATGTGTGGAGGTTATGCTTAACTTATATAATACAGTAGTCAGACCTCATCTGAGGTTCTGTGTTCAGTTTTGGTCTTTGTATTACAAAAAGATACAGCAGCATTATTCAAAGTCCAGAGAAGAGTGACAAGGCTCATTATGAGAGTACGCATCCGGAAAGTATTCACACTGCATCACTTTTTCCACATTTTGTTATGTTACAGCCTTATTCCAAAATGGATTAAATTCATTTTTTTCCTCAGAATTCTACACACAACTCCCCATAATGACAACATGAAAAAAGTTTATTTGATGTTTTTGCAAATTTATTAAAAATAAACTGAGAAATCACATGTAGATAAGTATTCAAGCCTTTGCTCAATACTTTGTCGATGCACCTTTGGCAGCAATTACAGCCTCAAGTCTTTTTGAATATGATGCCACAAGCTTGGCACACCTATCCTTGGTCAGTTTTGCCCATTCCTCTTTGCAGCACCTCTCAAGCTCCATCAGGTTGGATGGGAAGCATTGGTGCACAGCCATTCTAAGATCTCTCCAGAAATGTTCAATCGGATTCAAGTCTGGGCTCTGGCTGGGCCACTCAAGGACATTCACAGAGTTGTCCTGAAGCCACTCCTTTGATATCTTGGCTGTGTATTAGGGTCGTTGTCCTGCTGAAAGATGAACCGTCGCACAAGTCTGAGGTCAAGAGCGCTCGGGAGCAGGTTTTCATCCAGGATGTGTCTGTACATTGCTGCAGTCATCTTTCCCTTTATCCTGACTAGTCTCTCAGTTCCTGTTGCAGAAGAACATCCCCACAGCATGATGCTGCCACCACCATGCTTCACTGTATGGGATGGTATTGGCCTGGTGATGAGCGGTGCATGGTTTCCTCCAAATGAGACACCTGGCATTCACAACAAAGAGTTCAATCTTTGTCTCATCAGACCAGAGAATTTTGTTTCTCATGGTCTTAGAGTCCTTCAGGTGCCTTTTGGCAAACTCCAGGCAGGCTGCCATTTGCCTTTTACTAAGAAGTGGCTTCTGTCTGGCCACTCTACCATACAGGCCTGATTGGTGGATTGCTGCAGAGATGGTTGTTCTTCTGGAAGGTTCTCCTCTCTCCACAGAGGACCTCAGGAGCTCTGACAGAGTGATCATTGGGTTCTTGGTCACCTCCCTGACTAAGGCCCTTCTCCCCCGATCGCTCAGTTTAGATGGCCGGCCAGCTCTAGGAAGAGTCCTGGTGGTTTCAAACTTCTTCCACTTACGTATGACGGAGGCCACTGTGCTTATTGGGATCTTCAAAGCAGCAGAAATTTTTCTGTAACCTTCCCCAGATTTGTGCCTCAAGACTATCCTGTCTCGGATGTCTACAGACAATTCCTTTGACTTCATGCTTGGTTTGTTCTCTGACATGAACTGTCAACTGTGGGACCTTATATAGACAGGTGTGTGCCTTTCCAAATCATGTCCAATCAACTGAATTTACCAGAGGTGGACTCCAATTAAGCTGCAGAAACATCTCAAGGATAATCAGGGGAAACAGGATGCACCTGAGCTCAATTTTGAGCTTCATGGCAAAGGTTTGAATACTTATGTATATATGCTTTCTCAGTTTTTTTAATCTATACTAATAAAAGGCAAAGCCCTTACTGACTGACTGACTGACTGACTGACTCACTGACTCATCACTAATTCTCCAACTTCCTGTGTAGGTAGAAGGCTGAAATTCGGCAGGCTCATTCCTTACAGCTTCCTTACAAAAGTTGGGCAGGTTTCATTTCGAGTTTCTACGAGTAATGGTCATAACTGGAAGGTATTTTTCTCCATTTACTGTAATGGAGTTCAGCCAGTTCTGTGGGGGGCGGAGTTTCGTGTGACATCATCACGCCTCCCACGTAATCACGTGACCTGACTGTCAACGCACTACGTAGAAAACCAGGAAGAGCTCCAAAACACACTGAAGAAAACATGCATTATATAATTGAGAAGGAAGCGAAACAATAAGCAGCGAGCAAGTGACATATACTACCATATTAATGAGTGCTGCTACTTCAGAAAGAAAGGTGTAAACCTAAACTTTAAATTAAGTTAATAGACAGGGTGCCGCTGTTGTTTCTCATGCCCACGGGTAATGCGGGATACCATCTTCACGAATTTTGGTAGGTGGCTTCCCTGTGCTTACCATAACCAATGTACATACTTATTTCGGTGGTATGACGCCACTCTTGGCCGCCATATTGAATTTTCCAACGTCACTAATTCCCCAACTTCCCGTGTAGGTAGAAGGCTGAAATTTCGCAGGCTAATTCCTTACAGCTTACTTACAAAAGTTAAGCAGGTTTCATTTCGAAATTCTACGCATAACGGTCATAACGGTCAACAACGTCCGCCATGTTGAACTTTCTTATTTATGGCCCCATCTTCACGAAATTTGGTAGTCGGCTTCCCTGCGCTAACCAAAACCAATGTAAGTACTTATTTCGGTGGTATGACGCCACTGTCAGCCGCCACATTGAACTTTCCAACGTCACTAATTCTCCAAATTCCCGTGTAGGTAGAAGGCTGAAATTTGGTACTTATTTCGGTGGTATGATGCCACTGTCGGCCGCCATATTCAACATTTCAACAGTCTTTGTTACTTATGGGCCCATCTTCAAGAAATTTGGTACGCGGGTTCCCAACGCTAACTGAATCCAACATTTGTACATATATACGTCCATAGCCTGCAGCTCAGTCACCGTGTGGGGCGGTGTTGGTTCCCCCATCCCAACGCCTCCAATGTTGTTGGCTGCCTGCCTATATAAGGCCGTCCGTCGCTCCAGTCTCTTCATTCCCTTCCTTGCTTCGCCACGGGATTCACGTCTCCCTGCTGATAACTACAGCCTTTTTATTTAATCCACGGCTTCTCCGCTGTTTTATTGTTCATTTATTACGATTATAGTTATTGTGTAGGTATTTTAGACTTACTTTACATTGTTCAGGTACCCATTTCCTTTATCATTCCAACTGTACCCACATTAACATGTCTATCGAGGTGATCACCATCGATCAAAGCTGTCACTTACTGAGTGGTTTCCATGCCCGGAGATGGCACCTATCTTTTCCATTCTCTGTGTTACATATTGCACAGCTATATCAGGCTCACTCTTGATATCTGGAGAAACATTGTGTCTTATGTATTGAATGACTGGGACAGGTTCAAGGTGTGGACTGATGACGGTACAGGAGATAATTATACTACACAGGAGCACTATAAGAGTGAAATGCTTAAGCCCTTCACCTATGGTTCTGCATGTGAGTTGATGGCTGCCGCTGAATTGTTCGGTTGTCGCTTTCAAGTGTACCGAAATGGCCAAATATTTTACACCTTTGGACAACCGCCAATGCCTCTTAAACATCTTAGATTCACAGGTGACGATTTCAGTAGTGGACACTTTGATGTTTATGAATGTTTAAACTCTCAAAAGCTGGATGTGAAGTTATCGATGAAACTGGTTGTATATTTACAACGCTTGACAGATGCCAAATGTCACTTCAACGCAAGTCCTATAAATACTGTCGTAATTGAAACAAACCATGAAACTCAAACCGATTATTACAGCAGCAATCTAAGCTGTGAGATTTGAAACAAGATTACTGTTCACATGGCCAACTGTACGTTGCTTGCTTAAGAGTAAGTTCAGCGCACAGCTTGGTCATATTACAACCGGAGGGCCGAACTCATAATGTGGTATACAAAGAGATCCTTAACAAGTAATTATTGGTATATTTTCCTCAGTTTAAAAGGTTTAATTTTCTTCTTAATAAAACTTTTAAGGTAGTACTTAGCTGCTGGCTGGTATTTTGCTATATATATATATATATATATATATATATATATATATATATATATATATATATATATATATATATATATATATATATATATATATATATATACTAGCAGAATGCCCAGGCCGCAGCAGAGAAGTAGTGTGTTAAGAAGTTATGAAAAAGAAAAGGAAACATTTTAAAAATAACGTAAGATGATTGTTAATGTAATTGTTTTGTCACTGATATGAGTGTTGCTGTCATATATATAGACACAGACACATACACAGACACACACACATACATATATACAGTATATATACATATACATATATATGCATATATATATATATTGTGAACGGTACCGGGCACAGACAGGCGGACATATTGTTTTGACACCACCACACGTTTATTTACAAAATATTTACAAATATATTACGGTCACCAAGACCCCAGTTCCTTGGTCACAAAGACCCAGTCACGTGCACAAAACCCCAAACACTCAAAAGTCCTGGCCACAATGCCTTTCTTCGGGCCGCCTCCACTCTCCACAGCTTCGTCCTCCTTCCACCCGACTCCAGCTCTGAATGACGGGAGACGGCCCCTTTTATGGAGGACCCGGATGAGCCCCAGGTGCTCCCGGCAATCTTCTGGCCACGCCCCAGCGTGGCGGAAGTGTCGGCTGTCCTCCCGGCTGCTCCCGGGCACCGCCCAAAGTCTTCCCCCCAGCACTGCCTGGTGTGGCAGGAGTGCTGGGGAAACAAATCCCCAAGGCATTGGGCGCCTCCTGGCGGTGGCCACGGGCCCCTACAGGGAAGAGCTTCCAAGCCCTTGACCCGTGGCTCCCAAAGCAACCCGAAGGCGAACCCCGTGGTCCAGGCGGGCTCTGACCCTCTTCCGGTCCCTCCTGGCGTCCCGGCCGGGTCATAGCCCCTGGCATCCCTGACAATATATACATATACACATATATACATATGCATACATAGCAAAATACCCGCGCTTCGCAGCAGATAAGTAGTGTGTTAAAGAAGTAATGAAAAAGAAAAGGAAACATTTTAATAATAATGTAACATGATTGACAATGTAATTGTTTTGTCATTGTCATGAGTGTTGCTGGCATACATATATATATATATATATATATATATACACACATATCTACATATATACAGACACACATTTACATACACCTATATCTATTTAGGGCGGCACGGTGGCGCCGTGGTAGCGCTGCTGCCTCGCAGTTAGGAGACCTGGGTTCGCTTCCCGGGTCCTCCCTGCGTGGAGTTTGCATGTTCTCCCCGTGTCTGCGTAGGTTTCCTCCGGGCGCTCCGGTTTCCTCCCACAATCCAAAGACATGCAGGTTAGGTGGATTGGCGATTCTAAATTGGCCCTAGTGTGTGCTGGGTCTGTTTGTGTGTGTCCTGCGGTGGGTTGGCACCCTGCCCAGGATTGGTTCCTGCCTTGTGCCCTGTGTTGGCTGGGATTGGCTCCAGCAGACCCCCGTGACCCTGTTCGGATTCAGCGGGTTAGAAAATGGATGGATATATCTATCTATCTATATATGTATATCTATATCTACAGTGGTGTGAAAAACTATTTGCCCCCTTCCTGATTTCTTATTCTTTTGCATGTTTGTCACACAAAATGTTTCTGATCATCAAACACATTTAACCATTAGTCAAATATAACACAAGTAAACACAAAATGCAGTTTTAAATGATGGTTTTATTATTTAGGGAGAAAAAATCCAAACCTACATGGCCCTGTGTGAAAAGTAATTGCCCCCTGAACCTAATAACTGGTTGGGCCACCCTTAGCAGCAATAACTGCAATCAAGCGTTTGCGATAACTTGCAATGAGTCTTTTACAGCGCTCTGGAGGAAGTTGGCCCACTCATCTTTGCAGAATTGTTGTAATTCAGCTTTATTTGAGGGTTTTCTAGCATGAACCGCCTTTTTAAGGTCATGCCATAGCATCTCAATTGGATTCAGGTCAGGACTTTGACTAGGCCACTCCAAAGTCTTCATTTTGTTTTTCTTCAGCCATTCAGAGGTGGATTTGCTGGTGTGTTTTGGGTCATTGTCCTGTTGCAGCACCCAAGATCGCTTCAGCTTGAGTTGACGAACAGATGGCCGGACATTCTCCTTCAGGATTTTTTGGTAGACAGTAGAATTCATGGTTCTATCTATCACAGCAAGCCTTCCAGGTCCTGAAGCAGCAAAACAACCCCAGACCATCACACTACCACCACCATATTTTACTGTTGGTATGATGTTCTTTTTCTGAAATGCTGTGTTCCTTTTACGCTAGATGTAACGGGACATTTGCATTCCAAAAAGTTCAACTTTTGTCTCATCAGTCCACAAGGTATTTTCCCAAAAGTCTTGGCAATCATTGAGATGTATCTTAGCAAAATTGAGATGAGCCCTAATGTTCTTTTTGCTTAACAGTGGTTTGCTTCTTGGAAATCTGCCATGCAGGTCGTTTTTGCCCAGTCACTTTCTTATGGTGGAGTCGTGAACACTGACCTTAATTGAGGCAAGTGAGGCCTACAGTTCTTTAGACGTTGTCCTGGGGTCTTTTGTGACCTCTCGGATGAGTCGCTCTGCGCTCTTGGGGTAATTTTGGTCGGCCGGCCACTCCTGGGAAGGTTCACCACTGTTCCATGTTTTGCCATTTGTGGATAATGGCTCTCACTGTGGTTAAGCTGGAGTCCCAAAGCTTTAGAAATGGCTTTATAACCTTTACCAGACTGATAGATCTCAATTACTTCTTTTCTCATTTGTTCCTGAATTTCTTTGGATCTTGGCATGATGTCTAGCTTTTGAGGTGCTTTTGGTCTACTTCTCTGTGTCAGGCAGCTCCTATTTAAGTGATTTCTTGATTGAAACAGGTGTGGCAGTAATCAGGCCTGGGGTGGCTACGGAAATTGAACTCAGGTGTGATACACCACAGTTAGGTTATTTTTAACAAGAGGGCAATTACTTTTTCACACAGGGCCATATAGGTTTGGATTTTTTTTCTCCCTAAATAATAAAAACCATCATTCAAAAACTGCATTTTATGTTTACTTGTGTTATATTTGACTAATGGTTAAATGTGTTTGATGATCAGAAACATTTTGTGTGACAAACATGCAAAATAATAAGAAATCAGGAAGGGGGCAAATAGTTTTTCACACCACTGTATCTTATATATCTATCTACATGTATATATCCATCTATCTATATAATCTATATATCTATATCTATCTATATCTATATCTATATATATATATATATATATATATATATATATATATATATATATATATATATATATATATATATATATATATATATATATATATATATATATCTCCTTTGGGGTGCGAGGAGCTGTTCCTGGGGTGCCAGAATCCACTGAGGAAGAAAAATTTAAAACATTATTTGTACAAAATCTTAATTTATCTATCCATTCCTAAATAATTAAATGGGCAGGCTATTTCGTATCAGTGCAATATGCTGCTTGTTAAAACGGATGACTCGTAATCTTACGTGCACTTAGTGCTGCGTGGGTATTATGAACTATCGTATTTGTTCAAGTTCTATTTAAATTTTAAATATAAGTAATTTTTATTTGGTCGACAGAAATATGTTTAGTAGGAATGAAAGTTAAATTTAATCATCATTGCATACATTTGTCTTCACCATAGAAATTTAAAGACTAAATCCAACTTCCATTCCTACCAAAGATATTTCTGGCGACTAAATAGAACCTACTGTAGTATATCCAAATTGAGCTATTGAGCTGTCGCCTGCCTGCCTCGTCACCCTCGCCGCTCTTACTTTTTTTCCGTTCATTTAATCTTGGGTAGTCGCGGAAATATTATAACATGGAATGAGGATTACACCGAGTATGGCTTTACCAAAACAATCATTGATGTCGAATAAAGTATCTATGATTCCTAAAGCTTAAATTGGTGATCTGGTTTTCTGCGTTAACCTCATATTTTCATACTTCTTCCCAAACAGGGGTTGCGAGAGTAAAATGAACCAGTAAGCGCTGATATTTATATATTAAATATATTGAAATAGTTTTACTATCAAATAATGCAAACAGTACGCGGCACGTGCTTCGCCCTAATTCTGGGCTCATCAGGCAGTACACACGCACTGCACCCACTCGCTGAATCGAACCTAAGACGCCAGCTAAAGGTGAAACCTCTCATGTTGCGCTATGGTGTGTGGGTCGTTTATTTGACAGTATTGTAGATCGGGGTGTATATATATATATATATACTAGCAGAATACCCGCGCTTCGCAGCGGAGAAGTAGTGTGTTACAGAAGGTACGAAAAAGAAAAGGAAAAATTAAAAAAAAAATTTTAAAAATAACGTAACATGGTTGTTAATGTAATTGTTTTGTCATTGATATGAGTGTTGTTCTCATATCTATCTATATATATATATATATATCTATATATGTATCTATATATATATATGTTGTTCTCATATCTATCTATATATATATATATCTATCTATCTATATATATATATATATATATATATATACCGCTTGGCAGCGGAGAAGTAGTGTGTTAAAGAAGAAAAAAGAAAGAAAAGGAAACATTTTGAAAATAACGTAACATGATTGTCAATGTAATTGTTTTGTCACTGTTATGAGTGCCTCAAAAGCTGACAAAAGCTCCCCTTTGCTTGTAATGCAAAGTGTGATTAAATGCATTATTTTTTAACGCGTTATGGAGCACATGCATCGAAGCTTCTCGGCTGTGCTTGTGCTAAGAAAAGGAAAGATTTTAAAAATAACGTAACACGATTGTCAATGTGACCTTTTGTAAGTAGTGCCTGGAGGATTCAGTGTGTAGAAACTCTAGAGACAGCGTGTGTATTAACTTGTGGATTTTTCTGTGAGTATTTGGTGGCAGTCTGACGAAGTTGTTTCGGAAGACACCGTTAGCCGCGGAGCTCAGCTCAGAGCAAAATGAGGTGGGAGTCTGCCAAATTTCAGCCTTCTACCTACACGGGAAGTTGGAGAATTAGTGATGAGTGAGTGAGTGAGTGCCTTTGCCTTTTATTAGTATATATATATATATATATAACTTTTGAGAATGTAACGTATAGTTTTGTCCAGGAGGAAAGCAATGTTGCCTCAAATCAATGGCAACCTTTTGTAGGGTGTGTCCCTGAGACTCATTAATTGTCATCGCGAAGCAGAGCCTTACTGGAAATTTGAGGCATTTCAATTCAAATGGGAGATCAGAGTGGTGATGCCAGCAATATATTCAGAGTGTGGCGCTCTGCTTTTTCTGTGTAGCTGCCTTCACACAGCCTCTCCGCTGCTTTATAAACGAACGCCATAGAAAGCCATCACCTTGTAAATTGTGTAATGCGTTTTTTGAACAGGTTTGATGCATGGAAGTGATCACTCGTGCTGTGTTCAGTAAGTTCTCGTGAGCTGCTATCTTGTGTGATGTTGCGATGTCTACGGCTTAATTTAATGTTATCTAAGACCCGGTACTTAAAAGTTTCTGGCTGCACTCGGTTGTAATATGACGAAGCTGCGCTGAGCTCACTTTTGAGAATGCAAGTATAGTTGTCCAGGAGAAAAGCAATCTTGCCTGAAATCAATGGCATCATTTTGTAGGGTCTGTCCTTGAGACTTATTACTTGTCATCGCGCAGCTGAGCCTTACTGGAAATTCGAGGTATCTGAATTGAAATGGCAGATTAGAGGATATAAAGGGGGCGCGAGGAATACATTGAGTGTGGAGAAACTCTAGAGACAGCGTGTGTATTAACTTGTGGATTTTTCTGTGAGTATTTGGTGGGAGTGTGATGAAGTTGCTTCGGAAGACGCCGTTAGCCGCGGAGCTCAGCTCAGAGCGAAATTAGGTAAATGGAAGGGGATATGATGACGTGACTCCCCCAACCACGTTAACTGTCAATCCCCCACAAACACAGTCTCTCGGAATTTGCATAAGCACACCCCTTCACCTGCGATTTTAACTTAGTTACAAAGTGATCAAAACTCTCGTTTATATCCTGCGTCCTCTCATTAAACTTGTATCCCGCATTACCCGTGGGCATGAGAAACACCAGCGGCACCCTGTCTATTAACTTAATTTAAAGTTTAGGTTTACACCTTTCTTTCCGAAGTAGCAGCACTCATTAATATGGTGGTATATGTCACTCGCTCGCTTCTTATTGTTTCGCTGCCTTCTCAATTATATAATGCATGTTTTCTTAAGCGCTTTTTGGAGCTCTTCCTGGTTTTCTACGTAGTGCGTTGACAGTCAGGTCACGTGATTACGTGGGAGGCGTGATGATGTCACACGAAACTCCGCCCCCCCACAGAACTGGCTGAACTCCATTATAGTAAATGGAGAAAAATACCTTCCAGTTATGACCATTACGCGTAGAATTTCGAAATGAAACCTGCCCAATTTTTGTAAGGAAGCTGTAAGGAATGAGCCTGCCAAATTTCAGCCTTCCACCCACACGGGAAGTTGGAGAATTAGTGATGAGTCAGTCAGTCAGTCAGTCAGTCAGTGAGTGAGTGATTCAGTGAGGGCTTTGCCTTTTATTAGTATAGATATATATAGATATATATATATATAGATATAGATATAATGTGTGTGTGTGTGTGTGTATGTATATATATATCTATATATATATATATATTTAGATATATAGATATAATATATAGATATTTATATATATATATATATAGTGTGTGTGTATGTATGTACAGTATGTATGTGTACTGTATATGTATAGATATAGATATACAGTGGAGGAAATAATTATTTGACCCCTCACTGATTTTGTAAGTTTGTCCAATGACAAAGAAATGAAAAGTCTCAGAACAGTATCATTTCAATGGTAGGTTTATTTCAACAGTGGCAGATTGCACATCAAAAGGAAAATCGAAAAAATAACTTTAAATAAAAGATAGAAATTGATTTGCATTTCATTGAGGGAAATAAGTTTTGAACCCCTACCAACCATTAAGAGTTCTGGCTCCCACAGAGTGGTTAGACACTTCTACTCAATTAGTCACCCTCATTAAGGACACCTGTCTTAACTAGTCACCTGTATAAAAGACACCTGTCCACAGAATCAATCAATCAAGCAGACTCCACACTCTACAACATGGGAAAGACCAAAGAGCTGTCCAAGGATGTCAGAGACAAAATTGTAGACCTGCACAAGGCTGGAATGGGCTACAAAACCATTAGCAAGAAGCTGGGAGAGAAGGTGACAACTGTTGGTGCGATTGTTCGAAAATGGAAGGAGCACAAAATGACCATCAATCGACCTCGCTCTGGGGCTCCACGCAAGATCTCACCTCGTGGGGTGTCAATGGTTCTGAGAAAGGTGAAAAGAATCCTAGAACTACACGGGAGGAGTTAGTTAATGACCTCAAATTAGCAGGGACCACAGTCACCAAGAAAACCATTGGAAACACATTACACCGCAATGGATTAAAATCCTGCAGGGCTCGCAAGGTCCCCCTGCTCAAGAAGGCACATGTGCAGGCCCGTCTGACGTTTGCCAATGAACACCTGAATGATTCAGAGAGTGACTGTGAGAAGGTGCTGTGGTCTGATGAGACCAAAATAGAGCTCTTTGGCATTAACTCAACTCGCTGTGTTTGGAGGAAGAAAAATGCTGCCTATGACCCCAAAACACCGTCCCCACCGTCAAGCATGGGGGTGGAAACATTTTGCTTTGGGGATGTTTTTCTGCTAAGGGCACAGGACAACTTAATCGCATTAACGGGAAAATGGACGGAGCCATGTATCGTGAAATCCTGAGCGACAATCTCCTTCCCTCTGCCAGGAAACTGAAAATGGGTAGTGGATGGGTGTTCCAGCACGACAATGACCCAAAACATACAGCAAAGGCAACAAAGGAGTGGCTCAAGAAGAAGCACATTAAGGTCATGGAGTGGCCTAGTCAGTCTCGGACCTTAATCCAATAGAAAACCTATGGAGGGAGCTCAAGCTCAGAGTAGCACAGAGACAGCCTCAAACCTTAGGGATTTAGAGATGATCTGCAAAGAGGAGTGGACCAACATTCCTCCTAAAATGTGCAAACTTGGTCATCAATTACAAGAAACGTTTGACCTCTGTGCTTGCAAACAAGGGTTTTTCCACTAAGTATTAAGTCTTTTTTTGTTAGAGGGTTCAAAACTTATTTCCCTCAATGAAATGCAAATCAATTTCTATCTTTTATTTAAAGTTATTTTTCGATTTTCCTTTTGATGTGCAATCTGCCACTGTTGAAATAAACCTACCATTGAAATGATATTGTTCTGAGACTTTTCATTTCTTTGTCATTGGACAAACTTACAAAATCAGTGAGGGGTCAAATAATTATTTCCTCCACTGTATATATAAATATATACTGTATATATAATGTGTATGTATGTGTGTGTATATATATATATATATGTGTGTATATATATATATATGTGTGTGTATATATATGTATGTATATATATATATGTATGTATATATATATGTATGTATATATATGTATATGTATATATATAAACTGCTCAAAAAAATTAAAGGAACACTTTGAAAACACATCAGATCTCAATGGGATGAATTTAATCCATTTTGGAATAAGGCTGTAACATAACAAAATGTGGAAAAAGGGATGCGCTGTGAATTCTTTCTGGGTGCACTGTATAACCAATGAGGAGAGATCTAAGCAATTACAACTTTTTCAAATTAAGCAAAATGAGATTTAAAGGGAATATTACTGAAGTGTTTAAATTTTAAAAAAGGAATTAGTATAATAGATCCTTTTTACTTTAAAATTAATTTTTCAACATGAACATGGACTCACAGTTAGATAATTGTTAACACTAGAATCCCTGAAGCTACGAAAAATATTTGTTGCTGTCAACATATAAAAATTTGAATTTACATGTTGCTGTCAATGTGTAAAAACTGAAGCCCAAATATCAATTGATACGAAGTCGCAACACATAATAACAACAGAAATTGAACAGTTTTTATATTTTTGAAGAAAAGCTTTCTTGTTTTGTTATACTGTTCCTTTGGTGAAAGTGTTTATTTGACATTATACACACATTATACACTTCATGTCAGCATTTTGTCATTATTACTAAACATGAAAAAAGTATCTGTTTTAGTTATGTGTTCAACATTTTTTGCGTTGCATTTCCTGTCATCCTACATTTGCACAGATCGTTGTAGACATGGAACACACATGAAATGTATGTATTCCATATAATAGCATACCCAATAAACTCCAGACAACTACTCCCATAGACTTCATCTCTCAGAATTTTGCATCTGACTTGACTCCAGTTGCCTCGGTGGGGAATGGGATAGCAGGCTGCTTGTGCTGATTGACACATTTGCAAAACAAAGACACTGCTGACAAGGTGCAAGGGAATTTTAAGGTGGCCTGGCATTACAAATATTTTCATAGGATTCAGGTATTCTAATTTTATGGGCAGATTTCACATAAATGTTAGATGTTAGAAAGTCTTTTTTTTATGCAAATAACCAATGATTTAAATAAATACCAAATAGTGTGCTGGAAAGTAGGACTTTACTTTTGTTTTTCTGGATTGTATCTTCACAGCAAAAATAACTTAATTGTGCTTTTCAAGACACTCAGAGACACATTACAAGATAAAACTGTTAAATAACATAATTATAAATGGTAGCCATACTGTAGCTAAATATTCAATGAAAACAACAATATTCAATTTACTTCACGGATATTTTAGGAAAGACAGCTTTTAACACTGACTCAATAATGTTGTTTATTTCAAATCATAAAGTTTAAGATACGGTATAATCTTTTTATTAAATTAACATTCCATACAGTCAAGTCAAACTTAACAAGACTTAATTCAATTCAACACCCCCTCCCAAAAAGAAAGAGAGGAAGGCCAACAGCCAGAGTAGAAAAAAGGGGAAAAAAAACCCTTTTCCCCAATATAAATGCTTATTCTAAAATGTTGTTGATTAGATCCTGACAGGTTTTTAAAAGGTTTTGAACAGAGCCTTTAAGTGAGAATTAGATTTTTTTCCAATTTCAAATAGTATATAACAGAAGTTACCTTAAAAGAAGAGGTGGGCTATCATTCTTCCAGATGAGCAAGGTAAGTGTACTTGCTAGTAGTGAGGTAAAAGCAATTAGAGTTTGTCATTCTCCACTTTAAGCCCATCTGTTAGTACACCAAACACAGCTGTTAATGGATTAGGAGTGTTTGTGACACCAAGGCATTTAAAGATTTTGGTCCAGAATGATCTTAATTTGGTGCACACTCAATATATATGGCCTATTGAGACTGAAGGTCGATTGCAACATTCGCAGGTTGGATCTTGCCCTGAAAACATTTTGGATAACTAGTTAGTTGAATAACTGTATACTTTGCTCATATGGAGCTAGAGTGAATTCTGTGCGTGGTTACCTTCTGCTCCTTTTCTGAAATTGTTGAGCAAGAGAGTCCTTTTCTCACTGTACTCTGGGATGTTTGAAAGGAAAGCACATCAGATTCTTTACATATATTCTTATATAATACGCTACCGCTGGCTGTTCATTTGTCTGTCCAGGATTTTAATTCACCTGTAGCTCACAAACCGTTTGAACTATTGACCTGAAAATTGGTACACATATACTATGTGATGTCTATTACCCGCTTTCGGGGTGATGATTGACCTCCAAGGTTATTCCTCTTTTTATTATTATAGATTGAAGACTTAAGTGCCAGCTTAAGTGAAAAATTAAGGAAAACATACTAAGTAATTGCAACACAAACACTCACTTAATCAGTTTTAATGCAAAAAGATGCTGACGAAAGAAGAGAAGAAGTGGGCCTTTAGGGTTGAGAAAACAAGTGCATCAACCTCTGAGCAAATGAATGCTAAACATACAGAGAAAGAGAATGAATGCTCAAGTCAAGTGTAACATGCAGTGCGTCATTACTGATATTATATAAATGATGTCTGAGTCTTCAACACTGATCAGTATGTCTTCTGGAATAGAAATAGGTGGGAGGTGAGGAAAGTTAGGCAGGTTACAGTTAGCAAAGTTTCTAATTTGAATATATTGGAAAAATTGTGTTGATTTCTAAGCTAAACTTAGAGTGTAATTGTTCCTATGATTCAAAGACATTATCTGTATATAGGTCTCTAAGTGATTTAGTCCCGTACATTTTACAATCATTAAAACCTTATAAGTTTAAGAGGGTGGTAAAAGGTCTTTATTGTGTAGCGGTGCCATAGATAAAAGCTTCTCTGTTTTGAAGTGCTTCCTACATTGGTTTCATATTGTGAGTGAGTTGTTAGTATATTGACGATAACTTGTATTTATTGGGGTACAAAACAAAGAATATAAAGAAGTACTGCAGGATTTTATTTTTTTATTGTGGACCAAGCTTGTGTGTGTTCATCTATTTGTGTCAATGTCCAGGTTTTTATAGCTTGTATATTTGCCGCTCAGTAATAAAATTGCAAGTTAGATACAACAACAACAACATTTATTTATATAGCACATTTTCATACAAATAATGTAGCTCAAAGTGCTTTACATGATGAAGAAAAGAGAAAAAAATAAAGACAAAGTAAGAATTAAAATAAGACAACACTAATTAACATAGAAAAGGTCCGATGGACAGGGAGGACAGAAAAAATAAAAAAGAACTCCAGACGGCTGGAGAGAAAAAAAATAAAATCTACAGGGGTTCCAGACCATGAGACCGCCCAGCCCTCTTAGGGCATTCTTCCTAACATAAATGAAACAGTCCTCTTTGTATTTAGGGTTCTCATGGAAGGACTTGATGATGATGGTCATGTAGACTTCTGGCTTTTAATCCATCAATGTAGGAAGATCATGGTGCTTTGATTAGGTGGTGGTGGTGCAGGGGTTAGTACGGATTTTAGAGCCACCATGAATAGTTATGATAATAAATTGAATATACAGAGTATCAGGATTAAATTAAAATGAAGTTATGAGAAGGTCATTTTAAAGTAATGAGTTTTTAGCAGTTTTTTTAAAGTGCTCCACTGTATTAGTCTGGCAAATTCCTATTGGCAGGCTATTCCAGATTTTAAGTGCATAACAGCAGAACACTGCCTCACCAATTCTTTTAAGTTTAGCTCTTGGAATTCTAAGCAGACACTCATTTGAGGATCTAGGGTTACAATTTGGAATGTAAGGTGTCAGACATTCCGATATATAAGATGGATCGAGATTATTTAAGGCTTTGTAAACCATAAGTAGTATTTTAAAGTCAATTCTGAATGACACAGGTAACCAGTGTAGTGACATCAAAACTGGAGAAATGTGCTCGGATTTTCTTTTCCAAGTTAGGATTCTAGCAGCTGCATTCTGCACTAGTTGCAAACGATTATTCCTTTTTTGGGTAGTCCTGAGAGGAGTGCGTTAAAGTAATCTAGTCGACTGAAAACAAAAGCGTGAACTAATTTATAAGATAGAGCCATGCCACCTTCTGCTTTAGGTTGTTTTAGGGTAACCCTTTGGATGTGTGGATGTTTTGAATTCTAAATAAATGAGGTTATGATTGAATCTAGTTTCTTAAAAAAATGTTTATTAATGTATATGGGGATGCTTTGAGATAGAAAAGAAGCTTACGAGGATATCTCGATAGTGTTAATTCTTCTGGCTAAAGTGAGAAGGAGAGTAGACCATCTATGTGTGTCTTGTTTAAGTTTTTCCCTTGTCTTGTGTTCTTTAAACTGAGTAGAATATAAGCACTTATAGTAGTCTTTAAATGCATGCATTATAAGGTCAATTTATTTATGTTTGTGTTGGTAATTACTGATATTGCACTGCAAACTTTCTGCTTGTGGATTTGTTGAGCTAAAATCTTATTGCTATGTTCATAGTAATGATGTCGCGATTTAAAAATGAGCTGTTCCATTTCTTTTATTGTCAAGTGGTTGAGTTCTGATTGTAAAGCCTGACTATTCCAAAAAAATGCCTCATTTGGAGACCTAATGTGTTCTTGATCTATTCTGATAATTTCACTGATTAACTCTGATGCCTCCATGGTTTCTGATTTGTTTTTGTGGGAAAGATACAGATGAAATAATCTGTTCTCTTACAAATGCCTTCAGAGTTTTCCATAGTATTCCTGCATAGACCTCTGAGGATGCATATAAATTCTGTACAATTTCTCATCAGCTAATAACAGGATGTTGAGTTTCCAGATGCGAGATGAGTATGTGGGGAGTGATTTGAGCTCCATTGTAAGAGGGGCATGGTTGGAGATAACAATAGCATTGTACTTGCAAGATTTGATCCTGGACTAAAAATTGTTATCTATGAAGAAATAATCTATTCTTGAGTAACAATGATGTACTGGTGAGAAGAAGGACAATGATCTTACATTTGGATTCAGAAGTTCCATAGGTATGATAAGTTATGATCAATTATAAACTGTGTAATTGTTTTTGCAGTGTTAGATAGTATTGCCCCTTTAGCTGATGACCTAGTCAGGTCTGGGTTCAAAACACAATTAAAGTCTCCAGCCATTATAGAGTGTTCACATTAGGAATGGATGCAAATATGTTTTGGATGAAGTCTCTATCATCCACATTGGGTGTGTAGATATTTATCAAAATCACTTTACAATTAAATAAATTACCCATCACGAGCACATATCACCATTCAGAGTCAGATACTACATCTGATACTACAAATGAAATTGTTTTATGTGTTAAGATTCCAACACCTCTGGTTTTCCTTTGTATAGCTGGAGTGGAATATTTGGCCAGCCAATCTCTTTGCAAACGAAACTGAACCTTGCTTATTAAGTGAGTTTACTTTAAAAATATTATCTTGGCATTTAGACCTTTTAGGTGAGAGAATACAGTAATCCCTCCTCGATCGGGGTTGCGTTCCAGAACCCCCCGCGATAGGTGAAAATCCACGAAGTAGAAACCATATGTTTGTATGGTTATTTTTATATATTTTAAGCCCTTATAAACTCTCCCACATTGTTAACATTATTAGAGCCCTCTAGACATGAAATAACACCCTTTAGTCAAAAGTTTAAACTGTGCTCCATAACAAGACAGAGATGACAGTTCTTTCTCACAATTAAAAGAATGCAAACATATCTTCTCTTCAAATGAGCGCCATGAGGAGCAGAGAATGTCAGAGATAGAGAGCGAGAGAAAAACAAATAATCAAAAAATCAATACGTGCTGTTGGGCTTTTAAGTATGAGCACTGCGATAAAGCAGCCGCAAAGAAGGGAGCAATGTAAAGGTAATCTTTCAGCATTTTTTAGAGTAGCCTCCGTATCTTCTAAAAAAAACAGCCTCTGTGCAAACAGCCCCTCTGCTCACACCCCCTCTGTCAGGAGCAGAGAACGTCAGAGAAAGAGAGCGCACGAGATTAAAGCAAACAATCAAAAAATCAATACGTGCTTTTGGGCCACCATGATAAAGCGGCATTTCTTAGAGAAGCGTCCATATCCTCTAGGCAAATAGCCTCTGTGCAAACAGCCCATCTGCTCACACCCCCTCCGTCAGGCACAGAGAATGTCAGAGAAAGACCGAGAAAAGCAAACAGTCCGCTCGGGAAGCACATCGTATATCATTGAGGAGTTTTAGTTAATATGTAATACATGCTCTGATTGGGTAGCTTCTAAGCCATCCGCCAATAGCGTCCCTTGTATGAAATCAACTGGGCAAACAAACTGAGGAAGCATGTACTTTAATTATTAAAAATTAAAAGATCCATTGTCCGCAGAAATCCGCGAACCAGCGAAAAATCCATGATATATATTTAGATATGCTTACATTTAAAATCCGCAATGGAGTGAAGCTGCGAAAGTCGAAGCGCGATATAGCGAGGGATCACTTCCTCTTTAATTTGTGATTGAGACCTTTGATGTTCCAGCTCACAAAGTTCACTGTTTGGTCAGAAAGACATTACTTCTGAACTTTAATTGACATTTTATACTCTTAAATTAAGGTAGTATGTTATTGCATAAGATAGATTTAACCTTAATTTTCAATTATATTAGGAGTTATTGCTATGAAAAATATTGTTGTGTTGGCCTTTACAGTTGTTGGTGTAAAAGTATAGATTAGAAATGCTCTCAATCACTCCCCCATAGAATTTTGCCTCCTCAGTTACGGCAAGACTACAAAGTGACAGTCCTCTGACATGCCTAGAGACAGAGCACATTCATAGCAAAACAAGCCCCCCCAGCAGTGGTGCAGAAAGATTAAAGTAGAGATATCATGTTTTATTCTTTTCAAACCATACATGCCATCCTTAGTAAAAAGGTACTGTGGAATCTTTTATGCTTTTTTGACAATATGTAATGTACAGTAGGATGAACACTATTTGCTGTTGTTGTAAAAATGTACTGATTTAATACAGGTTTAAGTGTTAGTTTGTAATTAATTAGAGTGCATCTGACCAGCAAATTATAATAGCAAATTGTTTTGGAAAAGTTTTGCCTTTTTTTCCCTTTTTATCTTTTACTGTCATTCTAATTGTAGTGGGTAGCAGACAAATCTAATGTGGTACACAAAAGTAGTTCAAAGTCTGATTGAAGCGTTATTTTCTTCTGGTTTTTTACATTGCTACAAATTACTTACACAGCAAATATTACATACTTTAAAAACACATTGTTTATTGCTGCTGTGTTTGAATCTCAGAAGTGGTCAATTTCTATTGAGACTTGGTCTCCGGGTGTGTTAGTGGTTTTACTTCAAATTTCACAAAGACATGCATACTGTGTGTACTAAATTAAAGGGCCGTTTGCACCTTCTGAAGAGTGTTTTTGCAAATCCTTGTTAAAAAAAGATTGATTTTCATTCATGACCGTCATTGTAATTTCAATGAGAGTTGTGCTGTATGAGTACAAGTCTGAATCATTTTGAAGGACATTGTTGGCACATGCAAAATTCCTCTGAAATCTTACTATTGGCCTCTCATGCTTCAGGGTTCTTTTGGCTGTAAATCCCTGGCTGTGTAGGCAGCCTGAGGGCATGCAGATGGCCAAAGTTACTAATCTGATGTTTAACCTTTTTTTATTTTAATTTCAGCATGAAAGAAGAAGCCACTAATTAACTTTTGTCATTTTTTGACAGAGAAAATTTATTTCAAACATTCAAGCCTTTTCTAAGCATGTAAATATTTAAGTTATACTTTTGAGTATGTGAATGTTTAGGAAGCTTTAAAAACAAGTGAATCAGCTGCATACACCCTTTCATTTTTTTAGAAAATCAGACAGTGTTTAACTCTGTGGACACATATTCATGCATCATATCCATAGGAAGTGCATGACTGTCCTTAGCAGTGAAATAAATGTCTACATGAATTTTACTTATTGATTAGCTAATATAAGTTAATGTCTTAATAAAGTGCAATAACACATGCTATCACAGGCCAACACATGCAAGCAACCCTTCATCTGCAACGTTTGTAATGCAGAACTAAACCAATTGTGTTATAAAGCTGAATGAAAGCTAAAATAATGAAAACCTAAAAAAATTGAAGTCAGGTTTTAAAAGGGGTTTTAATCTAATTTGACAACAAAGATCAACATTGAGTAGTGTGATTAACTATAACAAATGTAGTTCATTGATATTTACAGAAAACTTTAAAAAATATGTCCAATTAAATGTGGTTATTTTTATAAATAGTTAATTTTTATGTGCAAGAAATGTTAATGCAAAGGGTTGAACTTTTCACTTATTAAACCAGGTTTGTTAGTAACTCAAGAATCCCTGTGAGGCTCCAATGCGATTTCTGGTAGAGCTACTGGTCTTACAGTGGGTCCTGCAGTGACAATGGCTTAGTCAACAATAGTCATATATTTTAAACAAATTAAATGAATACCTTAATTTCTAGTAAGGTAATGCAAAGTATTTTTGGAAATTAAGATGGTATATTTTCTATTTTACAAATTAGAAGAACCGTGAAAATTATAAACAAACAGAGAGATAGATAATTAGATAGATAGCACCTTATTTGTATCTGGAGAATTTGAATTTTTAAAAGAAGCTCAATAAGTATAACTAGCTGCGGGTGTGTAAGGCAGGATCAAGCATGGGTAAAACACATGCCAAAAGAAATCTCTCAGTCCAAAAGTTCATTTTAAAATATTTAGTGAAAATTCAAAGAATTCACAGAATAAAAGGCAAAAAAAATTTGAAAAAATGTATCATCTCTAAACTTAGCTTTTCTTGTCAAACTTTAGTTGTTTCTATACTTAAAGATGCTTTACTTCTTCTTTTGTACGCTTTAAACATACGGCACTGCACATTCAATAGAGCACATTATCTTTCATGTTACTTGGCACATAAGACATGGTTTAAAAAAACCATGTGCCCTCAATGCCTTACACATGGCAAGGCAGGTCACTAACTGAGTACAGTGGAACCTCGAGTCACGACCGTAATTTGTTCCAAAACTCTGGTCGCAACCCGATTTGGTCATATAAATTAATATTTTTTTAAAGATTTTTAAGCACAAAAATAGTTAATTGTACCATAGAATGCACAGAGTAATAGTAAACTAAATGTAAAAACATTGAATAACACTGAGAAAACCTTGAACAGAGAAAACTAACATTGCACGAGTTCATGCTACAGCCTTATGAACCACTCGCTGTAAACACTTTTTTTTAATGAGCTTTAAGCACATGGAAAAAAATTAAAATTTGAAAAATCCTTAATTTATACAAAAACCATAAACAACCAAGAAAACTAACCTTGCAGCAAATCGCCATGAATCTTCCTGGCTTTCTCGCATAACATCACCTCACTTATGCTATCCCCTGCAAGTTGCTTCTCGTTCAACCACACTAGTAACAGTTTTTCCATCTCTTCCAGCACTTGAAGCCTATTCTAGGTTAACACTGTAACTCCTTTTGCAACATTAGCTGCTATAATGGCCTCTTTCTGCTTTAGAATAGTCGAAATCGTAGCTTTTGACTGCTTGTACTTGGTGGCAAGATCAGTAACACGAACGCCACGCTCATACTTTTCAATAATTACTTTCTTTAATTCGATTTAAGTTTTCTTCGAGCCATCCTTCTTACCAACACTACCACTCTTCACATGCTTAGAGGCCATGGTTAATTGCAAAATTAATGCTAAAGCACACGAAATACAGCACAAAGAGTTCACAGCGAATGCACGCATGTCTAACCGAGAACAATGTACAGGGAGAGACTGAACATGTGCAGAAATCATTGGCACGTATGAACCGGAAGGGAAACTGGCTTGTTCAACACCTGAGTGTGTGGTCGTGAACAGATGCAAAAGTTTGGCAAACTTTTTGGTCGTAACCCGATGTGTACGTGTTCCGAGATGTTTGTAACCCGAGGTTCCACTGTATAATGTATAGTCAGAGAGGCTAGAAATAGTTAGAATATACCAATTCTATTCAACTTATGGGAGTTGTTGGAACCTCCCATAGACTATGCACTAATATTTAGGCAAACATTTATATAACTTAAATAACTAGAAAATGGCTCTTACAATAACATTTATTTATTATAACAAACAACACTCCTCTCAAATACACACCAAAATCACTAAAAGAAAAGAAAACTAAAAGGAAAGAAAAACATTTGACTTGGCTAAACATAAAAAGAGCAGTTGGAGTAGCAATGTAGCATTATAAAGTATTGTCATAAAGGAGCCTCCATAGTGTTTCTTTACACACTTCTGCTCAAACATTCCTTGGCCAAAAGTACTCAATATAGACTTTTATATTGCTCAACTGGAAGAATCCTAGCCTACCTCTTTTAAATCAGTGGGTGACTGATATTATATATCATTTGAAATTGGAAAAAATCAAATGCTCACTTAGAGGTTCTGTACAAAACTTTTTTAAAACCTAGAGGGATCTAATCAATAACATTTTAGAATAAACATTTATATTGGGGAAAAGGATTCTCTTCCCTCTTTTCTTTTTTCTTTTTATTGATTTTATTATAATCATTCCATACAGATAGATCAATTTTTACAAAAAACAGGATTGAAAACAAAACAACCCATCCCCCACCCCTTGAGAGAGAGAGAGTGAGCATGGCCAGCAGAGTAAAACTTAAAGCTGGTCAAAATGCATAAATTAATGAGTTTAATAGGCAGATAAAAAAAGAAATGCGAAGAGAATTATTTCCTCAGTGCTTTAACAACTTATTCTAAAATATTATTGATTAGATCCTGCCAGGTTTTGAAAAAGTTTTACACAGATCCTTTAACTGAGAATTTATCCATCCATCTGGCTATATCCTAACTACAGGGTCACGGCGGTCTGTTGGAGCCAATCTCAGCCAACACAGGGTGCAAGCCAGGAAACAAACCCTGGGCAGGACGCCAGCCCACCGCAGGGCACACACACTAGGGCCAATTTAGAATTGCCAATGCACCTAACCTGCATGTCTTTGGACTGTGGTAGTAAAACCGGAGTACCTGGAGGAAATCCACACAGAGAGAACATGCAAACTCCACTTAGGGAGGACCCGGGAAGCGAACCCGGGTCTCCTAACTGCGAGGCAGCAACGCTACCCACTGTGCCACCGAGCTGTCCAGTGAGAATTAAATTTTTTCCAATTTCAAATAGTATAAAACATCAGTTACCCACTGACTTAAAAGAGGAGAGTTAGGATTCTTCCAGTTTAGCAAAATAAGTCTGCGTGCCAATAGTGTAGTAAAGGCAATCACAGTTTGTTTGTCCTTCTCCACTTTAAGCCCATCTGGAAGAACACCAAACACAGGTGTTAATGGGTTAGGAGGGATTGTGACACCAAGGCTGTCTGAAAGGTACTTAAAAATTTTTGTCCAGAATTGTGTTAATTTGGAGCAGGCCCAAAACATGTGTCATGCGTTCGCAGGTTAGAACTTGCCCTGGAAACAGTTTGGACAGTTTTAGATAAATAGATAGATAGATACCTTATTAATCCCAAGGGGAAGTTCACATTTAAACGAGACAGATGTGCTTGATATATAATTTTAAGATGAATAATTGTATGCTTTATGCATATGGAGCTTGAGTGAATTTTCTGCATTGCTACCTTTCACTCCTTTTCTGATATGTTGAGTGATAGATCTTTTTCCAATTGTCCTCTTGGATCTTTGAAAGGGAGGGACTGTAAAATAATTTTATATATTGCAAAAATGCTGTCTGAGTCCTCCAAACTGAGCAATATTTTTTCCAGCATGGAAGAAGGTGCGAGATGAGGAAAATCGGAGAGGTTCTGTTTGACAAAGTTTCTAATTTGAGGATAGTGAAAGAAATGTGTTGCTGGAAAGTTCAATTTGGAATGTAATTGTTCGTAGGATGCAAATATTTTGTCTATATAAAGATCTCTAAGCAATTTAATTCCAAATGTTTTCCAGATATTAACAACTGCATATGTTTGCAAGGGTTGAAAAAGGTAGTCTCATGCAGTGGTGCCACAGATAAAAGATTCTCCATCTTAAAATTCTTTCTACATTGGTTCCATATTCTGAGTGAGTGAAGCACAATTGGGTTATTAGTATATTGGGGATAACTTGCATTTGCTGGGGCACAAAGCAGAATATAAAGAAGTACTGCAGGATTTTATTTCTATTGCTGACCAAGCCTACGTATGTTCATCTATTTGTGTCCAGGTTTTTATAGCTTGTATGTTTGCTGCCCAGTAATAAAACTGAAAGTTGGGTAGAGTCATGCCACCTTCTGCCTTAGGTGTTTGTAGTGTCACTTTTTGGATACATGGATGTTTTGAGTTCCAAATAAATGAGGTTATGGTTGAATCTAATTGCTTAAAAAATGATTTATTGATGTATATTGGAATGTTTTGAAATAAAAAGAGAAGCTTAGGAAGGATATTCATCTTAACAACGTTAATCCTTCCAGATAGAGTGAGATGAAGGGTTGACCATCTATGCAAGTCTTGTTTAATTTTTTCCATACAGACGGCAACATTTTGTTGATAAAGAGCTTTATATTTACTTGTGATATTTACCCCTAGATATTTAAACTGATTTGCGAAGATAAAAGGGAAGGTGTCCAATCTAGTATTGTGTGCTTGAGAATTCACTAGAAAGAGCACACTTTTATTCAAATTAATTCTGAGACCAGAGATCTTTTGAAATTCTGAAAGTGCTGTTAAGACTGCAGGCACAGTATTTTGTGGGTCTCATATATACAGTACCATATATTCTGCATATAGAGAAATTTTTTGTTCAAGTCCATCTCTGATAATCCCCTTTATCTGATAAGCATTTTGACAGTTAACTGCCAGTGGTTCAGTGGTGACTGCAAATAGCAGTGGTGACAAGGGGCATCCTTGTCTGGTACCACGTTTTAGTTTAAAGTAGTCTGAACAAATGTTAATATAAACTGAGGCTTCTGGATTGGTATATAGTAGTTTGATCCATACACAAATATTCAGGCAAAGCCCAAATTTCTCTAATGTAGTAAAAAGGCAGTTCCATTCAATCATATCAAATGCTTTTTCTGCACCCAACGATAATAATATCTCTGGGGTGTTTGACTTTGCTGTTGAATATATAACATTAAACAGGCGTCGGAGATTGGAATCGAAGTGTCGGCCTTTAATGATCCAGTTTGATCTTGTGATATTACTGAAGGCAGCACTTTCTCCATCTTTCTAGCTAAGACTTAGCTTAACCGGGAGCCAGTGTAAGGATTTAAGAACTGGAGTTATGTGTTTGTATTTTCTTGTTCTTGTAATAATTCTTGCAGAAGCATTTTGTATTAACTGGAGACTGTATAAAGAACAATTTGAACATCTAGTGAACACCGCATTGCAGTAGTCAATCCTACTAGAAATAGGACTGTGACAATCACTTCTCTCTCTTCAGGATCAGATACTATATCTGATACCAAAAATGAGACTGTTCTATGTATGAGAATTCCCACACCTCTAGTTTTCTTTGTAAAGCTGGAATGGAACATTTGGCCAGTCTAGTCTTTTTGCAGCCAGAACTGATTCTTGCTTAGTAAGTGGGTCTCCTGTAAAAATACTATCTTAGCGTTTAAACATGTTAGGTGAGAGAATACTTTTTTTCACTTTAATTCGTGATTCAGGCCTTCAACACTGTACTCTTAAAGTTTTACTCTGTCTGTTGCCATTCCTCTCTTTCTCTTTGGTGGGGGTTGAATTGAATTTAGTTTTGTTAGGTTTCACTTGTTTGTGTGGAATGTTACTTGCTTTTAATAAATTCAATTAAACAAAACAGTAATCAATGCTAAGATGTCATGGAAAGGTTGTGCAGCACTGGCTATCAGTTTTGTTTTCATTCTGTTTTTCTCTACTATCTGTAGTGGGTCAAGAGTGCATCCAATAACTGAGTCTGTCTTTTCAATTAACTTGTGAACAAAGCAAACTTTAATATACTTAGTTGAAATTCTGGCCTGTTTACTGTCTGTTGGATGTTAGCACATTATACTTTTGTCAATGTACCTAGTCCTCCTCCACCTCCTGTGAAATATGGGTAGTTTAGGTTGATGTGCGAGTTTGAAATAGTTTTTTTTTTGAGTGAGAGTAGTTGTGCTCTGTAACACTTGCTTGGAATTTTGGTTGTGTCCTGCTGCTATGAAAGCCACCCCATTGCTTGGAGCGAGCTGGGTAGGTTTGTTAGAAAACAGATATACAGTAATCAGTTTTTGTGAATGAAACTTGTGCTAACTAAACTCTGAATGGTTATACACCACCACCCTGTTATGTGAGAGACCAAGAATACTTCCCTACAGACCACTACACAAGAGCACTGAAATCGCCACACAAAAAGGTATGTAAAAACATAAGTATATTAATAACAAATATGTAAAATATGTGCCTATTTATAAATCCCTCCTGTGTTGCAATGCGATTCCTTTATTTGAGTAAGATAATACCCTACATAAAACGAACAAAAGTTATAATTGTTCAACAATAATAAGCTGTTTGAAGAACTGATACTAGTCCTTAAAAGGCCAAGAAAGAATAACAAACTTTAAAAGATATGCTAAATGTTTTAAATAAGTAAAGTTTATTAATAGAGTGCCCTTCACAGACAAGTCACAAAGAACTGTACAAGTGAAGTCAAGTTGCCAAACCCACTACATGATGAAACAACTCAGGGTCCCGGTTGGCAACCCCCCAGGCAGACACGTGGTCCAGTCCCACCCTCCGGAAACGACCCACTATCTGCCGCAGCCAGGTGTTACATGAGTTTGGTTCAGCCACTCGGGTCCCTAACAATGAGGATATTACGAGCTGGATCACCCTCAGGGAAACGCGCCACATGGCCGTAGTGGCGTAATTGACACTCCCTCACAGTACAGGCAATGTGCCTCATTCGGGACTCCATGAGCAACCGCTCATTCGACACAAAGTCAAACCAGTGGTACTCAAGGATATTTTGAAGAGACACAGTACCAAAAGAGTCCAATCTTCGTCTCAGGTCACAGGATAAGCGTCCATGTCTCGCAACCATATAGCAAGACAGGAAGCACCAGGGGCCTCATGTATAAACGGTGCGTACGCACAGAAATGTTGCGTAAGAACTTTTCCACGTTCAAATCGCGATGTATAAAACCTACACTTGGCATAAAGCCACGCACTTTTCCACGGTACCTCATGCCTTGTCGTACGCAAGTTCTCCGCTCGGTTTTGCAAACTGGCGGCACCCAGCGTCAAAGCAGTGCTACTGTTCTTGTGTGATTACTCATTATTTTCATGACGCGGCTTTATAAATACACAGAGACTAACCGCATATTGTTTATTAGTGTAATGCATCTGATTGTAATTAACTTGTAACAATATAATGGTCCAGGGAACAGCCATAGTATTCCAAATGCCATAACTGCTTTAGCGTTGTTACTCTCACTTCTTCTTCTTCTTCTTCTTTCAGCTCCTCCCGTTAGGAGTTGCCACAGCGGATCATCTTTTTCCATATTTCTCTCACTGCACCACTCAGAGTATTTATATCACTGTATCTGAGTGTGAATCACAGCAGCAGCTGATCGGAAAGAGAATTATCGGTATACGGCATTAAGGACACGCTGTCTCAGCCACGGCAAAACGTTTCAAAGCCTTTCCTGTATGGACCTCGCGGTTCAAAACAGTTTAATCCCAAGAACTTTAAATGCAGCCAATCAAGTGCTCCTTGTAGAACTGTTTGTACTTATAAGTACCATCACCCCACTGTAAACTTGCACTATAGTTATAATATCGCACAACCTGAGCCACTTTATAAAGCGTATTTACATATGATGACGATATCATTTTTAAGGTGAAATGCAGCAAAATATGTTTGTTAAATTATACAGATAAAACTTTAACTTCATTTAAATAATCTATATTCTTCACTGGGAGTGTCTTTAAGGACAGACTAATTAAACATGTACTACGAAGATATTTCAATGTTCTTTAAGCGTTTTGAAGAATCGCTAAGCTTACAGATGGCTTAACGTCTATTACAGAGCTGATTGTACGGCGATCGGTTACTTGGGGAAAGAAAAGCACGTAGTGACGGCTACGCCAATATATATTGAATATAAAACAGAAAGATAAAATAACAACACAGCTAAAAACGCAGCGACAAATTTCGGCAAAAGTTAAATGCTTGTGTCATGAGCACAAACGTTCTTTAACTCCTATCATCATGAAAATGACATCACGTATACATCTCAGTATTTTAGTTATTCAGAGAGCTGTAATATCACGAATGTAATGGACTCTGTGTCCAGTTGGAGGAAGAGAGCCGGTTTAAGAAGCAAGTAGTGATTCACACACATAGAGCACATAGAAAATCAAATACAAAACAAAGCATTTAACGTGCTACTTTAATTACGATGTGATTTGAGAAACTGGTTAATTAAACAATTTTAAGATGAATTTTATGATGTTCTACTTTAATGACAAAATAAACTACGTGATTAAAGTGGAAATGTCGAGATTGAAGTGGACATTTCGTGCTTTTTCCCCACCGTGTGGCTTTTTTCTCTGTACCCTAATAAGCTTTCATATGACACTCAGACAGTGGGCTTACAACTCGGCTTTCCACGGCGACTTTGATATGTGACTTCTTTTTTATTTCCGCACTGTGCGATTTTGTGGATGTGAGCTTTCATGTTTCTCCAACACGCTATGCCACTCGATCAGCTTCCTTTTGTTGATTATACCACGGCTTATTTGAACAAATAGTATATTTTTCCTTTGCCTCCACTTGGTATTCGCTGAAATTCTTATATTTTCCCCGTGCTTTTCCCATTGTCTTTTCACAGAAGGCTGCGCTTAAGGGCGATTTATATTGATTTGCATATTCAAATAGGCGTAATTCTGGGAGGATTTGGGGCGTTACATAATGCGCGTGCACGAGCATTAGTTTTCACGCTGATCGGGATTTATGTAGCAGAAGAACGTGGAAGTTGGAGTACGCACAGATTCCTGCATCTGGATTTTTCTGTGCGTAAGCACATTTCGGCTTTTGTGCTTACGCCATGTTATAGTGCGAGTTCTACGCACGGCGTTATACATGAGGCCCCAGGACTCTAAAGACTTGGACCTCCCCATGCTCTCCTAATCCGTCTACTGACTTCATAGGAAGAGTCACCAGAGACATGAATGTCACTGCCAAGGTAAGTAAATCTCTCGACAAGGTTGATACTCTCTCCACAGATAGACACACTGCTAATGGCTGTGCCTAAGAGGTCATTAAAGGCCTGGATCTTGGTTTTTATCCAGGACACTCGCAAACCCAGACACTCAGACTCCTCGCTCAGTCTCTCGAGCGCCCCGATCAGAGCCTCCATTGACTCAGCGAAGATCACAGCATCGTCAGCAAAGTCAAGATCCCCACAGCCGCTGGACCCCATGACCTTGCCCAACACCCAGTCCATACAAGCATTGAACAGAGTAGGAGCAAGAACACACCCCTGACAAACCCAGAATCAACTGGGAAAAACACAGGTTTGATTCTGGGGTTCGTCGTCACAAAGAACTGTACAGTAAATGAAAAAAAAAGATGAAAGTAGGCCAGACATAGACACATTACGATACATAGTAGAGTAAAATCTAACAAATTCATTATGTAAAATAAACAAAATAACAACAAAATTAATAACAGTAAGACTCTTAAGCAAAAGCGTGGCTAAACAAGAAGGTTTTTAATCATTTTTTGAAATAGTCCACAGAATCAGCCATACAACGGTGAAGAGGGAAACTGTTCTAAATCTTCAGTGCATATGATTGAATTTCTGTTACTTTTAATATTATCAATAAGTCACTTTCCATTGGCTCTGTACCCTTTAAAACTGCTATTATTAAACCACTGCTTAAAAACCTAATTGGATCCACAAATTCAGAATAATTATTGAGCAATTTATAATCTATCATTTATGTCAAAATTACTTGAAAGGGCTGTCGCTGCTCAACTTACTGACTACCTGTCTGACAGAAATCTTTTTGACAAATTTCAATCTGGCTTTCAGTCCAGTCAATCCACAGAAGCTGCTTTGACCAGAGTAATAAATGATCTACTGATCACTGTTAATTCTGATTTGAAGTTGGGGTTTCTGCTAATTGATTTTATTGCAGCTTTAGAACTATGGCATACTTCTAATTCACTTGGAGAAGCATATTGGCATTCAGGGTACAGTACTTTCATGGTTTCACTCTTATTTATGAAATAGAACTCAACAGGTAAATTACAATAATTTAATCTCTGGAAGTTTGGTGTATCCCACAGATCAGTCCTTGGCATTATGCTTTTTTCTGCCTATTTGCTTCCTATTTGGTGACACCATTTTAAAATGTGATTTTAATTTTCGTTGAGTACACATTTTTAATCAAATTAAGTTTCAGTCCAGAAATCCTTTGAAATGTTGTTAGTGTATTGAGGACTGCTGGTATGGAAGTTTGTGGGTTGATATATGCAGTACCATATCATCTGCATATACCTGTAGTGATACTTTCTGTTCAAGTCCATCCATCCATCCATTTTCTAACCCGCTGAATCCAAACACAGGGTCACGGGGGTCTGCTGGAGCCAATCCTTCCCTGATAATTCCCTTTTTCTCTGATACATTTCAGAAGTGAATGGCCAATGTCTCAATGGTGATTCAGAAGAGCAATGGTGATAAGGGGCATCCTTGTCAAGTACCACATTCTAGTTTGAAGTAGTTTGAAATAATGTCAGTCACAGGCACGTCTTTGCAACACAGATGTTTATTTACATGGAGAGCACTTTCCCTTGCTCACCACTACAGCCCAGTACAAACAGAACACAACACTAAGGCACCAATACACAGTCAATTTCTTCCCCTTGTCTCGTCTTTCTCTCTTTGTTCCACCTCCACTCCTCCCTCAAGCTTCATCCTCTTCCTCCAAACTCTGGCTCTCTGAATAGAGTGAGTCGGCTCCTTTTATAGGGCTCCCAGAAGTGCTCTAGGTTTCTGGTGATCTTCTTCCGGCAGCACTTCTGGGTGTGGGCAGCAGTTCTGCTAAGGAGAGCTCAGCCACAGACCCTGACAGTGTTGAGCTTCCATACTTCAACTCTGTTGCACCACAGCATACCGGGGGACTGCCCTCTGTCATCCCAGGGAAAGTATTGCACTGAGAAAGCTCCATCCCCTAGTTCTTCTGTTACAAAAGTGTCCCGGCTGTCCATCACAAAGGCAAACTTATGTTCATTAGTATAACCCATAAGTGAAAACACACCTTATATTTGAATAGTACATTGAAGAATGTAATGCAGTCTTACAGTTATACATTATTTGAAAATTTTCAAATTTGGTAATTGTAAACAGGTGTTAGCAATAACAAAGTATAACTGCTTATGTGAGCAACCTTGAAAACAGCAAAAAAGAAGGTTATTTAATAGGAGCTCTAAAATAAAGGATTCATGTAAAACTAAGAAATTTGATTTCACACAGGAAGCATTAAAGCTGGAACAAATGTAATAAAAAAAAATTGGAGGGACAGATTTAGAAAATCAAAACCCCAGAAGTTTGTAATGATTACAATTTGAATTAATTCCACACATCTGTTAAATATTACACGTTAGTAATCTTTTTAACTAGCTAATGAATCAAATATAAATCTTACAATAGAAAATGTCAAAAACTTAACATTGTAGCTCTCTGGCGAAACAAACTTTAAAAGCATGTTGTTATAATAACAGCTCTAATGAGTTTGCTTAAATGGAAATATACTGAATTTTCTTCATCTTATCTTTAACAGTACTGATCTGTCTTTAACAGTATAGATATAATAATGCTTGAATTTTTATTTTTAGCATTAATTTTAAGCAGTGTTTCTCACTTACTGGAGAGAAAATCTCAGAAAAAAAATAAGTAATGTCCTCAATGTGCACATATTAAGATAAGCCAGGTATTTTGTGATATATCATTCTTTATAAACCCTATGATGAAATCCCCCTAGATTTTAAACTTCTCATTTGTTCTTATACTGGGGGGATCCCAATTTGTGCCATGCATTAAAGTTTATGCCCTGCATTTTATTTTGATATTTATGAATTTTATTTAAATGATAGTTGGGTACATACTTGGTAGGTATACCACAACTTTAAAAATGTTGTTACTAATAGTATTTACATATTTTCTGTTGTATTTCAGAAAAAGGCACAATATTGCTCATTTTTAATGGATGCACTTTAATTAAAAGCCATTGAGTGAGATTTCTGTTTTTGCCGTGGTATCTAAAACTATGAAGTGTTGTAAAATTTCACTGGTATTTCTGTTGAACAGAAAAATTCTGTTGTTGTGACATCTCTAGTAGTCTTTATATCATTTTAAGTTACTAGTTTCTGCTAAACATTGGTGATTAACTACATCCTACTAAATCAATGCAAAAGAAGAACAGTTTGCTTGTTCATTCAGACTTGTGCATTGACAGCTCCTTGTACACACAGAGCTTCCTAGTGTTGTCGTCTTCTTCTTCTTCTTTGTACATCTTCCTGTCCTCTAGATTTTGTTCTGTTACACCCATCACCTGCATGTCCTTTCTTGCCATATTCATAAACCTTCTCTTAGGGTTTCCTCTTTTCCTATTGCCTGACAGCTTTGTCTTTAACATCCTTCTCCCAATATACTTAACATCTCTCCTCTACACAATATCCAAACCAATGCAATCCCACCACCCTGACTTTATCTCCTAACTGTCCAACCTGAGGTGACCCTCTAATGAACTAATTTCTAATCCTGTCCATCCTCATCACACCCAATGCAAATCTTAGCATCTTTAACTCTGCCACCTCCAACTCTGTCTCCTGCTTTCTGGTCAGTGGCACCGTCTCCAACCCATGTAACATAGCTGATCTCATTACCGTCTTCCCTTTCACTTTTGCTGATAACCGTCTGTCACAAATTACTCCTGACATTGTTCTCCACCCATTCTACCCTGCCTGTTCTCTTTTTCTCCTCTCTTCAATATTTCCCTGTTACTCTGTACTGTTGATCCCAAGTGTTTAAACTCATCTACCTTCACCAACTCTACTCCTTGCATTCTCACCATTCCAAAGATCTCACTCTCATTTACACACATGTATTCTGTCTTGTTCGTATTGATCTTCATTCCTCTCCTATCTAGAGCATATCTCCACCTCTCCAGGGTCTCCTCAACCTGTTCCCTACTCTCGCTACAGATCACAATGTCATCAGCAAACATCATAGTCCACCGGGACTCCTGTCTAATCTCATCCATCAACCTGTCCATCACCATTGCAAATAAGAAAGGGGTCAGAGCCGATCCCTGATGTAATTCCACCTCCATGTTGAATGCATCTATCACTCCAACCGCAGTGCTCACCACTGTCACACTTCCCTCATACATATCCTATACAACTTTTACATACTTCCCTGTCACTCCCGACTTCCTCATACAATACGACAACTCCTCTTGAGGCACCCTGTCATATGCTTTCTCCAGGTCCACAAAGCCACAATGCAACTCCTTCTGGCCTCCTCTATATTCCTCCATCAACACCCCCAGAGCAAACATTGCATCTATGGTGCTCTTTCTTGGCATGAAACCATAGTGCTTCTGACTAATCATCACCTCCCTTCTTAACATAACTTCCACAACTCCTTCCCATAACTTAATGCTGTGGTTCATTAATTTTATCCCCCTGTAGTTACTACTGCTCTGCACATCCCACTTGTTCTTAGAAATCGGTACCAGTACACTTGTTCTGCACTTCTCAGGCATCTTCTCACTTTCCAAAATTTCATTAAACAATCTGGTTAAAAACTCTACTGCCATCTCTCCTAAACACCTCCATGTTTCCACAGATATGTCATCTGGACCAATGGCTTTTCAACTCTTCATCTTCTTCATATCTGTCCTTACTTCTTCCTTGCTAATCAGTTGCACTGATTCATTATCTCCACATCATCCAGCCTTCTCTCTCTCTCATTCTCTTCATTCATCAGCTTCTCAAAGTACTCTTTACATCTGCCCAACATACTCTCCTTGCTTGTGAGTACGTTTCCATCTTTATCCTGCTGCACGTCTTCCCCAGCTTAGTCCCTCAGTCTAGCTAATCGGCACAGGTCCTTTTCTCTCTCCTTAGTGTCCAACCTCTCATACAACTCATCATATGCCTTTTCTTTAGCCTTTGCCACCTCTCTCTTCACCTTGCGCCTTATCTCCCTGTACTATTGTCTATTTTCTGCATCTCTTTGACTATCCCACTTTTTCTTCGCCATTATCTTCCTCTGTATACTCTCCTGTACTTCCCCATTCCACCACCTGGTTTCCTTTTCCTCCTTCCTCTGTCCAGGTGTCAAGCCAAGCTCCCTTGTTGCTGTTGGCCTTACTACTTCTGCTGTAGTTGCCCAGCTGTCTGGTAGCTCTTCACTGCTACCCAACTCCCTAAACTCTAACTTGCAGTCTTTCTTTTTCAACTTCCACCATTTGATCATTGGCTCTGCCCTCACTCTCCTCTTCTTCTTCTTGATCTCTGTCATCCTACAGAGCTTCCTAGTGTATGTTCTCAAAATCGTTGGTGTTTTGGATGAAGAGATTTATCACTATCCTGTATGTCATTGTTGCAATTAAGGAGACTGCCAGTCTCAAGCCATTATTTAGTTTTAGTTCTATCAGTTTCTGTGTGCTCAGTATCTGAATGACCATTAACTGTGAAGTTACCATCAGAGTCATCACTTGTCCCTATCAGTTTCACCATATAATGCACATGACTATTTTATCATGAAATAAAGTTTACCTTACCTGATTCTCTCAGTTACTGGGAGAGCGAGCTGCTGCTTCCGCTGACGCTGAGCAGATACATATAATGTTTTCCAGAATACGAGTGCAAGTATTCATTCTCAGTGTAAAGAAATTTTCAATACACAGAACTCTTTTTATGGCAGTAGGCACATTGTTAATCATTTGCACTTGTTACTATTTTCAAATTAAGCAGATTTTTAAGAAATACATGTCAATAAAATCTAGATTGCTTAATGTCATAAAAACTATGATACAGTGATATAATTTTTTAAATTCTAGTCTGAATTTAAAGAAAAAAATTTGTCTGACTTCAGAAGATGTAATGAGAAGTGAAGTATACTCATTATACTCAGTAAAATACAAATGAGTTTCAAATTTAGAGACTGTTTGAGGTAACCCTTGCATATTGCTTGAAAAAAAACATTTTAATTTAATTTACATTTTTATTACATCAATAAAGCTGTTTTGTTTAGTAATCACCTGACCAAAAAAGGAATAGACAGTAGAAAAGGTGTTATTGTTTATATCATAATTTGTTTTAAGAATCCCAGTAATGGATCCAATTTACACATAGGGTGGCATCTTTTCCTTATGAATATGCTGGGCTAATGACAACTTTAAAATGATTTTCAAAGTGAATAAGTCATTTTTGCAAAGTTACTATTCATATTTAATAAGCAAAGTTAACAGGATTTCTGTTTTCTTTAGTATTTGGTAATGAGTGATTAATGATGGAGGTGTAACACAACTATATTTGAATCATCTGATTTAATCTCTCCTAATTCCTTTACATAGCTTGTTCCACTTTAAATTAAACATGGTGAATAAATTACTTTTTCTTTCCTTTTGCTTTCCAGTGAAGGTGGAAAAAATAAATGCTATATATTCTGTTATATATGAGTAAAAACTACTTTTAATATCATAGTTATTGACTGTATCTCTAAACTCTTTTTTCTGTTTCTAGTAGAGACATTCATTTGCAAATCCCCAGCAATTGCAGACATCGTAATACTCGTGGATGGATCCTGGAGTATTGGCAGGATTAATTTTCGTCTGGTTCGTTTATTCTTGGAAAATTTGGTCAGTGCCTTCTCAGTGGGCTCTGATAAAACAAGAGTGGGTATGTACTGTGTCATCTTTTCTTTGTAATTAAAGAATGACATGGTTTTAGAATGTCTTACTATAGCTGTACTGATAATTATAACAATTATATTTATTAATTTTAATCTGTGAAAATTAGTGCATAGATTAAATGTCTTGTGTTAAACTGGAGCATTTGAAAATGTAATATTTCTGGTAGCCATTAGTAAAGATTAATACAGAATTTCATATTTAATACCATGTTTCTTAAATTAAACTACAGAACTGTTTCTCCCCTGTCAAATTAATTTTGGTAATTCGTTTAGACTTCAGGCAAACTTAAAATTATGCCTATAATCACATTTATATGATTTATGAATTCTGCCTATTCGGCACATAGCTTAATAAGTATGTGTTATGAAAGAAAAAATAACACCTCCTAGGGCAAAGAGTGCACTATTGGAGGAAATATGCTTTTTTAATACTTATATCATACTGTGAAAATGTTAACAGAAGAGATATGATAAATATTTTACTGTAACTGCCATATTCTTGACAATTGTAATGCATTGTATACTTTAGCACAGCCTTTCTAATCCTTGCCTTTCTAATTTGAGTACTGTAACACTTTAGACATTTGTATGGTTTTTAGAAAAAAGCATATAACTTTAAGTAATATATAACCTTTAGTAAGCTGTTTGTGAATTAATTTTGTGAAGCAGTGACTTGCAATGTATGGAAACTTCTTCCTGCCAAACGCTGTGTAAAGCAGGAAAAGCCTGGCCCCCAACTGCTGTATTAATTCATGGATTTTTCCTAATGCTATACTAAACTAGTGATGTCACTGATCTGCTCTTTTGAGATTTATACAAAAATGCTGCATTGTTTCACTCATTGATTATTTTTTTCAAAGCTCTTATTTGAAAGTTTACTTTTCAGTATTTAAAACATAGAAAATAATTTCTGCTTCTATTTAAGGATTGATCATAGCTTTGAAAACATGTTTAAATAATTGCTCAATAAACAATATTATGTCTGAGCACACCACATGACACTGGCAACTAGTGATTCAGTGTCATTGATTATTACAAAACTGCAGAAGAGGCCCAGTCATCACTGATTACTCTTGATTATTATTACTAAGATAAGTCAAAATGAAGTGGGCTCAATAATGGAAGAAATAACTAACCTGCCATTTTCATTTTAATTAAAATTTATTTCTGATCATCCTTAATCCCGTAACCCTGTACAGATCATGATGTTTGCATTAGGGAGTTTTATTTCAAACTAGCAAAATACCCAGAAGTAGTGTGTTAAAGAAGTTATGAAAAAGAAAAGGAAACATTTTAAAAATAACGTAACATGATTATCAATGTAATTGTTTTGTCACTGTTATGAGTGTTGCTGTCATCAAGGATTTGATTATCATTATTTCTTTCAATCAGGTTCGTATTTGGAGGACGTGTTGTGTTCAAGTTACATTCCATGTTTGTCAACCGTTGTAAAGATAGCAGGTTTCATTCTTCGAAGTGTTCACTACCTAAATCACTACTCGTGAATCTAAGATGTTTAACAGGCATTCCCGGTATGAACTTGTTGATTTGCCTGCGAATATTTAGCGGCAGCGTGTCTATGAACTTGTGGAATTGCATGCGAGTATTTGGCGGCAGTGTCTCTATTAACTTGTGGATTTGCCTGTGAGTATTTAGCAACAGCGTGTCTATTAACTTGTTGATTTTTCAGTGAGTATTTGGCGGCAGCATCACGAAGTTGTTTCCATCTAGCTGCATCAGAAAATGTACCACGGCGTCTGACACGCCTCCTTTTTACTGTTTTCTCACAGCTTGGATTGCTTCTGACAAAATCGGTTTGAGTTTTATGGTTTGTTTCAATTACGTTAGTATTTGCAGGACTTGTGTTGAAGTGACATTCGGCATCTGTCAAGTGTTGTAAGCATACATCCGGCTTCATTGATAACTTTGCATCCAGCTTTTGAGAGTTGAAACATTCATAAACATCAACTACTCAAATCGTCACCTGTGAATCTGAGATGTTTAAGAGGCATTGGCGGTTCTCCAAAGGTGTAAAATATTTGGCCATTTCGGTACACTTGAAAGCGACAACCGAACAATTCAGCGGCAGCCATCAACTCACATGCAGAAGCATAGGTGAAGGGCTTAAGCATTTCACTCTTATAGTGCTCCTGTGTAGTATAATTATCTCCTGTACCGTCATCTGTCCACACGTTGAATTGACAGTTCTTTGATCGATAGTGATCACCTCGATAGACGTGTTAATGGGGGTACGGTTGGAACGATAAAGGAAATGGGTACCTGAACAATGTAAACTAAGTCTAAAATACCTATACAATAACTATAATCATAATAAACGACCAATAAAACAGCAGAGAAGCCGTGGATTAAATAAAAGGCTGCAGTTATCAGCAGGGAGACATGAATACCGTGGCAAAGCAAGGAAGGGAATGAAGAGACAGACGGCCTTATATAGGCAGGCAGCCAACAACGTAGAAGGCGTGGGGATGGGGGACCCAACGCCGCCTCACACGGCAACCGAGCTGCAGGCCATGGACGTATATATGTATGAATTTCTAAAAGAAACCTGCTTAACTTTTGTAAGTAGGCTGTAAGGAATGAGCCTGTCAAATTTCAGCCTTCTACCTACACGGGAAGTTGGAGAATTAGTGATGAGTGAGTCAGTGAGTCATTGAGGGCAACAAAGACCGTTGGAAAGTTCAATATGGCAGCTGAGAGTGGCGTCATACCACCGAAATAAGTACGTACATCGGTTTCGGTTAGCGCAGGGAAGCCGCCTACCAAATTTCGTGAAGATGGGGCCATAAATAAGAAAGTTTAACATGGCAGACGTTGTCGACTGTTATGACTGTTAGGCGTAGAATTTCGAAATGAAACCTGCTTAACTTTTGTAAGTAACCTGTAAGGAATGAGCCTGCCAAATTTCACCCTTCTACCTACACGGGAAGTTGGAGGATTAGAGATGAGTGAGTCAGTGTGGGCTTTGCATTTTATTAGTGCAGATGTTAAAAAATGTAGGCATAAACTATAGAATGTGTGAAGCCTGTGACTGAGTGAGTCATTCAGTCAGTCAGTGAGGGCTTTGCCTTTTATTAGTATAGATTAGTTATCTGACCTGTTAGTCAATATTATCTATACTAATAAAAGGCAAAGCACTCACTCACTCACTCACTCACTCACTCACTCACTCACTCACTCACTCACTCACTCATCACTAATTCTCCAACTTCCCGTGTAGGTAGAAGGCTGAAATTTGGCAGGCTCATTCCTTACAGCTTACTTACAACAGATGGGCAGTTTTCATTTCGAAATTCTACGCGTAATGGTCATAACTGGAAGGTATTTTTCTCCATTTAGTATAAAGCCGGGGAATGGGGCAGAGTTTCGTGTGACATCATCACGCCTTCCACGTAATCACGTGAACTGACTCTCAACGCTAAATTTGGCAGGCTCATTCCTAACAGCTTACTTACAAAAGGTTTCATTTCGAAATTCTACGCGTAATGGTCATAACTGGAAGCTATTTTTCTACATATACTGTAATGGAATTGAGCTCGAAAGCCATGGGGGGGGGCGGAGTTTCGTGTGACATCATCACGCCTCCCACGTAATCACGTGAACTGACTGTCAACGCAGTACATAGAAAACCAGGAAGAGCTCCAAAAAGCGCTAAAGAAAACATGCATTATATAATTGAGAAGGCAGCGAAACTATAAGAAGCGAGCGAGTGACATATACTACCATATTCATGAGTGCTGCTACTTCGGAAAGAAAGCAAGGTGTAAACCTAAACTTTAAATTAAGTTCATAGACAGGCTGCCGCTGGCGTTTCTCATGCCCACGGGTAAGGCAGGATACAAGTTTAATGAGAGGACGCAGGATATAAACGAGAGTTTTGATCACTTTGTAACTAAGTTAAAATTGCAGGTGAAGGGGTGTGCTTATGCAAATTCCGAGAGACTGTGTTTGTAGGGGATTGACACTTAAGGCGGGTGGGGGAGTCACGTTATCATCTCCCCTCCCATTTACCTCATTTCGGTCTGAGCTGAGCTCCGCAGCTAACGCCGTCTTCAAGCAACTTCGTCACACTGCCACCAAATACTACCAGAAAAATCCACAAGTTAATACACACGCTGTCTCTAGAGTTTCTCCACACTGAATCCTCCAGGCACTACTTACAAAAGGTTACATTGACAATTGTGTTACGTTATTTTTAAAATCTTTCCTTTTCTTAACACAACCACAGCTGAGAAGCTTCGATGCATGTGCTCCATAACGCGTTAAAAAATAATGCATTTAATCACACTTTGCATTACAAGCTAAGGGGAACTTTTGTCAATGCATGATTTCCTGGTACACCAATTACATTGATCAGTGCATCCCGATTCATTTTACCCTCGCACCACCTTGGTTTGAGAAGAAGTATGAAAAAATGTGAGGTTAACACAGAAAAACAGATCACCAATTCAAGCTTTATGAATAATCGATTCGCCATCAATAGTTGTTTTGGTAAAGTCATACTCAGTGTAATCCACCTTCCATTTTATAATTTTTCCGCCACTAGCCATGATTAAGAGAATGGTAAAATAGTAAGAGCGAAGCGAGGGTGACTTATTCAGGCAGGCATATATATGACAGCAACACTCATGTTACGTTATTATTAAAATGTTTCCTTTTCTTTTTCATTACTTCTTTAACACATTACTTCTCGCTCGGGGGGTATTTTGCTATATATATATATATATATATATATATATGAATGACCTCCAAAGAGCTGAGACATTTGATATCATGAACGTGTCTGCAAAACTGGGGTCTCCTGCCCAGCAAAGTCGAGCAGCAGCGCGCAAGCATAGCTGTGCTGGCCTTTGAGACGCTGACTGCGCTTCTGCCTTAAGTCAAAGTGAGCACTTTTAATTTTTTTCATCCTCCCCCTGAGCTATAGCCCAGACAAGTGCAAACACGGGACCCCTTTTCTACACCGCGGCAAGGTAATATTAAGGCGATTCGAACTTTCTTTTGCACATGTAAGATTATGAGGTTGTCAGCTCGGATTATGAAGACACGCACAGGAGTGGAGGACTGACAGTGCCATCACAGCCGATTAATGGCAGGGACGTCTCACCAGTCTACACAAGACCCACCGCGACTGTCCCCAAAAGGCGATCATATCGTCAGCAAACACATATCTCTATACTATATAAAAGAAAAAGGCAACTTTCCTTTTTTTACACCTTTTTTCCTTTTATCCCAAACCAAAGCCTTTCTCTCTTAACACTGCAGAGGACACAAAACTAATTTTCTTTAATTGCTGGTAATGCCGGTAAGGCACATTACCAGAGGCAGAAATTTGAACGTTCACATAGAAAATGTAATTTCTATACCACAGCCGCCGTGTAGCGCCTTTCAAAAGGGATCTACTACCGAGAGATGATCCATATACATTTTAGCTGCTGTTAGTACTACTTACCTGTTGTGTTACACAGTCTTTAAAATGTAGTTTACCCCCAACTACTCCAGTAGTGCTTAATGTACCTGTACTTCTTAAAACGTTAATGTTTTACAGTTTAATAACTTATAGACTATATTTTATTATTTTTCCCTTGCACTCAGTGACCAAAGCTATACACACACATATAGACACATACATATATATACACATATATATACACCTGTTTGTATGTATGTGTATATATATATATATATATACACATACATACATACATACATACATACACATATATAATTTGTGTCTGTGTGTGTATGTATGTATGTGTGTGTATATACGATGTAGATAGGTATGTATATATATATGTGTATATGTAGATATGTATGTGTATATATATATATATATATATATATATATATATGACAGCAACACTCATAACAGTGACAAAACAATTACATTGACAATCATGTTACGTTATTTTCAAAATGTTTCCTTTAATTTTTCATTACTTCTTTAACACACTTCTTCTCCGCTGTGAAGCACGGGTATTTTGCTAGTGTATAATATAGGTAGTTTTTGGGGGTTTTAACCAATCATACAAGACCTGCTTATGCCACATTTTTCATCTTTATTCATATTTATGATTTTTTTTGTAACTTGTTAGAAATTGTATGGTATAAATATACTTTAGTAATGATATAACTTTAATTTTCTGTCTGCAGCTACTTTAATAACCGATATTGGTAACAATAGAGAGCAAAGTAAAATAATCCTCTCTTTAGTATATCACCTATTTAGAGTTTTTCCAAATTCTTGTTTGAATAAAGAAAGTTCTGTACTAACTGGAAAATGTGTTTTTTCGCACACATAAATTTATTGGTTGAAATTCAATTTATTGCTTTTTATTTGTCATTGTTTTTTTTTAAAGTGAGAATAAGGTGTGCAAGTCCTTTTTATTTTTAATGTAGCCTAATTTAAATTGTGCATAAAATTAAATTGTATATTTTCAGAATAATATGAAAATAAATTGTCTTTTTTGCATTCTCATTCAAAGGTCTTGCTCAGTACAGTGGTGATCCCAGAATAGAATGGCATCTGAATGCATTCAATACCAAAGAGGCTGTGATAGATGCAGTTAAGAATCTACCATATAAAGGAGGAAATACACTTACAGGTAACATTACATATTTACGTTCTACATCAGGGGTGTTGAACTCCATGCCTGGAAGTCCGCAGTGGCTGCAGGTTGTCATTCTAACCCTTTTCCAAATCAGTGACCAGTTTTCACTGCTGATTAACTCCTTTTCCCTTCTTTTTAATTGCCCTGTTTTTAAGAATTCAGTCCTCTGAATTGATTCCTTTCTTCATTAAATGACAGCCAAACAGAAATGAGACGTGAAATGAGCCAACAGATGACCAGCTAAACTGGGTCTTCAAACTCCAACCAGTTTCACTCCAATCACTTTCTTAACGAGAAGCCGATTATTGCTGTTATTTAAACTTATTTAATTCCATGGCTTGTGGTAGCTCTCATTCTGCCACAGCAGATATTTCCAAAACTGTCGTTTTTCTGCTTTTTCTAAAAATGCCAGCATAATGTTTTGGTGACCTCAGAAATCAGTCTTACTGAGACCTTCACCTTTCTTTATTTTCAGATATTGTGTGATGGGCACAGGTGAGCTGGCCATAGGGAGGCCTGTTTTGTATCTCATTATTGTTTGGCTGTTAATTAAGGAAAAACAATCAACTGTGAGGCCTGAGTTAAGTTAATTAAAAGAAGTAATCAGCAGCAAAAAGTGGTAACTAATTAAGAAGATGGTAAGAATGAACACCTCCAGGACTGGAGTTCAACACCCCTGTTCTAGATACTCTGTCATTGTATATATTTAAAACTCTTCATGTAGTTTTTTTTTTTTTACATATTTTCATTGTAGCATTTGCAGTAGTAGTATATTTCTAATTGGCTGGTGCAGAGGTAAGAACTGCTGCCTTGCAGGTTCTTTACATTTTCAAGTTCGTTGTACTACATGAACATGACTGAGAAAATAAAACAGAAGAAAAAAAGCTAACTTTTACAGGTATTAAAAATTTACACCAGGTGTTATAGACTAAATTCAAGTTATGTTTTTATTATATAACTAGGCTGACCCGCCTTTTAAGACGACCGACTTTTAAGTTGACCACTTCTTAAGGCAATTCAATATTTAGATCAATTTGATATTTTATACAAACTCATTAATTTGGTTATATTGCATTTGAGCGGTATTACTTTAATACTCGTAGTTTCTGTTATTTTTGTGATGAAATTTAAACTTTTTTTCTATATTGAGGTCGCCCTTTTGAACCCCCCTGATATTTACTACGCGGTGAGGCATTTGTACTCCATCAACATTAATTATTTCCAGAGTCATAATTTTGTCTATTTTTCCAGCGCATCGCGCACAAAAGCAAGGGAATGATGGGAGCACCAGAACTCTGCTCACATCATGTTGCTTCGTACCGCAAGCTGCAAGTAGTAAGTCTGTGATAAGCGGAATACCGCTATGCTTTCTACTCACGGGACGGAAGGACAATCCCGACCGCTTTTATATAGTAAGAAAGAAGAAGAAGATATCGCACAGTCTGGAGTAGAAAATCATCTTTTACCTGGAAAAACGAAACTACAAATCCCATCGTGCATTGCAAAATGGACGGGGCGTGTGTGAAACTCCGCGCCTGCGTAGCACTCACGGGAAGGATATTGAGATACTTAGCCACACTAAAGACATCACCAAAAGGAAGAAATAAAATGAGGTCCTAGTTCTGATATAATGGATGATGGAAAGCCTTGCAAACATAAGAGTTCTTTAAGAGAATCATCTGCCAACTCTTATGGTGAGGGTAACTTCTTAAGTGGTATGAAGTGTGCTAATTTAGAAAAATGATCTACTGTACTACTACCAAAATAATAATACAGTTAAAAGAAGACCTGCCACAAAATCCATGTTATATGGCTTGCCATTGATGCTTAGATAATAGAATAGTTGGGTACAACGTTGCAGAACAAAAACTGTGACTACTGTTTATCCCTCCTAAACCTACCATTAGTTTTATGACTGAATTTATTTAACTTTTATCACTTGTTTTTATATGTTTATATGTATATTTGTACTAAACCAAATAAGTACATAAAGAAGAGTAAGATAGGCTTTTTTTCTTTGAATTTACTAACAGACAACATAATTGATGGTCTAGCACACACACAGGTTTCATGAGCATCTTGACATAGACGTAAACTGAAAGAAGGGTAGGAAAAGTCAGGTAGAGCTAAAAGCCTTGTTGTTTTCATGAAGAATTCATGGAGTCAGCTGATCTAATTTATTTCGGTAGGTCATTCCAGAGTCTGTCCAGAGTCATTCTATACAGCTGAAGGCCCTGTCACCCATGGAATGTGGGTTAGTGTGGGGTACAACAAGATTGCCAGAATCAGAGGACCTTAGTGGCCGGACAGGCACATAGTGATGGAGAAGGTCACTGATGTAGTTTGGCATAAGGTTGTTTAAGGTTTTGTAGGTTATTAGTAGGATTTTATATTCAATTCTGTAAGTAACGGGGAGCCAGTGAAGGCTTGTTGCTGGTTCAAGTAAGGACTCTTGCAGCCGAATTTTGAATAAGCTGGAGCTGTGATATAAGATTAGAAGGGGCACCTGCCAGTAGGAAATTACAATAATTGATGCGGGATGTGATAAAAGCATGGACAAGTTTTCTCAGGAAAAGGAGAGGAAGGAGGGAACATGTGATATGTTACAGAGGCGAAAGTAAGAAAGTTTCTTAATGCGATTTATGTGGGTGGAATAAGAAAGGGAGGAATCAAAAATGACACCAAGATTCTTTGCAGTAGAGGCCAGTCTGATGAGATCACCGCCAAGATGGACTGGAAACCAGATGGAAGGAGCTCATTTTATTAAGTTGCACTTTTAGTCCCAATTTGCAGGAGTTCAGTTTTGTTGCAATTTAAATTTAAAGAGTTCTGCTCCATCCAGGTTTTAATTTCACTGAGGCAAGTTGTGAGCTGAGAAAGCTCTGATGAAGTTCCACTTTTAATATTGAAACAGAGTTGTGTATCGTCTGCATAAAAATGATAACCCAGTCCAAAGCTACGAATGGTATGGCCACGGGGAAGCATATAAATACAGAAAAGCAGAGGACTGAGAACAGAGCCATGAGGAACTCCTTGTGTGACTGGCGCTGAGCTGGATCTGCTGTTGCCAAGACTAACAGACTCTTGTCTATCAGTCAGATAGGACTTGCCCCACTGGAGGGCAGTGCCAGAGATACCCAGCATGTTCTCAATTCTGGAAAGTAGAATTTCATGTCAGACAGTGTCAAATTCTGCAGTGAGGTCTAACAGAATAATATGCTGGTTTGTCCAGTGTCTACTGCCATAAGCAAATCATTGGTTACCCAGTGCAGAGCAGTTTCACAGCTGTGCTGCACCCTGAAACCAGACTGAAAAAGTTCCATCAAATTATTAGAAGTTAAGTAGTTGGTGAGTTGGGAAGCTACAACACGCTCAAGAACTTCTGACAGAAAAGGTAACTGGGAAACAGGCCGAAAATTGTTAAGATTGTCAGCATCAAGACCAGACTTTTTTAACATTGGGGTTACTTAAGCGATTTTAAAAGTGAGAGGCACAAAGCCAGTGTCAAGGGATGAGTTTATTATTGTTGTAATGGTCGGGATTATGGCATGAAGGCAGGATTTAAGTAGTGTAGTGGGATGGGGTCCAGTACACAAGTAGTCGGCCTCATCTTACAAAGCAGGTCATTAAGAAAAGTAGATGTAACTGGTGAGAACTTAGAGAAGGAGCTGAATGGAGTGGGAAAACAGGGAAAGATATAAACAGATGATGTATTTATGTTAGTTGAATTATTTAGATCTTTAATTTTGTTACAGAAAAAGTGGAGGAATTTCTCACAGACTTCAGCAGAAGAGGTAGTTGGGCTACTTGCGGGTTGGAATAGTTTATTAACTACAGAGAACAAAACCCTTGGGTTATCGTGGCCACTTTCTATTATTCTGCCATAATGGGTGTTCTTGGCAGCAGTTAGTGCTTCTCTGTAAGCTCTTTCATGGACAGAGAACGCCTGGATCTGCATGGTGAGGCCAGACTTACGTGAAATTCTCTTAAGGCGTCGGCCATATGCTTTCATAGATCTCAATTCTGAATTTTACCAAGGAGCTGAACTCTTAAAGGAAACCTTCTTATGTTTTAAAGGAGCTGTTTTATCTAATACTGAATGAAGGACTGTGTTATAGTGGTCAACAAGACTATCTAGTGTTGATGGAATAGGTGAAGACAGTAAAAGATCAGAAATGGATCCAGAAAGGATAGAGGGACAGATATTTTTAAGGTTTCTGTAAGAAATTTGTCGTTTACAGGTAAGAGGAGGGAGACATAATGAGACAGTGAAAAGTACTGCTTTATGGTCAGAGAGTCCCAAATCAGTCCTGTAAATGTTGGCAACAGATAGTCCAGATGTACAGATCAGATCCAATATATGACCACCAGACTGGGTGGGAAAATCAACATGTTGTGTGAAGTCAGAACAGTCTAGTAAGGATAGGAATTCATTTCTCAGTTTAGATTTGGGGATGTCAATATGGATTTTGAAATCACCAAGAAGAATGACTCTCTGGGAAAAGGAACTTAACACTAGAATTACCAGAGCCTACGAAAAAACTTGTAGATCCGTCCCAGCTTAAAAATCGCTTCTTAAATCCGTTCACACCTCCCTGCCAGCATCTTTTGTCATTTAAATGTGCTGATAAAGACAAGCTTCAAGCAGCCGGCTATTCCATCCCCCCACCGACTTAGAACATGCACAATCTTCTTCCAGCTCATGCCTTGATTGATTATCTGGGAGTGAAGTTTAGAGTGGAAATAATAGATTGTTATTTGAAACACACGCATTTCATGTGTGTTTCGTTTCTACAGTAATCTGTGTAAACACATTGTTAAAACCGAAACTTTTTCATATATCAGTAACTAGCAAAATACCCACGCTTAGCAGTGGAGAAGTAGTGTGTTAAAGAAGTTATGAAAAAGAAAAGGAAACATTTTAAAAATAACGTAACATGATTGTCAATGTAATTGTTTTGTCACTGTTATGAGTGTTGCTGTCATCAAGGGTTTGATTATCATTTATTCTTTCAATCAGGTTCGTATTTGGAAGACGTGTTGTGTTCAAGTTACACTCCGTGTTTGTCAACCGTTGTAAAGATAACAGGTTTCATTCATCGAAGTGTTCACTACCCAAATCGATACTTGTCAATCTAAGATGTTTAACAGACATTCCCGGTATTAACTTGTGGATTTGCCTGTGAATATTTAGCGGCGGCGTGTCTATGAACTTGTGGATTTGCCTGCAAGTATTTAGCGACAGCGTCTCTATGAACTTGTGGATTTGCCTGCGAGTATTTAGCAACAGCGTCTCTATTAAGTTGTGGATTTGCCTGTGAGAATTTAGTGACAGCGTCTCTGTGAACTTGTGGATTTGCCTGTGAGTATTTATCGACATCGTGTCTATAAACTTGTGGATTTTTCTGCGAGTATTTGGCGGCAGCGTCACGAAATTGTTCCCATCTAGCTGCATCAGAAAATGTACCACGACGTCTGACACGCCTCCTTTTTACTGTTTTCTCACAGCTTGGATTGCTGCTGTCATAATCAGTTGTAGTTTCATGGTTTGTTTCAATTACGTTAGTATTTGCAGGACTTGTTCTGTTGAAGTGACATTCGGCATCTGTCAAGCGTTGTTAGCATAAAACCGGTTTCATCGATAACTTCACATCCAGCTTTTTAGAGTTGAAACATTCATAAACATCAAAGTGTCCACTACTCAAATCGTCACCTGTGAATCTAAGATTTTTAAGAGGCATTGGCGGTTCTCCAAAGGTGTAAAATATTTGGCCATTTCGGTACACTTGAAAGCGACAACCGAATAATTCAGCGGCAGCCATCAACTCACATACAGAAACATAGGTGAAGGGCTTAAGCATTTCACTCTTATAGTGCTCCTGTGTAGTTTAATTATCTCCTGTACCGTCATCAGTCCACACCTTGAACCTGTACCAGTCATTCAATGCATAAGACACAATGTTCCTCCGGATATCAAGAGTGAGCCTGATATGGCCATGCAATATGTAACACTGAGAATGGAAAAGGCAGGCGGCATCTCTGGGCATGGAAACCACTCGGTAAGTGACAGTTCTTTGATCGATAGTGATCACCTCGATAGACATGTTAATGGGGTTACGGTTGGAACGGTAAAGGAAATGGGTACCCGAACAATAAACTAAGTCTAAAATACCTACACAATAACTATAATTGTAATGAATGAATAAAACAGAGGAGAAGCCATGGATTAAATAAAAAGGCTGCAGTTATCAGCAGGAAGACACGAATACCGTGGTGAAGCAAGGAAGGGAATGAAGAGACTGGAGCGACAGACGACCTTGTATAGCCAGGCAGCCAATTACGTGGGAGACGTGGGGATGGGGGACGCAATATAGGCAGGCAGCCAACTATGTGGAAGGCGTGGGGATGGGGGACGCAATGCCACTTCACACGGCGACCGAGCGGCAGGCTATGGACGTATATATACGTTAGTAGGATTCAGTTATGACCGTTACACATAGAATTTCGAAATGAAACCTGCTTAACTTTTGTAAGTAACCTGTAAGGAATTAGCCTGCCAAATTTCAGCCTTCTATCTACACAGGAAGTTGGAGAATTAGTGATGAGTGAGTCAGTGAGGGCTTTGCCTTTTATTAGTGTAGATAAATGTTACAAAATGTAGGCAGAAACTATAGAATGTGTGAAGCCTGAAGTCCAAACATCAAATAAACACTTTCACAAAAGGTTCAAGAACGCTACACCAGCTTCTGTGGCGTACTGGTAAAAATTTGGTGACTCAGACTGCAGCAGCCTTGCCTTGACTCCGAAACCCAAGTTTGATTCCCCACTGGGGAGAATTTTTTTTCTTTTTAACCTTCGCTGCTCTGCCTGCCTGCCTGAACTCCCTGTCTATCTATATAGTAAGAACAGTAATTTTATTATTATATAGCAGCTTCCCTGTATTCCTATCATATAGTGTTTTTCCTTCCTATCTATCTATATATCTATCCCATTAGCTGTTTTTTTTATATATCTATTATACCGTGCCTATAGGGTGCCAAACAGGCAATTGCAATGATTTTTGGAATATATAACATCATTCCTGAATCTATACTAATAAAAGGCAAAGCCCTCACTGACTGACTGACTGACTGACTCACTGACTGACTGACTGACTCCTCACTAATTCTCCAACTTCCCGTATAGGTAGAAGGCTGAAATTTGGCAGGCGTATTCCTTACAGCTTACTTACAAAAGTTAAGCAGGTTTCATTTCGAAATTCTAGACGTAACGGTCGATAACGGTCGACAACGTCCGCCATGTTGAACTTTCTTATTTATGACCCCATCTTCACGAAATTTGGTAAGCGGCTTCCCTGCGTTAACCGAAACCGATGTACTTACTTATTTCGATGGTATGACGCCACTGCCGGCCGCCATATTGAACTTTCCAACGTCACCAATTTTCAAACTTCCGGTGTAGGTAGAAGGCTGACCCCATCTTCACGAAATTTGGTAGGTGGCTTCCCTGCGCTAACCAAAACCGATGTACGTACTTATTTCGGTGGTATGACGCCACTGTCAGCCAATATATTATATTTTCCAAACGTCACTAATTCTCCAACTTCCCGTGTAGGTAGAAGGCTGAAATTTGGCAGGGCCATTCCTTACAGCTTACTTACAAAAGTTAAGCAGGTTTCATTTCGAAATTCTATGTGTAACGGTCATAACGGTCAACAACGTCCACCGTATTGAACCTTCTTATTCATGGCCCCATCTTCATGAAATTTGGTAGGCGGCTTCCTTGCGCTAAACTGAAACCAATGTACCTACTTATTTCGATGGTATGACGCCACTGTCAGCCACCATATTGAACTTTCCAACGTCAGTAATTCTCCAACTTCCCGTGTAGGTAGAAGGCTGAAATTTGGCAGGCTCATTCCTTACAGGTTACTTACAACAATTAAGCAGGTTTCATTTCGAAATTCTACGCGTAACGGTCAACAATGTCCACCATGTTGAACTTTCTTTTTTACGGCCCCATCTTCACGAAATTTGGTAGGTGGCTTCCCTGAGCTAACCGAAACCAAACTTATTTTGGTGGTATGATGCCACTGTTGGCCGCCATATTGAAATTTTCAACAGTCTTTGTTACTTATGAGCCCATGTTCAAGAAATGTGGTACACGAGTTCCCAACGCTAACTGAATCCTACTTACGTACATATATACATCCATAGCCTGCAGCTCGGTCACTGTTGGAGGCGGCGTTGGGTCCCCCATCCCAACACCTCCCACGTTGTTGGCTGCCTGCCTATATAAGGCCGTCCGTCACTCCAGTCTTTACATTCCCTTCCTTGCTTCGCCACAGGATTCACGTCTCCCTACTGATAACTACAGCCTTTTTGTTTAATCCATGGCTTCTATTGTTTGTTTATTACAATTATAGTTATTGTATAGGTATTTTACACTTACTTTACATTGTTCAGGTACCCATTTCCTTTATTATTCCAACCCCTATTACCATGTCTATCGAGATGATCACTATCGATCAAAGAACTATCACTTACCTAGTGGTTTCCATGTCCGGAGATACCACCTACCTTTTCCATTCTCTTTGTTACATATTGCACGGCCATATCAGGCTCACTCTTGATATCCGGAGGAACATTGTGTCTTATGTATTGAATGACTGGCACAGGTTCAAGGTGTGGACTGATGACGGTACAGGAGATAAATATACTACACAGGAGCACTATAAGAGTGAAATGCTTAAGCCCTTCACCTATGGTTCTGCATGTGAGTTGATGGCTGCCGCTGAATTGTTCGGTTGTCGCTTTCAAGTGTGATTTTATCGCTGTGCTTACAACGCTTGACAGATGCCGAATGTCACTTTAATACAACAAATCCTGCAAATACTGTCATAATTGAAACAAACCATGAAACTCAAACCGATTATGACAGCAGCAATCCAAGATGTGAGATTTAAGACAAGATTACTGTTCACATGGCCAACTGTAAATTGCATGCTCAAGAGTAAGCTCAGCGCACAGCTTGGTCATGTTACAACCGGAGGGCCGAACTGACAACATGGTATACAAAGAGATCCTTAACAAATAATTATTGGCATATTTTCCCTCAGTTTAAAAAGGTTAAATTTTCTTCTTAATAAAAATTTTAATGCAGTACTTCGCTGCTGCGAAGCACGGGTATTTTGCTAGTATATAAATATAAAGTCAGATTATATTGATATTGATTGAAACAACTCAGACATATTTTTAGTAAACTCAATGAGTTCCTAATACAACGTAATGAACTAAGTTAACAAAAGCATCTTCAAAAAAAATATAAATAAAACCCCACTGTTCAGTTAATTCATTCAAAATGATGTATGTGGCAGGCATTTTGAACACTATATTTATTTATTCTTTTTGTATGGGCGCATTTTTGGACAAACCTCACAAGCCCAATCGACTCTCAGTGGCTTCTGTCGAAGTTTACCTTTCACTAGTATGAGTGAAATGACAAACACGGAAATTTTATATTTTCAGGAATATTTTTATATATTCCAACGCTGACTGTATATATTCAAAAATGAGTTTATATATTCCGACGCTGACTTTATATAATCAGGCTTTGACGTTATATATAATCGGGAATGATTTTATATAGAGAGACAGACAGGCAGAGAAGTCACTAGATATATAAATAAACCGGGATGGCACACGTACTGAAAGAAAAAAAAAACATGTGCGTTGATCCTGCTGCACAAGACACATGTACTGAAAGAAAAAAAATTGTGTTGATCTTGCTGCACTGAATAAGCACACTCGCTCTAAGCCTGCTCCCCCTCCCCCATCTAACTCTATGTAACAGCGCAAGTACAGACGCAAACCAAGTGTAATCAAGAGTCCCTGGTTCGATCCCAGAAGCAGTTGTATCCTTCTTGAACCTTTTGTGAAAGTGTTTATTTGATGTTTGGATTTCATGCTTCACACATTCTATAGTTTATGCCTACATTTTGTAACATTTATTACTAAAATTTGACACAGATTACTGTAGAAACAGAACACACATGAAATGCGTGTGTTCCAAATAACGATCTATTATTTCCACTCTAAAACTCCACTTCACTCCTAGATAATCAATCAAGGCATGAGCTGGGAGAAGTTCGTGCACGTTCTAAGTCGGTGGGGGTTGGAATAGCCAGCTGCTTGCAGCTTGTCTTTATCGACACATTTACAGGACAAAGAACGCTGGCAGAGAGGTGTGATGGGATTTAAGGTGGGCTGGATCTACAAGTTTTTTCGTAGGCTCTGGTAATGCTAGTGTTAAGTGGTTTTTTAGTTCAGTCAGATCAGATAAGAAGGATGCATTGTATTTTGGAGGACGATAAAGAACAATGAGCAACACAGGACCTGGTTCCGTTATTAGTTTAAGAGCCAGACACTCGAAAGACAATGGACAATCAGTTGGGATTCTTTTGATGTTTAAAACCACTCTGATAATTACCGCATTTCCTCCACCTTGTCTTAAGCTACAGGGCTCTGTGAGGAAAGTGTAACCAGGTGGTGTTTTTTGAATTGACCTCTGAATATATATCTCTGAAAACAGAAATAATAAGGGACACAGAATATATTTAGTTTATAGTTTTCTATCAATTAACTTTCATGTGATTTATTTATTTATTCAGAAATGTATTTATGTGATGGGCGGCACGGTGGCGCAGTGGTAGCGCTGCTGCCTCGCAGTTAGGAGACCTGGGTCCTCCATGCGTGGAGTTTGCATGTTCTCCCTGTGTCTGCGTTGGTTTCCTCCAGGCTCTCTGGTTTCCTAACACAGTCCAAAGACATGCAGGTTAGGTGGATTGGCAATTCTAAATTGACCCTAGTGTGTGCTTGGTGTGTGGGTGTGTTTGTGTGTTTGTCCTGCGGTGGGTTGGCACCCTGCCTGGGATTGGTTCCTGCCTTGTGCCCTATGTTGGCTGAGATTGACTCCAGCAGACCCCCGTGACCCTGTATTCAGATTCAGCGGGTTGGGAAATGGATGGATGGATGTATTTATGTGATACTGCAGCATGAAGTGTACTAGATGCAATGGCCCCTGAACACATTAACACATTTTAGCAAAAATACACTGTACTATGGAGGCTTGCAGACATTTATCAGTTCTCAACAGTCTATAGAAAAGCTGAATAAAGGTGGAAGAAAACTAGATTAGAGATACACTGAAATATATATAGGGAAAGCATGTCAACACATCAGAAAGCCATACAGAAAGCACAACTGGCATATTTCTCAAAAATTATAGCTGACAATAAAAATAACTCTACAGTGCTATTTTCAACAATCAGACGTCTACTAAACTCTACTCAACCTGTGATAGAAGGTGAATCTGTTGTGATTGTGAAGAATTTTAAAAATAAAATGATGGATATTTGAGGCTCTATAGTGTCATATTCTATTGCACCTATCTCTTATTGTGATGCTTCTGACTTGTTGGATTATTTTAATGAGATATGTTTGGAAGAAATATTCACACAGTTAAAACTATACATGTTCTACATACCCCATTCCCACTAAACTATTTAAGAAAACTTCTCAAAGATGAGTTGGTTTTACCCGCTGCGAGACATGAACGTTTGAGATGGTGCTGTACTGGCAGTGCTGTTATTTAGCTTTTTTGTATTATCTATCATAGATATCCTGTATTTAATTAACCAGAGGACTCAATTACAAGTATTTTTGAAACATGAGCAGGAGAACAAGGGGTCAGAAATGGAAGGAAAAAGGTACCTAAAGTTCCATCAAAGTCTAAACTGGTCTGAAGTTCACAAAGTGTCCTGCCACAGACTGAACTGGAAGAAAAAGGTAAAGGAATAAATCAGCCAGGACCTCACAATGCAACATCAGCTTCAGCCGGCAATGAAAATTAGCTGCCCATCGGTGGCATATTTGAACCTAGTATTTATCCCCACTGTCAACTGCTACTAACATCGCCTGTGAGACAATAGCATCAACTCCAATAGATGATAAAACTCTGCCTTTGGAGCACAGAAAAGATTGAAGAAAGCTGCCTAAGTTGAAGGTATTGATTACTCCATTTGGGGTTAAAATTAATGATACAAAGGAGGATATAAAGGATATAGCAAGAACACACAACAAAATAGATATTTTGCATCAGGATATACAGTAAAAGACCAGGAGGTACATTTAAGAAGTAAGTTTGATGTAAACCTGAAAGATAATCTACCAAAAATTCAAAAAACACAGGAAAAAATGAAGAAAACTGTCGATAAAATCAGAGTACTTGGTGCTCGCCTGGAAGAAATTAAGCAAACGTTTACGACTCATGTAGAAGAAATAGAACAATTGAGATCCACCTCCAACTAAAATTCAACTGCTGTAGAAAACAAATGCAAAGTATTTTGTGATAAATTTGCAGTGCATGAAGATAAATATGGAAGGAACAACATCAGAATCCAAGGGCTTCCTAAAAACTGTGAAAGTCCAAACCCAGTGAAATTCATAGCTAAACTGTTTTCCAAAATAATAGAAGAAATTAAATTGGACACTGAGATCTCAGCAGCTTATCACATACATGGATCAAATGCCTCAAAACCTAGAAGCTTGATTGTCAGATTTGACAAACATCAGGTTAAAGAATAATTGAGAGAAAGATGGGATTGTATTTGAAAACAATCGTATTTGTATTTTCCTAGATTTCTCTCCTTCAACAGCTGCCAAATAAGATACATTCTAATAATAATAAATTTTATTTAAAAGCGCCTTTCCACATACCCAAGGCCACTATACAACAATACACATAAAATCAAACAATCCAATGTACAAATAAGGTCAAGAACCACAAAAGGCAATATTAAAAAGATAGGTTTTAAGCCTAGATTTAAAAACAGAAAATGAGGTACATGCACGGATTCCTAAACCAGAGCATTCCATAGCCATGGTCCTGGCCCTGATACACTAAAAACCGTGATGCCAAGAATACATTCAGAGTGTGGCGCTCTGCTGTTTTTTTGTGTAGCTGCCTTCACACAGCTTCTCCGCTGCTTTATAAATGAACGCCATATAAGGCCATCGTTTCTCCTTGCTTTGCGGTTCTGTACTGTTTCATTGTTCGTTTATTGCAATTCTTATAGTTATGTGTAGCTATTCGAGATTTACTTTACTTTTCAGTTACCCATTTCCTTTATTTAATCCGCGGCTTGTACATTATTTTTTTGCTCATTTATTATGATTATATAGATATTTATTGATTCCCTTCTTTAGCTGACTGCCTGCTCATATAAGACGCTCCGCTGGTTTTTTGTGAAACAGCCTTTACACAGCTTCTCCGCTGTTTTATAAATGAACGACATATAAAGCCATTACCTTGTCAATTGTGTAATGTTTTTGAACAGGTTTCTGGCATGGAAGTGATCACTCGTACTGCGTTCAGTCAGTTCACGTGAGCTGCTCTCTTGTGTGATGTTGCGATGTCCACGGCTTTGTTTAATGATAGCTAAGACCCGGCACTTAAAAGTTTCTGGCTGCACTCGAGTTGTATTATGACGAAGCTGCACAAGCTCACTCTTGAGAATGCAACGTATAGTTGTCCAGGAGAAAAGCAATCTTGCCTGAAATCAATGGCATCGTTTTGTAGGGTCTGTCCCTGAGACTTATTGCTTGTCATTGCGCAGCAGAGCCTCCTGGAAATTGGAGGCATCTGAATTGAAATGGGAGATCAGAGGGTATAAAGGGGATGCGAGGAATACATTGAGTGTGGAGAAACTCTAGAGACAGCGCGTGTATTAACTTGTGTATATTTCTGTGAGTATTTAGTGGCAGCGTGACAAAGTTGTTTCTGAAAGACCGCATTAGCTGTGGAGCTCAACTCGGAGCATATTTTTTTCCTACCTTGTCATTTGTGTAATGCGCTTTTTGAACAGGTTTGATGCATGGTAGTGATCACTTGTACTGCGTTCAGTCAGTGCATGTGAGCTGCTCTCTTGTGTGATGTTGCGATGTCCACAGCTTTATTTAATGTTAGCTAAGACCCGGCACTTAAAAGTTTCTCTCTACAGAAATTTTAACTCCGTTACAAAGTGATCCAAAGTCTCATTTATACCTCGTGTCTTCTCATTAAACTTGTATCTCGCGAATAAAGTATTCTGCGTTTTTCTTCAGCGCTCTTTGGGAGCTCTTTCTTCTTTTCTATGTACTGCGGTCACAGTCAGTTAACGTGATTACGTGGGAGGCGTGCTGATGTCACACGCGGCTCTGCCCCCCAAGGCCGTCGAGCTAATGTCCATTACAGTATATGCAGAAAAATAGGTTCCAGTTATGACCATTACGCGTAGAATTTTGAAATGAAACCTGCCCAACTTTTGTAAGTAATCAGCCTGCCAAATTTCAGCCTTTTACCTACACGGGAAGTTGGAGAATTAGTGATGAGTGAGTTGAGTCAATGAGTGAGTGAGTCAGTGAGGGCTTTGCCTTTTATTAGTATAGATAATGAATATACAGCAACGCATTAACATGAAATTTTGTTTCAAATTTCAAAAAGCTCAGGAAACCCATCAGATGTTAAAATCGGTTTATGGTGACACTGCACCAACAATTAAGGCTGTTTACAAGTGGTTTGATCGATTTTGTAATGGATCTGACTCAGCTGAAGATGAGAAAAGATCAGGACGTCCTTCAGCATCAATGACTGAGGAAAATGTTGAAACGGTTTCATTCTTCATCATGACAATGCTCCTTGTTACACATCCTTTCTAGTACGACAATTTCTGTCAAATAAAAGCATTACGCTGTGTCCACATCCATCTTATTCGCAGGATCTGGCACTGTGTGACTTCTGGCTTTTCCCTAAATTGAAAATGACCATGAAAGGCAAACGATTTCAATACATTGAAGACATCCAGGCAGCCACGACAGCCCAACTAAAGACACTCTCGAAAGAGAATTTCCAGCACTGCTTTGCAAAGTGGCAGGAGTGTTGGGATAAGTGCATTCAAAGTGGAGGAGAGTATTTTGAGGGTGACTAATAGTTGTAAATCTTTCTTTTTTAAAACATTCACCGTATTTTTTGATCACACCTTGCACTACTTAGGAAATACAGAATTAGCACATATGAAAATACAGATTTGTTAAAATGCACAGAAAACAGAGTAGAACCTCTCAACATAAGTAAAAACCAACAATATCTGTACATGAATTAATTTTTGAACTATGGCCAGTTGACAACAGAGAAATGGAAATTGTGAGAGAAAGACAAAGACAGACATAGTCAGAGGTCTAGGCAAAGTAAAAAAAAAACATGTTTTTAGAAACATTTGCAAAGTTGTTAAGAATGAAAAATTGAAATCTCTCATTCGTGTAAGTTTTCAGATCCTTAATTCAGTTTTTTTGTAGAAGCCATTACAGCTTTAAGTGTTTTGGGCAAGTCTGTTTGAGCTGTGCTAACCATGGTTTGGGTAGTTTTTTCCAGTCTTCCTGGCATATCCTATCAAGCTCTGCTAGACTGGATCGAAAGCCTCTGTAAACTACCATCTTCAGGTCACTCAAAAGATGTTTCATGTGGTTTTAGTATGGGCTTTGGCTGGGCCACTCAAGAACAGATAGAGACTTGTCCTAAAACTAGTCTAGTGTTGTCTTAGCTTTATGCCTTGGGTCATTGTTGTGTTGAAAGGTTAACTGTTACCTCAGTATAAGGTTGTGTGCACTTTAGAGCAGCTTTTCTGTGAGGATCTGTCCGTATTTGTCTGCATTCATCCTTCCCTCAATTCTTACCAGTCTCCCTGTAACGGCTGCTGGAAAGAACCCCAACAGCACCATGCTTCACTCTAGGGAAGGTATTAGGCAGAGGAGGAACAGTGTCTTGTCTTCTCCAGACACATTACTTGGAGTTCTACCTGAAGAGTTAAATTTATATTTTACTAGCAAAATACCCACGCTTCGCAGCGGAGAAGTAGTGTGTTAAAGAAGTTATGAAAAAGAAAAGGAAACATTTTAAAAATAACGTAACATGATTGTCAATGTAATTTTTTGTCACTGCTATGAGTGTTGCTGTCATCAAGGATTTGATTATCATTATTTCTTTCAATCGGGTTCGTATTTGGAGGACACGTTGTGTTCAAGTTACATTCCGTGTTTGTCAACCGTTGTAAAGATAACAGGTTTCATTCATTGAAGTGTTCACTACCCAAATCGGTACTCGTGAATCTAAGATGTTTAACAGGCATTCCCGGTAGTAAGTTGTGGATTTGCCTGCGAATATTTATCGACAGCGTATCTATGAACTTAATTTAAACTTAAGCTTTACACCTTGCTTTCCTATTGATATGTCTTCAAAGGCTTGTTCAGATTCAGAGGGCATCAATAAACAGCTCGTCTTCCTCTTTATCTGAGACATCAAACACTGCATGCACGGGTTTACCTTTCCCAGTCCTGCAAAGTTAGTTCACGTGAGCCACTCGGAGTACATGCATCGAAGGTTCTCAGCTGTGCTTGTGCTATCTCATGCGATGTTGCGATGTCCACTGCTTTATTTAATGTTAGCTTAGACCCGGCACTTAAAAGTTTCTCTCGCACTTTTGCTGAATTTGTGCCAAACACTATTCTATCCCTGACCATCTCATCTCCGTTTGCATAAGCACAGTCCCTCACCAGCAATTTTAACTCTGTTACAAAGTGATGAAAAGTCTCGTTTATACCCTGCGTTCTCTCATTAAACTTGTATCTTGCGAATATTGTATTCGTCTTAGGCATGACAGACACCAGCAGCAGCGTGTCTATGAACCTAATTTTAAAATTAAGCTTTACACCTTGCTTTCCTATTTGTTTGCATAAGCACAGTCCTTCACCAGCAATTTTAACTCCGTTACAGAAATTTTAACTTCGTTACAAAGTGATCAAAAGTCTCGTTTATACCCGGCATCTTCTCATTAAACTTGTAGCTCGCGAATATAGTATTCGTTTTAGGCATGACAAACGCCAGCAGCAGCCTGTCTTTGAACTTAATTTAAACTTAAGGTTTACACCGTGCTTTGTTTTTGCAATAGCTGCACTTATGAATATGCTTGTATGCGTCACTCGCTTCATATTCTTTTGCTGCCTTCTCAATTGTGTAATGCATTTTTTGTTCAGCACTCTTTGGAGCTCTTCCTTGTTCTCTGCGTACCATGTTCACAGTCAGTTCACGTGAGCCGCTCGGAGTACATGCATCGAAGTTTCTCAGCTGTGCTTGTGCTATCTCGTGCGATCTTGCGATGTCCACAGCTTTATTTAATGTTAGCTAAGACCCGGTACTTAAAAGTTTCTCTCGCACTTTCGCTGAATTTGTGCCAAACACTAGTCTATCCCTGACTATCTCATCTTCATTTGCATAAGCACAGTCCTTCACCCCCGAATATATAGCGGCAGCGTGTCTATTGGATTGCTGCCGACGGACGGCCTTATATGGGCAGGCACTCAATTACGTGGGAGGCGTGACGATGAGGTACGCAACTCCGCCTCACACGGTGACCGAGCTGCAGGCTATGACCGTATATATGTACATAAGTAGGTTCCAGTTATGACCGTTACGTGTAGAATTTCGAAATGAAACCTGCCTAACTTTTGTAAGTAAGCTGTAAGGAATGAGCCTGCCAAATTTCAGCCTTCTACCTACACGAGAAGTTGGAGAATTAGTGATGAGTCAGTGAGTCAGTGAGTCAGTCAGTCAGTGAGGATTAATTAGACTAGAAAATCTGTTTCATCATGCTCTCAGAAATATTTAACTGCACTCGGGCAAACTCCAAGCTGAAGTCGGCCACTCTAACCATAAACTCCTGATGGATGGAGAACTGCTATGATGGTTGTCCTTCTGGCAGTCTCTCTCATCTCAGCAGATGACTGCTGAAGCTGTAACCGTAGGGTTCTTGGTCATCTCCCTGACTAAGGCCTGTCTTGCCTTGTTACTGAATTTGACCAGTGGTTCCAAACATCTTCCGTTTCACAATTATCGAGGCCACTTTGCTTCTGAAAACACTTAGAACTTTTGTTTTATATCACTGTTCTGATCTGTGCTTCTTGTGATGTGTAATTGTGCATACAAGTTGATAAATATTTTGTATGTCTTTATTTGTAACTTAGACAAAGCAATGTAATATTAGTGTTACCTTATAGATAATAACAGCAATGGTTTGATGGTTTAAGAACGCAACGCCCCCCCCCTTTTAGGAATGGGTCTCTTTGTAATTTTACGACAGGGTTGGGGGAAGTGCCTCAAACAAGTTTGGCTAATCTTTCTCTGCAGGACTCCCAGTCAACCCTCACAGGAAAGCCAGACTGCCTAACTGGCAAGCTTCACAGTGGTAGGTGTGAAGGTGTTCCCTGCCCCATTGGTCTGAAGTATGGCTGTTTGGAATTGGCTTGTAACAAAAGTCTTTAAGTACCGTTATCCCCTATTGGCTGTAGGGATTAGACAGAAAACCTATAAATTTGCTTGCTTTACCTTGCTCTCTGTCTCTTACCAAACTGATGAAAGACCATCTCACACCATGAACTGAAAATGACAATACAATGAAGAGCACAGCTTGGCAGCCATTTTGGAATAGGCACATGGCCTGTTTTGAAGAAAGCTGACCACAAACGAACTAAAGACATTAAGTAACTAACAAGTCTTTGTGCCGCCTGAAACTACACATCAACATTTTTCAGGTTATATGGTTGCCATAATTCAAATGTACTTAGCATATTGTTATTATTTATGATTATTATCAATAATACATTGTTTAAATTGAAACTTAACTCCTGGTTGTCTTTTACTACACCTAATTACCTGAGGTTATACGTGTAAAAGGGAAGGTGGGGAGAAGTTATATGGTATAGTACCTTATAAACAGTGGTAAGTCTGGGAGATTTGAGGCATTCTGACAAAGGCTACATATTAATATTACAAAAGGGTAAAGTAGAGAAAAATATTACTCTACCAAGACAAAACAACGCCTCATAGCAATTTGATTCCAAACGTCTACAGGGAGTTCCTAGGAAGTTATGCTTTGGTTTTTGTCTTGAAATGTAGCTTGAATTATGGGGCCTTATATATGCACTGTAGGTGTGTGCCTTTCAGAACCATGTCCAATCAGTTCAGTTTGCAACAGGTAGACTCAGATCTAGAATGCACCTGAGCACATTTGGAATGCCACTGCAAAGGGTCAGAATACTTATGTAAATGAGATATTTCAGTTTTTGGTTTTTAGTGAGTTTTCAAATCTTCCTGTAAACATGTTTTCACTTTGTCATTGTGGGTTATTGAGTCTAGATTGATGGTCAAAAATGGCAAATTTACCCTTTTAAAATTTGAGGAGAAAGTGAAGCAATCTAAATAATATTTATGCTGTATGTGGTTTCTGAAATGAAAAATTTCAAAAGTCAATTCTTCTAAGAATTTTGTCCCCATCAGTTCTGGCTTCTTTCTCATATCCATCTTGTGTCCAGTGAAGCCGAGATAAACCCCGCTCTCTCTGTCTCTTGATGAGGTTAACCATTGTGGGATTGTTCAGCTCTGAATGTTTGTGTCACTGTATTTTAGATAGATAGATAGATACTTTATTAATCCCAAGGGGAAATTCACATAATCCAGCAGCAGTATACTGATACAAAGAAACAATATTAAATTAAATAGTAATAAAAATGAAAAAAATTAAAATAAAATTAATGTTAGCATTTACTCCCCCGGGTGGAATTGAAGAGTCGCATAGTGTGGGGGAGGAACGATCTCCTCAGTCTGTCAGTGGAGCAGGACAGTGACAAAAGTCTGTCACTGAAGCTACTCCTCTGCCTGGAGATGACACTGTTCAGTGGATGCAGTGGATTATTCATGATTGACAGGAATTTGCTTAATGCCCGTCGCTCTGCCACAGATGTTAAACTGTCCAACTTTAATCCTACAATAGAGCCTGCCTTCTTAACAAGTTTGTCCAGGCGTGAGGCGTCTTTCATCTTTATGCTGCCACCCCAGCACACCACGCGTAGAAGAGGGCACTCGCCACAACCGTCTGGTAGAACATCTGCAGCATCTTACTGCAGATGTTGAAGGATGCCAACCTTCTCAGAAAGTATAGTCTTCTCTGACCTTTCTTACATAGAGCATCAGTATTGGCAGTCCAGTCCAATTTGTCATCCAGCTGCACTCCCAGATATTTAAAGGTCTGCACCCTCTGCACACAGTCACCTCTGATGATCACAGGGTACATGAGAGGCCTGGGCCTCCTAAAATCCACCACCAGCTCCTTGGTCTTGCTGGTGTTAAGGTGTAAGTGGTTTGAGTCGCACCATTTAACAAAGTCTTTGATTAACTTTCTGTACTCCTCCTCCTGTCCACTCCTGATGCAGCCCACAATAGCAGTGTCATCAGCGAACTTTTGCACGTGGCAGGACTCCGAGTCATATTGGAAGTCTGATGTATATAGATTGAACAGGACCGGAGAAAGTACAGTCCCCTGCGGCGCCCCTGTATTGCTGCACACAATGTCAGACCTGCAGTTCCCAAGATGCACATATTGAGGTCTGTCTGTAAGATAGTCCACAATCCATGCCACCAGGTGTGTGTCTACTCCCATCTCAGTCAGCTTGTCTCTAAGGAGCAGAGGTTGGATGGTGTTGAAGGCGCTAGAGAAGTCCAAAAACATAATTCTTACAGCACCACTGCCTCTGTCCAGGTGGGAGAGGGATCGGTGAAGCATTTAGATGATGGCATCCTCTGCTCCCACCTTCTCCTGGTATGCGAACTGCAGAGTGTCGAGGGCGTGGCGGATCTGTGGCCTCAGGTGGTGAAGCAGCAGCCGCTCCATGGTCTTCATCAGATGTGACGTCAGAGCAACAGGCCGGAAGTCATTTAGCTCACTAGGACGTGATACCTTTGGGACAGGAGTGATACAAGATGTTTTCCAAAGCCTTGGGACTCTCCCCTGTTCCAGGCTCAGGTTGAAGATGCGCTGTAGAGGACTCCCCAGTTCCAACGCACAGGCCTTCAGCAATCGTGGCGATACACCATCTTGACCCGCTGCTTTGCTGGCACAAAGTCTTTTCAGCTCTCTGCTCACCTGGGCTGCTGTAATTGTGGGTGGGGATGTCTCACTTATGCTGGTATCAGCAGAAGGATGGTTGGAGGATATTTTCACCCCCTTGATACTTTTGAAAACATTCTCAGGAGACGTATAGACGTACAGATTAAGCATTGTGCTGTTAATGGCAAAAACTTGTTTTTTTGGAAAATACAGACACAAATTGTGCTTTGATTATTACATGGCTCTTCCTTGATTGGGCCCTGCTCATTATAGGTCTAAGTTCCTGACTAGTCCTGTTTGCCTTCTTAATGGCTTCTTAATACTGTCTGGCAGTTGACAGTGATTTGTTCACTATAACTCCTAAGTCCTTATAATAAGGTGTAGTTTCGATTTTCAGACCTCCCATTGTGTATTTAAACCTAACATTTGTACTTTCTACATGTAATTATTTACATTTACATTTACAATTCATCTGCCACAAATCTGCTCATAGCTTTATGTAGTCCAAGTCCCTCTGTAATTATTCAATGGATTCTACTGTAGATTATCTGCCAAACCACCTAAACTGGTATCATCTTAGCCAGCTTGTTACTTATATTGTATTCCTATCTAAATCATTTATATATATTAAAAATAGAATCGGCCCTAGCTCTGACCCCTGTGGGACACAACTGTTAACATCAGCCAATTCTGATAGGGTTCCTATAACCCTCTGCTTCCTGTATTTTAGCCATCTACATGTATCTACATCTGTATTGCAGCCATCTACATGCTACACACTGAAATCCCACTAGATAAATAGAATCATATGTTCCACTTTGATCATAGTTTGCATAGTTGAGTTTATATTTATCAAGTTAAATTCAGTATGTATGGAAATTTCATAATAGTTCTTTCGTCAGTATACTGAAGCTAGATAGAGTGTCCTGCACCCTGGCTTAGTACATGAACCATTACTTTTTTCTCTTAATGTTACCTTGGAAGATAATCATTAAAAATATTCTTTTTTCACTTTTACACTGGTGTTGCTTTTTCTTTCAGACAAAATGTTGTTTCTGTTATTGTGTTACAGTTAGTCTTAATTATGTCATAGTATTAGAATAGTGGATGTTTTTGAATTTAGAAAAAATGTATTAATTGAGTGAATTATTTAGACTGTAACAGTGTCCTGTCACTTCTACACTCAGTGGGTCTAAATATTAGTTTTGTTGATTCAGTATGAAACTTATTAGAAATGCAGTGTATATTTTAAACACATATTGCAACACTATCTAAAACCTACTTTTTCTATATAAGGAATGTCAAAGAATTAAAATGGTTTCTACATGTAGCCCCAAACAGTGCGCCAGTCCATTGCAGAAAACACACTTTCGGCCAGTTTAGAATCACTAATTAGACTAATAACCATAACTTAGACAGTTGGAGAAAACTATACAGGTCCTGACGGTATACCCAACAAAGGGAGGACATACAAAGTCCACACAGCTAGCAGCAATGCTGTGATTTAAACTTGGGACAAAGTAGCTTTGAAGCAGCAATGCAAACTATTGAACCACTCTGCTTCTTATTAAAGAAAGTATTCTGTTAATTTCTAAAAGTATAATTTGGTTCCCTGTGAAGGAGTGAGCATTGTCCATTCTGCAAGGCTTTTGTGGTACAGTATCCCTGTTAAAAAAGAAGATTTAACAGGGATGCAGGCATCCAGCTGCTTAAAACCCCCACTTGCATGCCAAAGTAAGTAGTTGAACTCCATTGTACGTGGACTTAACCTAATAACAAAGCTGTAAATCAGAGTTGCACTGACATCTCTCCAGAGGAACCTCTGCAGACCGTTTAAGCCAGAAGGCGCAAAATGGATTCAAGAAAGGACAAATATATATTATTATATGATTTTATAACTGGAAGTGATTTTAAATTAATCAGGACAATGTTCAACCTTCCCTTAAAACTCTCTGCGCCATCCTGAAGCTCTGATATTCTCTGGACGCTCACTGAACTCCCAGAGAATTCTCCCAGGGCACCCTTTCTAGAATTCTCTCAGGGAAGGGGAACTCTCCAGAATGCCTAAAAACATCTGAATACTTATCTCTGAACCTAAAAGTTATGAGACACTCTCTCCACAAGGTGGTGAAAGGTGAAACTTTCTTTTCTTTGTGAACCTGACAGCTGAGATCCAGTCTGCCAAGCTTAGCACAGAGTCCTGTCTGCTTAGGAGCAGCCATTACTTCAAGACAGAAACTTTAGTATCTAAAGTCTTGAACCAATGCCTTTTACCTATGAAATGGCAAAGGACAGACAGAAGGCAGACTGAGGAAGCAGCTGCACAACATTGACAAAGGTAATCCAGCAAAGAAGAAGAGTGCACTCCAATGCATGAAGAATCTTTCACTTGAACCCAGAGCAACAACAAAGGAACAACTCCACATCGGGCATCATTCATACAGGCTTGGTATTGTAAAACTATCTATTTGCGCCAAGATGAAGTAGAACACTTAAATAACAGTAAACAGACTGCATATAGGTTAGACTGTATAGTATGTTTGTCTGTTTAGTCTGTCTGTGTGCAGTCTTATATATCAACATATACAGTACATGCAGTTATATTTCTAAACTCCTTGTGTTTATCAATAAATTGTACTATTCTGTTTTTTTTTAAAACGAGTGCACCTCAGTTACATTTATATACAGTAATTCTAAAGGCCGGAGACCTGTCTCCTACAACAGAGAAAGGTAAGGTAAATAAAGTAGGAACCTTGCAGAATTATTGAATTAATTACTGGTATTGTCAAAGGCAAAACTGATGAATAATTAACCAAGTTAAAATTTTCTTTTTCAAATCCCACGTTATTATGGTGTCCACTGCACACCCAACCTACCTGTAAAAGGGGTCACTCTCTGAATTGCTTTCCCCAAGATTTCTTCAGTTTTTTCCCTGCAAGGGAAAAACTGCAGGGCCAGTTAAAGCACATTGAGGCACTCTTTATGTGATTTTGGGCTGTACAAAAAATAAATTGTTGTTGTGGCCATCTTACTGATCATTCTTATTTAATTTTTGTCAAAAATCCTACACCTTATTTCAACATCTATCCATCCAATATCCAGCCTGGTATATCCTAACTACAGGGTCACGGGGGTCTACTGGAGCCAATCCCAGCCAACACAGGGCGCAAGGCAGGAACAAATCCCCGGGCAGGGTGCCAGTCCACAGCAATTATTTCAACATGACTACAGTAAATTAGTCTGTTTATGTTAGGAAAACTGGACACTGCTGCAAATTTCCCTTTACGTTGTCAAAAACATATTAAGTTTTACGTATGTACATTTACACCATTCAAAAACTTAATGTAGTGCCCCATCATTTGGTTAATGGCGTGCTTAACAGCAGGCATGATGGAGTGAAAGATGGCTGAGATATTCCGACCTATCTGCCAGTTTTTGAGAAGTGACAATGGACAGCCAGTATAAACAGATGATGAAACAAAACATTTCTACAGTGCAAAAACTTAACATTAGCTCTCTTGAAAAGGAACTGCTGTACAATAGAGTCTATATGTCATATTAATCACTTTTGAGGTTTAATATGTTTGTCGCCTCAATGCACATTGTAATAACAGCTCAGTGATCTGAACTGTTATATTACTGTTATTTTCTAATCTTAAGTTTTCTGTTATTATTCTTTTTTTTTGCTTGTTTTTTTTCTTTCAGGTCTGGCATTGACTTATATTTTAGAAAATAGTTTCAAGCCAGAATCTGGAGCTAGGCCGGGTGTGCCCAAGATTGGCATCTTAATTACAGATGGCAAGTCTCAAGATGATGTCATTCCACCAGCAAGAAGTCTTCAAGATGCAGGAATCGAGCTATTTGCTATTGGTAAGTTGGATTGGATTTATTCTTGTAGTAACTGTCTGCATGTTAGAATATGCTTACAATAGTTTAAATTAAGGCGTATATCCTTCATAGATAACTTTGATATATTTATTTCACATTAAGGTGTTAAAAATGCAGATGAAAACGAACTAAAAGCAATTGCCTCCGACCCTGATGATTCACATGTCTACAATGTAGCTGATTTTAACATCATGAGTACTATTGTGGAAAGCCTGACAAAAACTGTTTGTGATCGAGTTGAGGAACAAGATAAGAAAATTAAAGGTACTTTTTACTGTTGGCCTTCTGGTATTGTAATGTATGGTTTTTATATTACAATGGTACTTTTTATCAAGAGTATATTATTTTTTGGATATCGGGTTATTAAGGACCCATGTGCATGATAACTGGTATTGCAGAAATATACTGGGACTTAAATTGTAATGCTGAGAGAGTACTTTTTTATAGTTCCAAACAAGCAAAAGGTTGAGATACCAAATATGCACAATGAGAATTGTCATCAAAATGAGCAAGAAAAAGTCTAAACAATGTCTTGGATATCATGGACAGGTAAGCTAGGAAGTGTGATGTAGTGGTTAAGGCTTTGGATTTCAAACCCTGAGATTGTGGGTTTAAATCCTGCTACTGACACTGTGGCCATGGGCAAGTCACTTGACCTGCCTGTGCTCCAATTGGAAATCCACAAGAAATGCATCCAAATGTCATAAATGTTGTAAGTTGGCTTGGATAAATGCATCAATTAAAAAAGTAGAAGTAAATGAAAATATCCTTTCCTGATTCATACTAAACCAATCTTTTCTTCCTGAATATTAAAATAATGTTTACAATTTTTTTTTCTAAAGAAATAACCCAATCTGGAAATTCAATATTTTTGAGATCCTCAGTTTAACTGTCCAATCAGTCTTCCATTACAAAAATCCAACACCCTTTGCAGCTACCTGCCAAAAAGCAATTCAGTCTGGCCTAAACTCATAAATGCCCATGCAAGTTCTTTCATTGCGTAATCATTAATGGTAACACCTTGTCCTAGGAGGTCAGGTCATAATTTGCTTTAAAATGTTATTATCCTATTAAGTTAATTTATTTATCTGTGTATAATAAATGGTAGTGCTTTACTTTTATACAATTCCTTCATGAGTCCTGAAGAAAAAGGCACACTCTGTTCTGTCAAAATATTGTGAGTTTTGGCTGTATAAGTAAAAACCTCAGTAAGTGCCTTTGCCATAATTTTCAAATAAGCCATTTGCAAAGCCACCACTTTGGGATCAGGTCAGGTGTGCCCATCGTGCCCACTGGCACTTTGAGCAGCAACAGAAGCTTATCCACCCTTGCCGACTATACGCCTCCATGTTGTTTTTGGGCACCCTCTTCTTCTTCTTCTTCTGCCATCTGCAGTCCAGAATATAGAGCAGTTTTGGGGATGGAATCCGCTTCTCGCCTCAACATGTTGCTTATCCACCTCCATCACCTTGTCATCAGAATACTTTTCGTGTCAACTTGTTAGCACTGATGAAGGAGGCCCTGGTTAGAAATTTTCTGTTGCCAAAAGATGCAGTATATCCTTCTGATGCATGTTGTGAAAGGATGAAAGTTTGGCAATGTCACTTCCCACTGTTCTTCAGCACTTCGATCCATACAGTAGTATTGACAAGGCACAACTCTGGTAGTGGCTCAGTTTGGTGTGAATACTATACTGACCTGATCTCCATACACAGTTCATCGTTCTGAAGGTGTTTCTTGTCCAGGCTGAGCCTGCCCGGAGTATCACTTCAGATGCCTCCATCTCCAGTTCTGACTACACTGCTGAGATAGGTGAACATGTCTGTAATTGGTACGTCCTGCCCATTAATCTGCACAAGCACTGGATTCTCTATGTTTAGGAACATTGTCTCTGTCTTTTTCTGGACTATCTTCAACTACTCTGCATTAGCAAAGGTGATCAGGAGGTCTGTCTTCTCCTGCATGTGGTGGTGTGTGTGTGATAGAATTGTGATATTGCCTGCAAAGTATAGATCTTCAGGTGTTGTGAAAGGCATCAACCTAATGTCTCTAGGTCTAGGAAGGTGACACAGACCCTCTTAATGAGCTGCACCAAATGTTGTGGAATTCCATAAGCTCTCAAGATATGATAACTACTTTCTCTGAATACTGTCAAAGGCTTTTGAAATCAACAAAAGTAATGTACAGCTGTCTGTGCCACTCTGCACACTACTCAATGATGTTGTGTAAAGCAAAGATCTAGTCAGTAGAGCTTCTCCCTTTCTGAAAAACTGATTTCTCTTTCCTCAGTGAATTATTTACTGTTTCTGATATTCGTTTGATGATTATCTTAGCAAGAATATTACTGAGGATGGAATGAAGTGTAATTCCGTGGTAGTTACTGCAATCATTGAGTCATCCTTTTTTTGGAATTTTGATTATAATTCCCTTATTGCATTCCTTTTCAGACCTGAGCTTCCTCCCATATAGTTCTGAACAGAGGAGGCAGAATATTAGCTGCAAGTACAGGGTCTGTTTTGAAAAGTTCAGCATTTAAGTTGTCATATCCTGGGGATTTTCCATTGCTCAGTTATTTCACTACTGCTGTTATTTATTCTTATTCCTTATGGTTTCACGTCAGTATCAAAGTCTTCTTCCCAGATTTCCATATCTTCTTCTGGTGGATGTCTGTTTAATACTTCTTTAACATGTTTCATTTATCGGGTTTCCTGTTCCTCTGTTGTTGTTAGGAGGCTTCCTTTTTTGTCTTAAGTATGTACTACTGTTGTTGTTCTGCCCTGGCCGCATATATCTTTTGTGATCTTGTAGACATTTCCCTGTTCTCCATAGCTGCCTGTTCAGCTTGTACTGCAAGAATATCTATGAAAGCTTGTTTGTCTGCCCTCACCATTCTTTTCACAGCGTTGTGGGCTTCTCTGTATTGCTATCCTAGCCTTTCCTGGAGTCTAGCTGACTTGGTGTCATTCAGCTTCTTTTTAAATTCTGCGTCATCCATCAATGGCTTTCTGTCTGTACCATAAACATTCCTCACTGCTCTTAGTGTATAGTGAGGTCACAGTCTTCTATATCTGATTAATACTTTCTTCATTATATTTGCTCTCAATAATTTTTATAATGCCTGATATTTGTTTTTGATTTGATTACACATTGACAGCAACATGTAAATTGAATAATTTCCTTTGGTTATATTCTTGAATAAAAGCGCACTTGTTTTGTTATACCTTTTGTGAATGTGTTTATTTGATATTTGGACTTCAATCTTCACACATTATACACTTCACTTCAGCATTTTGTCATTAATACTTTATTGTGAAAAAGTTTCTGTTTTAGTTATGTGTTCAATATTTCTTACCTCTCGTTTCCTGACATTTACACAGATTGTGGTAGACACAGAACACGCATGAAATGTATGCATTCCAAAAAAAAACATATTATTTACCCTATGATTCCAGACACCTTCATACTTCAGCTCTGAGAATTTTGTGTCTGACTTGACTTCATCTGCCTCGGTGGGGGATGAGATAGCTGGCTTCTTGCTGCTTGTGCTGATTGACACATTTGCAAAACAAAGATGCTGATGACGAGGCATGAGGGAATTTAAGGTAGCCTGGCATCGCAAATATTTTCGTAGGCTTCAGGGATTCTAGTGCTAAATATGTATGGAAGTTAGCAATGGAGTTCAATGTTTTTAGATGTACAGTAGATCTCCGCGAAGTCGCGGTTCAGGGTTGAACTACTGGATTTGCTCCGGGAACTAAAAAGTTTGGCTGCAGTAGCGCACCACTATGGGATTAATGAAAGCACCGCACCCTGCATAAAGAAGAATGAAGCAGCGATTTGGAGTACTGTATCTGTAAGTTTCTGTGATAGTGCCAAAAATGTAACGACTGTAAGGAATAAAATTATCGCCAGGATGGAATCTGCCTTGACATTGTGGATCACCGACTGCAGGAAGAAGAACATCCCCTTGGATGGTAACATCATCCGTGAGAAACCATGGAAATTGTACCAGCAGTTCGCTACAGGAGACAATGTAGCAATTTCCCATCACAGTGTTCCTGAAACATTATAAAGAAAAGCCAGCATGAAACCCCACCAGAAGAAGACCCGTCTAAAGATACGACTCCTCCTGAAGCGCCTGAAGAAGAGGCGCCACCCGAGGAGTTTTAAATCCTCTGCATCGTACTGCACAGCTACTTCATCATCATCAATATCATTCATCATTGGTGAGTACAGTACATTTTACTGTATTTTAATTAAATGCAATTATTATGTATTTACTCTACTTATAACAAAGAAAACGACAGCGCATACCAAAGAAAATACACTTGCATGAATTATAGCATGTATAAGCGGTAACATCTATATTTTACATTCTAGCAACTGGGAGACATAGCAGTACAGTAGTGTACAGTAGACGGGTTTACCTTTACATTCTGTTTTTAGGTAATGTATTAAGGTAATTTTTTAGGTAATGTATTAATGTATTAAGCTGAGTTTGCAACAAAATTAAAGTGCTTTGGGGGCATGCTGTATTTAGGGTTTAAACTATAAAAATAAGCATTTAAAAGGCATTTTTAACCACATCCAAAAGTTACGGTTTTTCACAATTCACAGGTGCTCTAGGAACGTAACCCCGAATTTTGGGGGTGTACTGTAGTCAGGTCCATAAGTATTTGGACAGACAATTTTCATAATTTTGGCTCTGTATAATGGATTTGAAACAAAGAAATCAAAATGTGATTGAAGTATAGACTTTCATCTTTAATTCAGTGGGTTTCAAAAAATATTGTATGAGGTGTGCAGAAAAGACATTTTTATACATGGTCCCCTATTTTCGGGACTTAAAAGCATTTGGACAAACTAACATAAATATAACGATCATTTTCAATATTTGATTGAAAATCCTTTACAGTCAATGAATACCTGAAGTCTGGAACCCATGGCCGTCTCCAAGTGCTGGGTTTTCAGGCCTTAACTGCAGCTGACTTCAGTTGCTGCTTTTTGTTGGACTTTCTGCCATCAGTTTTGTCTATAGGAAGTGAAAGGCATGACCAATTGGGTTGAAATCAGTTGATTAATTTGGCAATTGAGGAATATTCCAGGTGGCATGGTGGCACGCAGTGTTAGCACTGTTGCCTTGCAGTTAGGAGACCCGGGTTCGCTTCCCAGGTCCTCCCTGCGTGGAGTTTGTATGTTCTCCCCGTGTCTGCGTGGGTTTCCTCTGGGTGCTCCGGTTTCCTCCCACAGTCTAAAGACATGCAGGTTAGGTGAATTGGCGATCCTAAATTGTCCCTTGTGTGTGCCCTGCCCAGGGTTTGTTTCCTGTTTTGCGCCCTGTGTTGGCTAGGATTGGCTCCAGCAGACCCATGTGACCCTGTAGTTAGGATGTAGCATGATGGATGGAATATTCCATTTCTTTGGTTTGAAAAGCACTAGGTTTGCTTTCATGGTATGATATGGCTCATTGTCCATCTGGGACAACTTCCATTTGCAGCCATGTGTATGATCATGCCATAAAATTGCCTCCTGTATGTTTCACAGATGATGTGGAATTCATTGGATCATGAGCCACTTGTTCTCTTCTCCATGCTCTTTTCTTACTAACATTCTAGTATACAAGGTAAGACACAAAAATAACCGGATTGGTAAAAAAAAAATATTTATTGATGAATTACAGCATTTTAAAAATTGTCACCTTCTACATCCCCTCCATTGATTAAAACAGTACTTCAACAGGCTTGCCGTTTCTGTGTTCACTTCATCCATTGAAGAAAAATGTGTTCCCTTCAGGTCACTTTTGATTTTCGGGAACAAGTAAAAATCATAGGGAGCTAAATCGGGTGAACAGGGAGGATGATCAAGGAGAGGAATGTTTCTGTCTGTCAAAAACTGCTTTACGGAAAAAGCATTGTGCGCAGGAGCATTGCCTTGCTGAAGCACACAACACCCTACAACCCCAAACCCTCCTGACCTGGGCGTTGAATGTCTTCCACATTTTCTTGTCCTTCCTTGAAACATTTGTGCCACTCAAAAATTTGTGTGCGAGACAAACTGTTAAACTCCGTACACTGTTTTTTATCATAAAAAATCAGCATTGGGTAAGAAAATATGCTAAAGCTCAATACTTTATGGTCATTTACACTGCTTTTAACAGATATTCAAATAAAACTGTTTCCATGAAAGAAAGTAGGAATTGGGAAATGTTTGTAGAGGCATATTATAGAGAGAGAAAGAGTAACAGATGCAAATTTAAAAGCATATAAAAATAAATTAAATAAATGAAATGAGTATTGAGTGATTGAGTATTGAGTGATTGTTATCTGATGTTGCAAATTCCCTCAGAAATATCAAATAATTATCAGTCTCGTTATGTTAGATTTGTGAGGATAATAGCATTGTCATTGTTTTAAAAATAACGTGTAGCAAGAAGTACTTATTTAAGACAGCTGCAAACTCATGATCAGTATCTGAAATGTTTGATTGTAATTCTCTTTCACATATTTCCGTATTTCTTTTACTGTGTAACTTCTACCACAGGAAAAAGAAAGGATTTCTTTATAAATAAAGTTTGAATAATATGTGTCTTGAAAAAAAGAGAATATGCACACAATAATTTGCTCATTGTACAAAATATATATGTTACGGCCAAAGCCCAAAATCGGCCAAAGTGGGAAGTGTCTGGCCAAATCGGGAAATGGCCAATATCGCTGTAAATTGACCAGCCAATATCCAATCTTTCCTTGATTTTGGGATTTGGACATCCATATTGCGAAATAGCATTGGTGACCGGCCAAAGTTGGAAGAAAAAAGGCATGAACAGATTTTGGTGGGTCTGTATAATTTCATTCTCTTTACTTTATGAATATCCATCATCACTTTTTACAACAAGATGAACTTTTATGACATTTCAAATTGCACAACAGTTTCTTATTTCTACATTTTCAGCGATTTGTTGCACACTTAGTAGTGCAATTTCATCGAGTGTAGCCTTGGCCACCGGTCAGTAATTGGGAAGACGCGACGGTTTGTAGTAATTTTTCTTTTGTGCCTATGGATTCCAGTGTGAGCAGTTTCTCGTGCAGAATGGAAAACTCACTTCTGGAATACAGTTGTTTGAGAACACCATGTTCTCTTCCCAGCTTCTAGAAAGTGCCCTCAATGTTCATGACAACTGCAAGAACGCTTCTTGGATCACCACAACCTGTGTAAACATCTGGTATACGGATATGTACGTTATCTCCAACTTTCACTGGTGGGAATTTTGCATCTGAATTTTTAAGCATATTCGCACCTTGAGCAGACAGTCTTACATCAGCACATCAAATTTTGGCCCTGGATTTCTTGCCACGTCGTGAAATGGCTGGCCAAAGTAGAATATACACTGGTCATTTCTAGTAATTCGGACTTTGGCCACACCTCTCGGCCAATATGCGCAATGGCAACTGGCAGAACTTCAGGTTTTGGCCAAATCATATCTATACTAATAAAAGGCAAAGCCCTCACTCACTCACTCACTCACTCACTTACTCATCACTAATTCTCCAACTTCCCGTGTGGGTGGAAGGCTGAAATTTGGCAGGTTCATTCCTTACAGCTTGCTTACAAAAGTTGGGCAGGTTTTATATCGAAATTCTACGCGTAATGGTCATAACTGGAAGCAGTTTTTCTCCATTTACTGTAATGGAGATGAGCTTCAACGCCGGGGCGGAGTTTCGTGTGACATCATCACGCCTCCCACGTAATCACGCAGTACATAGAAAACCAGGAAGACCTCAAAAAACCGCTGAAGAAAACATGCATTATATAATTGAGAAGGCTGTGAAACAATAAGAAGCGAGCGAGTGACATATACAACCATATTCATGAGTTCTGCTACTTCGGAAACAAAGCACGATGTAAACCTACACTTTAAATTAAGTTCATAGACAGGCTGCCGCTGCGTTTGTATTTTAGTGCCTGCCCATATAAGGCCGTCCGTCAGCAGCAATCCAATAGCAAACTGCCACGGGTAAATATTCACGGGTGAAGGACTGTGCTTATGGAGAGGAAGATGAGATGGTCAGGGTGGTGTTTGACACAAACTCAGCGAAACTGCGAGAGAAAGTTTTAAGTGCCAGGACTAAGGTAACATTAAATACAGCCATGGACATAGCACGAGATGGCACCAGCACAGCTGGGAACCTTCGATGCATGTACACCGAGTGGCTCACGTGAACTGACACAGTGCACAGATAAAAAGCAACAGTTCCAAAGAGCGCTGAACAAAACCGAATTACACAATTGAAAAGGCAGCAAAAATATGAAGCGCCTGATACATACAAGCATATTCATAAATCCAACTACTGCGGAAACAAAGCACACGTTGGAAAAAGTCAATGTCCCGCTAAAGGAAGACAGTGTAAAAAAACCCGTGCATGCAGTGTGTCAGGTCTCAGATAAAGAAGAAGACGAGCTGTTTATTGATGCAGTAAGAAACAAATCGATGAATGAAACCTGTCATCTTTACAACGATTGACAAACACGGAATGTAACTTGAACACAACACATCCTACAAATACGAACCTGATTGAAAGAAATAATGATAATCAAATCCTTGATGACAGCAACACTCAGTAACACTCACAAAACAAATACTGTATATTGACAGTCATGTTACGTTATTTTTAAAATGTTCCCTTTTCTTTTCTAGCTTTTTAACACACTACTTCTATGATACGGGTATATATATATGTATATATATATATCCCGATCTACATACTCGAATAATGGATACTTTATTCGCCATCAATGATTGTTTTGGTAAAGCCATACTCAGTGTATTCATTAGATGAACGGTAAAAAGTAAGAGCGAGGGAGGATGACTTATTGAGGCATGCAGGCTGTAGTGCGTCAACTCTATCTGAATTGCGATCACATTTGAAAAAATATATCTTTTCAAGTTCTATTTAGTCCATATGTGTCAAACTCAAGGAGATCATTTTATATACTGTATTATTGTTATTAATGGCCCGGGTATATGAAGCGCTGGTAACACAATAAACTACAGATCCCATAATGCAGCGCTTCAGCTGCCTTGCCTAACACTTACGCGTTAATCAAGTCTAGCTTATGATGCTGCAAGTTATTGCGAAGCTAGCTCACACGATGCTGAAGAGAAAAGTTGATTCTGAAAATAGAGCCTTTAAAAACCGATGGGAGGCTGAGTATATGTTTACTGAACCTGTGTGTCTCATTTGTGGAGCTAATGTGGCTGTAATTACAGAATTTAATCTAAGACGGCACTATGAGACAAAACATCAGGGTAACCTGAATGCAATGCAGAAGATACAGAAAGCAGAAGAATTAAATAAGAATCTGACACTTCAGCGGACGTTTTACCGTGCACAATCACAAAGTGATTTCAAGTGAAGCTGCTTTTATGGGAGACACAAATGCAACTTGCCCCACTTTCCCTGTTGCCAAGTAATGTTAAACCAAGTCGTCACTACGGTGTTCCCAAATACGCACTTTGCTGATAAACTCAGCGCACTGAGTTTGCACGGCGCTTTGGTGACTTTGAAGAACAAAAAAAGTCAGTCTACATGCGGCTCGAACCTTGTGCATGTTTGGTACCACATATCTGTGTGAGAAGCTCTTCTCAGTGATAAAGACTAACAAAACAGCACACAGGAGTCGCCTCACTGATGAGCACCTGCAGTCCATCCTGAGAATCTCCACAACACAGAACCTCACAGCAAACATAAACGAACTTGTTGCCAAAAAAAGATGCCAGGCGTCCAGCTCTAAAATGACATATGAGCAAAGACAACTGAATGATTTGATTTGTTATTGCTGAAAGGAACACATTTTATTTATATTTCCAGGTTTTGTTATGCAGCATGTTCATATTTGAATTTGTATAATTTTGACAGGATATATTTTTATGGAAAGCAAAATCTTTTGGGATATTTAAGTTTATTTTTTATATAAAATTACATAAGAGTAAAGAAATTTGAATGTTTGTTCTTTTAATGTTTATTTCTAACTTGTATAATTTAGACAGGATATATTTTTATGGAGAGCAAAATATTATAAGTTGTTTAAGGTTTGAGTTGATTTGTTCACGAATAATATTCCTGCCTGTTTTTACCATTCCTACCAAAGATATTTCTGTCGACTAAATAAAAATTCCTTCTATTTAATATTTAAATAGAACTTGAACAAATACGATAGTTCATAATATCCACGCAGACTTGCACGTAAGAGCGGGAGATATCCGTTTTAACAAGCAGCGTATTGCACTGATACGAAATAGCTGTGTGTTTATATATATGTAGATATGTATGTATATGTATATATATGTTTATATATGTGTGTGTGTATGTATATATATATATATGTATTTGTGTGTATATATGTAGATATATATATATATATATATATATATATATATGACAGCAACACTCATCACTCACAACAGTGACAAAACAATTACATTGACAATCATGTTACGTTATTTTCAAAATGTTTCCTTTTCTTTTTCATTGCTTCTTTAACACACTACTTCTCCGCTGCGAAGCGCGGGTATTTTGCTAGTCTTTATATATAATATGCTACTGTGGCTTTCCATTTCGTCTGTCCAGGATTTTAAATCACTTGTAGCTCGCAAACCATTTGAGCTATTCACCTGAAATTTGGTACACATATACTACATGACCTCTACTATTCACTTCTGGGGGTGATGAGTGACCTCCAAGGTTATTCCTCTTTTTTCTTTATTGAGAAATCAACTCTCGGCAGCAGCCAGCTGGGTGGCACATGTATACGGGGGCCATTCTCATCCCTACCTCCTTCGCCTTCTCTTCCCCTACCTCTTTATATCTTAAATCATTCTTAAGGCAGATTGAAGACTTAACTGCCAGCTTAAGTGAAAAAATAAAGAAAACATACTAAATAATTGCAGCACAAACACTGACTTAATCAGTTTTAATGGCGAAAAGATGCTAACGAAAGAAGAGTAGAAGCGGGCTGCTAGGGTGGAGAAAAGAAGAGCTACTCAGGATGCAGCAAGTGCATCAACCTCTGAGCAAATAAATGCTAAACATACAGAGAAAGAGAACGAAAATTATAAGTCAAGTTTTTTTACAGCATGTTATTGTGCAGTGTGCCGTTACTGGTATATATATATATATTTTTTATTGCCAATTTTGCAGTATGAGAATCTCTCTCTTTAAAACATACTTAAATGAGTAGTGAGTGACATGCACTCACCAGTTGTGGGAAATGCAATTGATACTGCTAATATCGTGAAAAAAAATAGAATAAATGAACTTGTATTGTCTGGAATGTTGAGTTTATTAAAAGAAGTGGTAATCACATCCTGCCCAGGATGAGTGGTCCTAGGTGCGAGACAAAAAAGAGAAGGCTGCTGTTGTAATATTCAAAAAATATCAGAAATTATTATGCTTAAGAACTATGTCAAGGGGTTTATACATACAGAATGGCAAAAATATCTTTCTCCAATGCAAAAATCCATATTGAACTGTATACAAATCTGTCTGATCATGTGTGCTTGTGTGCGCTCGGGAACACCCAAACATGCCTTCAAGACTATGGCATGTTTTCATGGCAATGCAACCCTATACAGTGCATCCGGAAAGTATTCGCAGCACATCACTTTTTCCACATTTTGTTATGTTACAGCCTTATTCCAAAATGGATTAAATTCATTTTTTTCCTCAGAATTCTACACACAACACCCCATAATGACAATGTGAAAAAAGTTTACTTGAAGTTTTTAAATCCCCAACAGTGTTTGGATTGTTCCTCCACACAAGAGTTTTATAGTTTCTCTTAACCTTGTAAGACATATTTGGTATATTTTGAGACTTTCATTGCATTTTGAATTCAAAAAGCCAGATCGCTGCTTTGAGCCTACTGTAGGCCTTCATAGGATAAGGCCTGCAAGTTGTAGATGTGGGCTGAAGGACCTGGCCTAGGTGTCCTTTAGAGAGGTAGTGGCAGATTGACTGTCAGGATGACGTCCAACCTCTTGCTGTATGTGTGAGTGGACATTTCTTGTGGGGAGGGCTTCTGTTCTCTTTCTCATCTGAGTTCACCTCTGTTATAGCACATCTATATTTGTAAACTAACAGTGTTAGACCAGGTGGAACGTGAACGTGATTGCAGAATTAAAGTGAATAATAAAATAAAACGTCAACTTTTACAAGTACCAAACATTTACACAGGCTGTTACAGACTCAAATAAATCTCATGTATGTTTTTATCCTATAATAGTAATAATACTAGCTGCTCACTACTCAAAACAGTTAATGCATGAAGGGCCCAGGATCAAACCAGCAACCTCTCAACTTGGAGACAGCAGTTCTTTCCTCTCCACCAGTTAAGCAGACATATGTGTGTGTTTGTGTGTCAGTGTCATACCCTATCCCAATTTCTTTTACTTTGGTTAAATTCCAGACAAAACGTTCACTTGTTTTGTTATATCTATGTCTTTTGTGAAAATGTTTATTTGATATTTCTCACATTATACACTTCACTTCAGCATTTTGCCAATTATCAGTACAACATGAAAAAAGTTTCTGTTGTAGTTACAGTATGTGTTCAACATTTCTTGCTTTGCATTTCCTGTCATCCTACTTTTACACAAATCATTGTAGACACAGAACACACATGAAATGTCTTTGTTCCAAATAACGATATACAGTTCAAGACACCTCACACCCAGATAAACTGAATTGAGCTGGGAGAACTTTGTGTACGACTAAAGTTGTATCAATGTGAGATTAGATAGTAGGCTGCCTGCTTCCGGTGCTGATTGACACATTTGCAAAACAGACGCTAATGAGGTGGCCCAGCATTACAAGTATTTTTGTGGGCTTCAGGGATTCTAGTGGATTCTAATATTTCAGAATCACTAAATGTATGTTGATGAGCTAATGTTAAAACCAGGAGTTTGCTGAGGTGTACGGTCGGCACATTTGGTAATCTGACAATCTGTAGATATTCTGTTTTTTTTTTTTTTTTTTTGAAAAAAAGACAACTTCCAAGCAGCAGTTCCAATACAGATGGACAGCTGCATGTTGCAATGCTGCAAACTCTCTTTTAGTTTGAATCATTTGCATCCGCTGTGCTGTATTAAAAAAAGTACATCTAACTGAGTCCACCTGATCCTTTTTTGAATGTTATTTATTTACAATTTATTAAATCTATTTATATAGGATGTCGCTGCTGCTCAATTTTGATAACTGCTGATAAGTTATTTTCTTTCATATCCATGAAGTGAAAGTTAGAGTTACAAGTTGCTGGCCATGGCATAAATATCTGGCAAAGGGTGGAAATGCAGCCTTGTCCGAAATAAAACTAGCAATTGCATGTAACAAACTATTCTGTTGTATTTAGGTAGTATATGTACTGAAATATTATTTTAGTTCAGTTCAGTTATGAGTAATAATAGCAGCAAATGACAAGTACATTTAGCAGACAAGTTATATTTACTGTCTAAAGATGCAACGTAACTTTCGTTCCAGTGCTAGTCACTTATATGAATTTCTCAAGTTAACCAGCTTCACAACACTAAAAGAACTACCTTTCAAACAGCTAAGTAAGTGTACGTGGGTTACTAATGATACTGTTGGCTTGTCCGTTGCTATACTTCAGAGCGTTTTCTCTTGAGGTGTTAATGTATTGAGCTAGTGCTGTTGTTGAACACCAACTTCCTTTTTTTTCAACACAATGAAAAACTGTTTTTCCTGATTTTCAGCTAGAAATACTCGGATACAGTGGAGAATTCTGCCTGATATTTTATAGGGACATTCTTCTGCTAAATGTGGTGCAGCTTTCTGTGTAATCGGTCTAATGAAAAACAGTGCAAAGAGTTGTTGGTGTGTAAAATGAGGAGGGGCAGAGACAACTAGTCGATTAATAAAATATGATGTGGTTAACATTTTTATTCAATTAGTTGATTGCATAAATTAATTGTGGTAGCTCTAGATAACAGGCTTCACAATACACTATTTATTGATTATTTTTGGAATTGCTAAAACTGCAAAAAGGGCACTTAAAATATACTATGAATTGGACTGGAGTATTCCAGCAATAAGGTAAAATGCTGCAAAGAACTGCTGGAAAATGTAACGATTGTATGAGAAGGAAATTTATTGTCATATTCTAAACTTCATGATTTGCACAAAGACCATGATGCTCTCAAGAAATCAGAAGAATCCAAATATAGCTTGCATAACTTAGTGAGAAAGTCATGTCATATTATTGTAAAATGGAAACAAATGAATGCTCCTATATACAGTTTAAAGATCTTTTTTAATCTGTCAAAGAATTAGTTAGTGCTACCTTAAAATATATTTCTAGTCCTGCTTGACTTTTGCCTTTTTATTTTTTTTGCAAAATTACATTCAGTTTTTTTGTCATATAACTTTCTGATGTAGATGATGGAAGGCAATTATGTGTTTTCTTTTGTAATTTGATTTCTTTTTTGATGAAACAATAGCTGTAGTTCTGTATTGCTAATGTCTGCCTATCTTTGGCTGAATTGTATGTTTTCTTAAATATAATAAAATGAATTAAAATCAGAAATTACTATATAGAGCCTACGCAGCAGCTGGTTCTCCTGGGTGTTATTTGCACAACAATTGACATAATAATTAATGAATACATAATTAAAAATTTGTATCTTTATAATCTTTATAAATGTAACATATATGTGTAGTTCTAAACAGTTTTCCTTTTGACATTCTAGGAGTAACTAGCAGCACTTTTCTCATGGGAGCTCCTCAGGATCTGAAAACATCTGAAGTGACAGCTAGAAGTTTCCGTGTTACGTGGGCACATGCCCCTGGAAAGGTGGAAAAATATCGAGTGGTGTTCTACCCTACTAGAGGAGGGCAGCCAGAAGAGGTGCAATAGTTTTTTTTTTGGAGCTAGGATAGATACAGTAAAGAAGGATCAAAAAAGATTGCTAGAATTTCAAATCATAATATATCAGTAAATAAAATGTGTAAAAGTGATTCTTGCATAAAAGTAAATGTATGAAATTCTCAAAATCTATTTTCAGCTTTCCTGGTAATACTTGTGTTTCAGTAATTGTTAATACAGTAAACAGTATTAGTTGTGCAGACATGCCCATGTGTTGTGCTGCTAATGATGACTCCAGTAAATGAGGTTCTTCAGACCTCTACCAACAGAGACAGAAGTTGGAAAATTATCGTAAAATAATTACCCTTGCACTTCAATTCCAGCATACCCCAGTTCAGCATTTTTACCCTTTCAATATAATTTTAGCAATGTCTTCCTCTGTTTGTAGGGCTGCGAATAGTGCTCACAGTTAGATCCATTAATATTATTAGTACCCTTTGATTTATATATCTTGAGAAATTTCAATTAATTTTTTCCTTTTGTTTTCTTTGTCATCCATAGGCAGTAGTGGATGGATCTGAGAACACTGTGGTATTGAAGAACTTGATGTCCTTGACAGAATACCAAATTGCTGTATTTGCAGTTTATACCAGCACTGCAAGTGAGGGGTTGAGGGGCAGTGAAACGACATGTAAGTTATTGACAAACATGGCAAAAAAATAAATAGGTGCATAAATAGAATGGAAGATAACTTACTCATTCATGTTTGCTATTTAACTATGTAATGTCAGGCTCCATAACCATTTAGGCATATCTGGTGGTGTTGTGCTTTTGTGGTTCATTTTCTTTCAAAACATTCAGCCTCTTTTATTTGGTGACTCTAAATTGTGAGGGAATGTGAGTACTTAACTGATATTTTATAAATAAAGACATTTATGCAACATTAATAGCATATATTGCGGTGGGCTGGCACCCTTCCCGGGATTTGTTCCTGCCTTGCGCCCTGTGTTGGCTGGGATTGGCTCCAGCAGATCCCTGTGACCCTGTGTTAGGATGTAGCGGGTTGGACAATGACTGACTTTCTGACTAATAGCATATAAGTGATATTTGCATATTTGTGTGTACACTAACACCTTTTTCCTTTTTACAAAGAGGCTGTTAGACTTCCTTTTTTCTTTTTTCTGTTTGCTTAGTGCAGTAGTTGGTGATGGAAGTAAAATACTTTAAACATACTAATACATAGCAAATCAGTTATGTATGGGTCATTATGGAATTTGAGAAGCAAACTAAATTAAAAAGTTATTGGTCACACTTTGTTCTTAGTGCTATTATTAATGATTGAGAGAATGCTGGCATATACTTTTATCCCATCCAACTTTATACTGCTGTAAGTTGCTCCAGAAAACACATTGATAAATGAAAAAATCTTGTAAAAATGTTTTGAAATCATTTATTATTGTTACAACAACTTATAGAAAAAAAAAACAAAAGAAAATACAGTTGTTCATTATCTTGGTAGCTTTTGGCATAGTGGCAGAAAGAGTTTGTCATAGGGCTTTTTTTAAACAAAGTGATGACTATGAAAAAATATGTTAAAAATCAAGATATAAAACACTGTTATCTTCATGTAACACATTATTGGATTCTACATTCTAGTAAAATCTAGAAGTTTGTGCTGTCAAGCCTTACATCATTCTGTTTCATTTCTATAAGTATGTATCTTAAAGCAATTAAGATCTAATTGACCTCTGTAGATTTTGTAGCTTTGTAAATATTTAATTCAAATGCAGTCCTAAGAGTTTCTAAAGAATTGTATTTTCAGCCAGGCAGGCTCTTGATTATTAAATGTCTACAGTAATTAAGGAAGAGGATGGGATAGTCATTTTATAATTAGTTATATTTACAAGTACACTTGATAAAAACTTAAGAAAATCATAATTTTGCTCTTCATCTTTTAATACTGTGTTGTTTCTCAGTTAGTAGTGAATAATTGCAGTCCATACAGCTTATATTTCTCTTTGTTTTTTAAGTGGCTCTGCCCATGGTTAGTGATCTACACCTTTATGATGTCACACACAACAGCATGAGGGTCAGGTGGAAAGGGGTTCTGGGAGCATCTGGGTACATGATCCTTTATGCTCCACTAACAGAAGCAGATGTAACAGATGAAAAAGAGGTAAGCTCAATATTATATTAAATATGGAAACACTTTAGATTTTTTTAAATATAATTTGAAATTTAACAATGTTAAAATGGACAGATATTTTAGGTAATTAATTAGTATTGAACTGCTTTGTTTTTCTGTTTGTTTAAACAAGTCTGTCTTTTTATGAATGTGTTATATAATTAGTAATGTATAAAATGGTCATTGCATTTGCATCTATAAACTCTGAACCTTTACTCATTGAAGAGTACTATACAAGAAGTAAACTGTAAATGGTGCTTTATTTGTCCCAAGGCGGAAATACGTTTTATGAAACAACAACCACCTCCCTCAAATGCACACATGAATTCCAAAAATATAAGTAACTTTTTGACTTGGCTAAATATGAAAGAGAAGTAACACTGAGGCAGTACAAAGGTTATTACAGTAGGTATGAAGGAGCTCAATTAGAGTTCCTTGACAATCATCTGCTGAATAATTTATTGACTGAGTGTATTTAATGATGATGTGTCACAGGTAAGATAGATAACATTGTTCAAAATGACCATCAGTTTGGTCTTAATTCTCTTGTTTGTTCCATAAATTAGCCTGCTCTTCTTAACCTCCTTAGCGTCACATTTTTTCTCAAAAAACATGTAAAAAGCATAAAATTCTTTGGCTTGAAATATTATACATTTGTTAAATCTGATCTTTATACTGTAAAATGTGCAAAAAAAATAGTCTAAAGTCAGAACTGTAGAAAGTATAATAATGATAAAATAATAATAATAAGGATGAGTGATGATAATAATATGAACAACACACTGCACATGTGTGTTACTTTCGGTTTCACTGTATATTTCAGTTTCACTGCCTAAAGACAGATTCACCTTATCATCACTTCTGATGGGAGGCATTTCTTACGAGAGGCCTAGGAAAAGACGTACAGTACCTACACCGTTGCCTGAGTAATGCTCGGCTCTAACACTTTTAGCACTGTTTTTACAGCCAGAGTGATGCTCAGATCTTGAAGCTAAGGAAGTAAGTCAGCTTGTTGATGCATAGGACCTGTCTTGAAATGGTGTTCCTAGCCCAGCACAACAAAATGTAAAAATGGCACTGGCTATTATAGAGTTATCGAAAATATAAAGGCGCTACCACTTAAAGGAAATGTCGTAATTATACATAACTATATGCATTTTTGAGTTATTTTGAGGGTTTTTTTTGTTTTGGATAATCTATTTAAAGAGGGTATACTCCATTTTGATTTGATTTTATAAAGTCTATTTTTATTTTTATGTGTTTATGTAACATTGGAATCATGCCGTGTATGTGAAGCAGTTGTGCTTGTTACATAGTAGAGACAATGCTATAAATGTGGTGGTTACGTGTATTGGCATCCCTTAGTTGTGTACACAAAACAAATCCTTAGCTGTAGTTATTTTCTTTAAACATGCAAGCCTAGCACTAAATTCTGTTTAGTTTTTTTTAATTCTTTTGATCTCAGCTTCTGACTGTTGACTTTTTACACTTTTTGCCCAGTTCAGTAGTCTTTTTGGCTACAATCACTTTCATTTTCGCTGTGACTCAGGATCATATTTCCATCTCCCGGTCATTTTCACTCATTATAATCCTTGAAGACAAAGGATTACAAACCAATTACAAACCGAGGGATCCTGAGTGACTCTAAAATGGCTAATATGGTTGCTGAGATTAATTGGTATTTGCTAAATGAAGTTACAGCATTTAAGCAAGCTTAGAAAACACCATCTCCCATTGTTTTCAGCCACAGATATCTCCACACCACTTAGCACATTTCAGGTAATTTGGAAAACAAATGTGTTGGTATGTAAGCCAGTGTTAATATTTAACTTGCACATATGCTGCAGATTCTACTAAGGTGGCTTTTATTGTTTCCCTTTTGACAAGTTATCTGTTATAATTGGTATTTGCATTGCACGTGTTCAAAAGCATCCTTGTACTGCTAAATTACATTTATTTATAAAAGAATTTGCACACATATTTGATATTCTACACTGCGTAAGAACTGCACAAAATACATCATTAACACTAGAATCCCTAAAGCCTACGAAAAAAGTCGTAATGCCAGGCCACTTTAAATTCCTTCGCACCTCTTCATCAGTGTCTTTGTTTTTTTGCAAATCTGTCAGTCAGCACTGGCAGCAGGCAGCATGCTATCCCATCTCCCACCGACACAGCTGAAGTTCTCCCAGCTCAAGTCTGTTTATGTGGGAGTGAGGTGCCTAGAGTTGTATAGGGTAAATAATATATCGTTATTTGGAATACATACATTTCATGTGTGTTCCGTGTCTGCAATGATCTGGATGAATCTAGGATGACTGGAAATGCAATGCAACTAATGTTAAATACATAACTAAAACAGATTTTTTTTCATCTATACTAATAAAAGGCAAAGCCCTCACTGGCTGACTGACTGACTGACTGACTGACTGACTGACTGACTCACTCACTCACTCACTCACTCACTCACTCACTCACTCACTCACTCACCTACTCATCACTAATTCTCCAACTTCCCGTGTAGGTAGAAGGCTGAAATTTGGCAGGCTCATTCCTTACAGCTTACTTACAAAAGTTGGTCAGTTTTCATTTCGAAATTCTACGCGTAATGGTCATAAATGGAAGGTATTTTTCTCCATTTAGTGTAATGGAGTTGAGCTCGAAATCCGGGGGTCGGAGTTTCGTGTGACATCATCACGCCTCCCACCTAATCACGTGAACTGACTGTGAGCACAGAACGTAGAAAACAAGGCAGAGCTCCAAAAAGCGCTGAAGAAAACATTCATTATACAATTGAGAAGGCAGCGAAACAATAAGAAGCGAGCGAGTGAAGCATATTCATGAGTGCAGCTACTGCAGAAACAAAGCACGGTGTAAAACGTAAGTTTAAATTACGTTTATAGACACGCTCCCACTGCCGTTTCTCATGGCAGTGAGGCATACAAGCATATTCATGACTGCACCTACTTCGGATTAAACCTAAAGTTTAAATTAAGTTCATTGACAGGCTGCCGCTGGCATTTGTCATGCCCATAACTAATGCGGGATACAAGTTTAATGAGAGGACGCAGGGTATAAATGAGAGTTTTGATCACTTTGTAACAAAGTTAAAATTGCTGGTGAGTGGCTGTGCACCAATTCTCACAGAAAAATCCTCAGGTTAATACACACGCTGTCTCTAGAGTTTCTCCACACTCTGAATTCTCCAGGCACTACTTACAAAAAGTTACATTGACAATCATGTTACGTTATTTTTAAAATGTTTCCTTTTCTTAGCACAAGCACAGCTGAGAAGCTTCGATGCATGTGCTCCATAATGCGTTAAAAAATAACTTAATTAATCACACTTTGCATTCCAAGCAAAGGGGAAGTTCTCTCAATGCATGATACTGCGGAAACAAAGCACGGCATGAACCGTAACTTTACATTAAGTTTATAGACACACTCCTGCTGCCGTTTGTCATGCCTACCACAAATGACGGTATTCGCGAGATACAAGTTTACTGAGAACACACGAGGTATAAACAAGATTTTGGATCACTTTGAAACGGAGTTAAAATTTCTGTAGCAAGAATCTGAACGAAACGTTAATGTTTAATTTTTAATAACTTATAGACTACATTTTATTTTTTTCCCTTGCACTCAGTGCTCAGCCAATGGGTGATCAGTTATATATATATATATATAATATGAATGACCTCAAAAGAGCGCGGAGACTTTTGATCACGTCAACGTGTCTGCAAAAAGTGGCGTCTCCTTCCTGCAAAAATGCTATTAAAGTCAAGCAGCCTGCGTTGCACTTATACTCTTAACACTGCAGAGGACACAAAACTAATTTTCTTTAATTGCTGGTGATTACCGTCTTTAAAATGTAGCTTACCCGAAACCACTCCAGTGGTGCTCAATGTATCTTTACTCCTTAAAACGTTAATGTTTTACTTTTAATAACTTATAGACTACATTTTATTTTTTTCCCTTCCACTCTGTGAGCGAGGCCAATGGGTGATCAGTTACATATATATATATATATATATATATATATATATATATATATATATATATACATACACATACACACATACATACATACATACATACATATATATATATATATATATATATATATATATATATATATATATATATATAAAGTAGCCCGCCTTCCAGCCAGACTGGCGCGCCGATTGACTACCCTCATCACGAAAGCTGTTTAGATGTAGTGCAAACGTGTGAGTACGAGCTGAGCGACATGTATTCCATTCCACGAAGAATCATTTTCATCACTTTCTGTAAAGAGTGAGTAAAGATTTCTGCATTTCAAGTTTCTTTCTTTATGGAAGGGCGCCTTTTTTCGCCAGGGAGGCGGGCTACGATTTCGTGGGCCACCCTGTATAATATATATATTGTGAAAAAGGCGCTTTATAGAGCCCGACCCGGCACAGACCACGCAGAGGCACATGTTCACACTGAAGAATTTTATTTTTTTTTCTTCAGCCGTGGGCACACGTCTTCCCCGTGTCCCACAGGCCCAACACAGTCCAAGCACAAAAACCCAAACACAATGCAAACTTTCCTGCTCCACCACTCCTCCCAGGCAACCTCGTCCTCTTCCTCCCGATTCTGGCCTTGATTGCTGGGAGGCAGGCCCTTTTATACCCCACCCGGAAGTGTTCCAGGAGCCTGACCAGCTGGTCTTAATTGCACCTCCGGGTGGGGCTGATAAACCGTCCAGTGTGGTGGCTGGTTCTCTGCAGCACCCCCTAGTGGCCACCCCATCTCCCAACCGGGCTGCTGTGGTGGACTCCATGTCCCATGGAGCCACGGGGGAGATTGAGGAGAGATCCACGGCCAGGGAGACTGCCCCAAGCGCCCCGAGGGAGGTACTGCCATGTCCATGATGGCTCCCCTGGGACGTATGCAGCAGAGGCGTCCCGGCCGGGCATGGGACCCGGCTGTCCGTCACATATATATATATATATATATATATATATATATATATATATATATATATATATATATATGAATAACCTCCAAAACGTGCGGAGACTTTTGATCACGTGAACGTGTCTGCAAAAGGTGGCGTCTCCTGCCCTGGAAAAATACTATTAAAGTCAAGCAGCCGCCGTTGCACGTATACTCTTAGCACTGCAGAGGACACAAAACTAATTTTCTTTAATTGCTGGTGATGCCGGTAAGGCACTTTACCAGAGGCAGAAATTTGGACGTTCACATAAAAAATGTGATTTCTATACCACAGCCGTCGTGTTGCGCCTTTCAAAAGGAATCTACTACCGAATGATGATCCATATACATTTTAGCTGCTGTTGGTACTGCTTACCTGTTGTATTATACCGTCTTTAAAATGTAGTTTACCCGAAACCACTCCAGTAGTGCTCAAACTGAAAAACTGAAGGAGGACTGAATACTTTCCATACCCACTGTATATATACATATATATACACACACACACATATATATATATATATATATATATATATACAATGGGTACGGAAAGTATTCAGACCCCCTTCAATTTTTCACTCTTTGTTATATTGCAGCCATTTGCTAAAATCATTTAAATTATTTTTTTCCTCATTAATGTACACACAGCACCCCATATTGACAGACAAAAAAGAATTTTTGAAATTGTTGCAGATTTATTAAAAAAGAAAAACTTAAATATCACATGGTCCTAAGTATTCAGACCCTTTGCTGTGACACTCATATATTTAACTCAGGTGCTTTCCATTTCTTCTGATCATCCTTGAGATCACCTTCATTTCAGTCCAGCTGTGTTTGATTATACTGATTGGACTTGATTAGGAAAGCCACACATCAGTCTATATAAGACCTTACAGCTCACAATGCATGTCAGAGCAAATGAGAATCATGAAGTCAAAGGAACTGCCTGAAGAGCTCAGAGAAAAACATATATACATACATATACACATATATATATATATATATATAAAATGTGTGTATATATATATATATATATATATGTGTATATGTATGTATATATATATGTGTATATATAATATATATATATACACATATATATACATACATATACATATACATACATATACATATATATATACACATTATATATATATATGTATATATATACATACATATATACATAAACATACATATACACATACATATACACACATATATATATATATACACACATTTTATATATAATAAAAATAGGAAAAATAGTATACAGTAAATGTGTGTACAGTGACACTAAACATATGTACATGTACTAAGTACTGTAAGTATAAAATTAATTATGGTTACTCACCAACAATGACACGATGACTTGTCCGATAACAATGAGTTTAATTTTACTGCACAACAAAGGAGAGCGTTACAGCCCTTAAAGGAGCCACTTCAGGCGATTGTGTAGCACTGCCGTTCTTCTTCTGGCAGTCTTCAATCCAAATCCCTAAAGCAGATTCCATCCAGACTACTGCCTTATTACATCCACTTACAACTCGTTTTGCACCCTGGTTAAAAGGACACTGCGGCCGTAGATCTTATATTCCTTTCCTACTTTTTAAATAAAAAGAATCGTAGCCTTCAACAAATCCAAAACGTTTACCTTTTCGGCAATCGTTAACATCTACCGTTTGCGCTTGGGCACGGTCCCTGAAGCAGTAGCAGATTGTTTTGGAGCCATAATGAAGGGCTTGACTATGCACAAAGATAAACACAAAAGAGCACAACTCTTTACACAGCGAAACACGTTGATGCTGAATGAGCGAGACGAGACTTCCTGGTTAACACTGCATTCAGCACGCAGGAACTTAACTGCGTGCTCTGATTGGTTAGCTTCTCAGTCATCCGCCAATAGCTTCCCTTGTATGAAATCAACTGGGCAAACCAACTGAGGAAGCATGTACAGGAAGTAAAAAGACACATTGTCCGCAGAACCCGGGAAGTAGCGAAAAATCCACGTTATATATTTAGTTATGCTTTCATATAAAATCCGCAATAGAGTGAAGCCGCGAAAGTCGAAGCGCGATATAGCGAGGGATTTTTTGCTTTTTCGTTTTTCGGTTACTTTGAGGTTTTTTTATATTGGAGAATCTATTTTATAGGGTTTTGCTTTGTTTTGATTTATAAAGTTTAATTTTATTTTCATTATGTATTTAATGTACGTAATATAGGAATTGTGTCACTTGACCACAGCAGTTATGTAGCAGATGCTACAATTCTAATAATGGTGGCAGTTCTATGTAGTGACATTATTTTTTTGTTTAAATAAAAGACATTTTTAATGGTAGGTCTTTTTTTTCCTTCAAAAAAAGTAGGTCTAGTATAAGCTTTGTTTCATTTTTGATCTTGACTTCTGACCCTCATTTTTTATCTTTTGTCTGGTCATTGTTGTTACGATCAATTTTGTTTTCTCTGTGATTGAGGATCGTGTTTTCATCTCCTGGTCATTTTTACTTGCAGTTATCTTGCAAACTCCTAAATCCATCCAATTATCCATCCATCCATCTTCTTCCGCTTATCCAAGGTCGGGTCGCGGGGGCAGCAGCTTAAGCAGAGAGGCCCAGACTTTCCTCTCCCTGGCCACTTCTTCTAACTCTTCTGGGAGAATCCCAAGGCGTTCCCAGACCAGCCGGGAGACATAGTCCCTCCAGTGTGTCCTGGGTCTTCCCTGGGTTCTCCTCCCAGTTTGGCGTGCCCGGAACACCTCACCAGGGAGGTGTCCAGGAGCCATCCTGATCAGATGCCCGAGCCACCTCATCTAACTCCTCTCAATGCGGATGAGCAGCGACTCTACTCTGAGCCCCTCCCGGATGACTGAGCTTCTCACCCTATCTTTAAGGGAAAGCCCAGACACCCTGCAGAGGAAACTCATTTCAGCTGCTTGTATTCGCGATCTCGTTCTTTCAGTCACTACCCATAGCTCATGACCATAGGTAAGGGTAGGAACGTAGATTGACTGGTAAATTGAGAGCTTTGCCTTACGGCTCAGCTCCTTTTTTACCACGACAGACCGATGCAGAGCCCGCATCACTGTGGACGCTGCACCAATCCGCCTGTCGATCTCACGCTCCATTCTTTCCTCACTTGTGAACAAGACCCCGAGATACTTGAACTCCTCCATTTGGGGCAGAATCTCGCCTCCAACCCTGAGAGGGCACTCCACCCTTTTCCATCAGAGGACCATTGTCTCCGATTTGGAGGTGCTGATTCCCATCCCAGCAACTTTACACTCAGCTGCGAACCGATTCAGAGAGAGCTGAAGATCACGGCTTGATGAAGCAAACAGGACAACATCATCTGCAAACTCCTAAATCTAATAACTAAAGAGTCTGCTCTTACTTTTCTTATATATAGTTCCTCTGTGTTTCTGGACCAATCAAGCTTGTCAGTAATGTGGTATCCTAAGTTCTTGTAGTTGTGCACCACCTTCACTTAGACTCTCTAAATAGTGCCTGGACATAGAGGCTGTTTGGTGCAGTCAATAACTAATTTCTTGGTTTAGTGATGTCTACTGTAACTTGCTGACAGTTCTTCCTGCACCAAGAAACAAAGTTCCGCACATTGTCAATACAATACAATACAATACCTTGTTGTGTTAGTGTAGAATCATTGGAGAATTTATGCAAGTGGCATGACCTTGTGTATATTTATAAGTTAAGGTGCACAAAGTGAAGCAAAGAAGTGACCAGTCCTCTCCTTGTATAATTAGTGTAGACTTTAGTCACCGGACAATGTCAGCATGTGCGTCTCGGGAACTGCAGCTCTGACATTGTGGTCAGCAACACAGAAGCACCGCAAGGGACTGTACTTTCTCCGGTCCTGTTCAGCCTATATACAGCAGACTTCCAATATGACTCGGAGTCCTGCCATGTGCAAAAGTTCGCTGATGACACTGCTGTTGTGGGCTGCATTAGGATTGGGCAGGAGGAGGAGTATAGGGAGCTAATCAAAGACTTTGTTAAATGGTGTGACTCAAACCACTTACACCTGAACACCAGCAAGACCAAGGAACTGGTAGTGGGTTTTAGGAGGCCCAGGCCCCTCATGGACCCCGTGATCATCAGAGGAGACTGTGTGCAGAGGGTGCAAACCTATAAATACTTGGGAGTGCAGCTGGATGATAAATTGGACTAAACTGCCAATACTGATGCACTGTGTAAGAAAGGTCAGAGCCGACTATACTTAACATCTGCAATCAAATGCTGCAGTTGTTCTACCAGACGGTTGTGGCGAGTGCCCTCTTCTATGCGGTGGTGTGCTGGGGATGCAGCATAAAGATGGACGCCTCACACCTGGACAAACTTGTTAGGAAGGCTGGCTCTATTGTAGGAATGAAGCTGGACAGTTTAACATCTGTGGCAGAGCGACGGGAGCTAAGCAAGCTCCTGTCAATCATGGAGAATCCACTGCATCCTCTCCAGGCAGAGGAGTAGCTTCAGTGACAGACTGCTGTCACTGTCCTGCTCCACTGACAGACTGAGGAGATCGTTCCTCCCCCACACTATGCGACTCTTCAATTACACCCGGGGGTGGTAAACGCTAACATTATTCAAAGTTATTGTCTGTTTTTACATGCATTTTTATTACTCTTTAATTTATTATTAATTAATTTTAGACACTACCTTTACATAGTATATGCACTCTAGCAGGTGCTAGATTGGGGTGATATACAAGATTGTAACCCAACCCCTTCCTCTCTAGGACTTTATATGACTCTTGCCAGTATTCGAGGAGCTCAGAGTGTGAAGTGGGTATGAAAATCATCACCATTTCTCTTGGATGGAATTCACAAACCTGGGTGCCTCTTTCATACAGCCAGGCTTGCTTGTGTGCACTACACAGCCTCTGTGTGCTTCTTAACCAAGGGCCGCAATTTAACAAAGTACTTGTGAAGACTCACCACATACTCAGTGTTATATTTGGAAGGACCTGCCTCCTCCTCCCAGCCCTCCCTGATGAGAACCAATAGACCCCCGGGGAAGGCTCCTGTACAGGAGACCAAATTAGGAAAACCCTGTAGAACCCTGCAGAACCTCATGGAAGCTGACTGAAATCACAGAAAGGAGCTTATCCCTGTCTCTCCTGTCTCATTTCTGCCACGTCTAACTTCTTCTGTGCTTTCCTTCCTGCCCAAGTCTCAGCTTCATACATCACTGCTTGTCTTAACACTGTCTTAAAAACTTTACCTTTATCCATCTGCTTAATTTTTTGACCACATAATGCTCCTGATACATTCTTCCAATTGTTCCATCCACAATGAACTCTATGGGTTAGCTCTGCACCATCGATGCTCTTGCTCAGCACGACACCGTGACCTGTGTCCGAAGCATCGGTCTGGAGGATAAAAGGAGAAGAGAAGTCAGGAGTTTCCAGTATAGGTGCTGAAATAAGGGACTCTTAAGTCACGAAATGCAAGTTCTGTCTTATGGTCCCATACTACGTTGAAAGGGGGCCCTTTCTTTGTAAGATTAGTCAAGGGCGCAGCTCTTTCTGAAAAACGAGAAACAAGCCGGTGGTAGTATCTCGCTAAACCGAGAAAAACTTGTACTTGCCGCTTGGTTATCAGATGGGGCCAATTTAGAATGGCTTCAACTTTAGAACACTGGGGTTTAACGTTCCCCCTACACACTAGATAGCCAAAGTATTTGGATTCGTTTAACCTGGAGAAACATTTCTTTGGGTTAATACGCAGTTCGGCTTCAGTGAGTGTCAACAAAATGGTATAAACTTGCAGCATATGGTCTTCCCAGGTGCCGGAAAAGATGACCACATTGTCTAGGTAGGTGGCACAATTGTGGGGCTTTAGCCTTCTATGTACCATACGCTGGAAGGTTGCTGGTGCCCCATGCAATGCAAATGGGAGAACTTTATACTGCCAGTGTCCACTAGCGGTACTAAATGCTGCTTTCTCTATTGCAGACTCTGTTAAGGGAGTATCCCTTTTTCATGTCAAGAGTAGTCAAGCAAAGGGAATATTGATCAAGGGAAGAGGGATAAGAGGAGCTCTGTCCCTCCAGGGTATGTGTCGAAGTTGACATTCCAGGCAGGAATAACAAAATTGACAGACTTCCTCGTTTATCCCAGGCCAAAAGAACCAGAGTTTAATCCTCTTCAATGTTTTTACGGTACCCAAATGGGAGGCTAGGTGGTGGGCTTGTGCTATTTTGCAGACCTCCCACCGGAAGGTTCGCCGGACTTGCAACAGCATCTGTACCTCACCCTCATGCTCTGCTACCTGATACAGCCCTTGGCCATTGATTTCGAGTGGCTGTCCTCTTGAAAATTAATGCATAAGATTCAATATCATCAGATTCAGATAGAGGTACCAAAGGGGGAGGGGGGGGTTGGGGGACCCATGCAGGCTCCTGCTTTACCGCATCCACTGCCACTATCCATGTTTCCATCCCTGTGAGCTTTGTTTGCGTCTCTCCAAGCTCGATCTTCATGGAGCGCATCTCCGCCATGATCGATCCCAACATGGTATTTAAGCCCTGTTCTTCTGTTATGTTATGAACAGTATTCCTGTCGACTATGCCAATCTGTGAAGAAATAAATGCGAGGGAGAGAGATTAAGGGTTGGGGAACCTTCCCAATATACTGTTGTAGCCCAATAAACAACTCAGTATGCACTGATATCACAGTCAAGTTCACGAAAACAGTTGCAAAGACAAATGAGCAATTTATGTAATCTGGACTGGAAGTAGGTGTAAAGAAAGAGGTGATGTGAGCACAAGGTGATGCAGGTGATGTCTCCGGAGGGCGACTGGAAGTGATGTCATCAGGGTTGGACGGATGAAAACACAGAAGTTCTTCTTATATTGGGACGGTGTTTCTGTGCGTTGAATTCAAGGTGTGTGATGTTTTTGTTCTTCCTTTATTCTATTGAGGAAAAGAGAAAAGCATCAATACGCTGTCTTAAACTCCATTCCAGTGTGTTTTCATGCTCTGTTCGGCCCTTTGGCTGCTCCTTAATTGCACATATGTGACCATATATACTCTCCCCTATTACACCATCACTCTCTGCTTCCTGTGTCTGAGCCAGTTTTGCACCCATCTACACACTACACCCTGAACTCCCACTTATTTTCGTTTGATGTGATGCCCAACGTATCATGCGGCACCTTATCAAATGCTTTCTGAAGGTCAAGATAAATAATATCATGTGCTACATTTTATCATATTTTTTTGTTGCTTCCTCAGAAAAATCCAGCATGTTAGTTAAATCCAACCTTTCTCTTATGAACCCATGCTGACTGTTCAGTAAAACTGTTCTTGCTATGTGTTGCTCAGTCGTTTCATAATTCCTTCCATTAATTTACCTGTGATGAACTTAAGCTTACTGGCCTGTAGTTGCTTGGATCTACCAAACCACCCTTTTTAAATGACTGGATAACATTTGCCATTTTCCAGTACATTGGATTTTTCCCCAGTGCTCAGTGACTTCCTAAAATATGTGTCAAGGGTTTATATATTACTTGCTGACTTCTCTAAAAACTTAGGAATAAATATTATCTGGTCCTGGTGATTTGTTTGATTTCAGGCTATTTAATCTGAGAAATACTTCTCCCTCTACAATTTCCAAATCACATTATCTCCTTAGTTACTTACTTACTTTTACCACTGGGAGGTTATCCTCTTTTTCACATGTCAAAATCTCAGGGACATGCAATTTTAGAGCATTTGCTGTTTCACTGTATGTATTTTTAAATTCCACTTCACTGTTCCTGATGCATCTCAACTCCTCCTTGACAGTTCTTTTATTACTAAAATGCAGAAGGAGGTTCTTTGGGTCATCTTTTGCTTTATCTGCTTTATTCCTTTTTAACTTGCGATTGGCTTCACTAATATCCTTCTTAATGGTCGATCTCATGCTCTCATATGCCCTACAGTTGACATTGGAATTATTAGTCTTACACGCTTTGTACAGCTATTTTTTCCTTTGCATCTTCTTTTTCAACTCTTTCAGCTCAATAAGGTTATTAGTACTGATGTTTCATTGTGTGCAGTTCTGTGTTGCAAAGCACATTCCTGTCAATGCTATCATGATGATATTCTCTATGTTCAATGCTTCATCTATAGCAAAAGGAATGACTTCAATAATCTTAGTCTACAGTGTTTAGATTGATGTAGTATTGCAATTTTTTACCAGGGGATCTCCATCGAGATGAGGTCGCTGGAAAGGGGTGTGTGGCGCTCCCGATATCTATGCAAAAGGACGAAGGTCCAAGTCTTTAGAGTCCTGGTGCTTCCAGCCTTGCTATATGGTTGCAAGAAATGGATGCTATACAGTGACCTGAGATGAAGACTGGACTCCTTTGGTACTGTCTCTCCAGAAAATCCTTGGGTACCGTTAGTTTGACTTTGTGTCGAATGAGCGGTGGCTCATGGAGTCCCGAATGAGGCACATTACCAGCATTGCGAGGGAGTGTCAGTTACGGCACTATGGCCATGTGTTGCGTTTCCCTGAGGGTGATCCGGCTTGTAAGATCCTCATTGTTGGGGGCCCAAGTGGCTGGACTAGGCCAAGGGATTGCCCATGTAACACCTGGCTGCGGCAGATAGAGGGTCATTTCCAGAGGGTGGGACTGGACTGCGTGTTTGCCTGGGGGTTGCAAACCGGGATCCCAAGTTCTTTTATTCCATGTAGTGGGTGCGGCAATGCACTGTACCAGTGCATGCTCCCCAAAGATTGACTCCAAACTTTGCCTCCTGTCCTCCCAGCCGTATCAGGAGATAACAAAAATACATATGAGTATAAGCATCTGGTGATCTTTCTGCTCACAAAAGGAGTCTCAAAATCAGAATGAATGGGTTTTTGAAAGTAAATAAACATTTGGTTAAAGTTGTTGCAAGTTAAAGTAACATGACCTCAGAGCAAGTTTATTTGATTCTTGCACTTTTTGATTATACTGAAAGACTTCAACTGGCAGATTATCTTTAGGAAACTGAGTTCTATTACAGACAGTAAAATTATATGTGTTATGTTGACAGCTACAACATGAATGATATACCATTTGACATCTATAAAGAAAACTCTGTTTTTACACTTGCAAAATTGTGTCCATGTGGACGTTTTTGGTGATACAAAACTAAGAAAATTAAACAAAACCTAAGTATTAATTTTTGAAAAATTAAGACTAAATAAAAACAAAGAGAACGAAAAACGAAATTAAAACTAAACTTAGAAAATGGACAAAAAAATAAACCTAAATAAAAACTACAATTCGAATATGGCAAAAAGTTAAATAAAGGGTAAAAAATGAAATGAAAAATGAAACTAAAAAACAAGTTAAAACTAGAAAAACATTGCTGTACAGTACATTAACAATGTGATGCTCTTTTTTCCTTTATCCCAGAGAACAATGAAAAATACACCATTATGACACTCACAGCACAAGGTGATAGAACATGGAAGTGCACATAAACTCTAATGGGTTCATATATTTTTAATTTGTATCACTCTATTTCAAATTAGCTGGAGCTCAGAGAAGTTGCAACCCTTCTGATTGTTGTTGATATGTGGCTTCTGCTATGCATAGTACAGTCTTAGTTTGTATTTCCAGTAAAAAAATTGCATTTAAGGCAATATTTTCCTAAGCATTCCTGAATCCATAGGTCAAAATCCAGGTTAATTAACAAAGTGTTATGAGACAGAGTCTCCAGGGAGTATTGTCAGAAGACAAAAAGACAAAGATGTAACTGTAAACCTAAAATCATAGTTAGTCCAGAAAAACCCTTCTCTTAACGAGAATAGGCAACCAAACTCTAGGGATGAACCAAAAATCAAAGTTAAAGGCAAGCAGTGATTAAAAATCTGCAAAATAAACCTAGTGGTGTGTTTATTTTTGTTATTGTACCCAGGGATGTTTACAGTTGGAATTGTAGTCATATTTTACTGGATATCTGATAAAGTCAGAAGTTGAATGGTCATGGTCAATGGATATGTAATTCCCGATCACGAAATGCATCATTTGTTGTAACATAACATGTCAAACCCATTGCAAAAGTAAATAAAAGAAAAGCTTCCAGATGTAAAAATAAAACAGTTGAAACCATAAAAAACAAATAAAAAATGAATAACCCCAAAAGTGCCAAGAGTATAAATCGCAATGCCATGACCCTCTGTTTGGTGAGATCAGCTGCTTGAGATAAACATGAAAAGGTAATTAATAGAAAAAAAATCATACTACAATTATTAAAAAAACAAAACTTATTGCATACAATAACAAATGACAGAAATTAACAAAAACAATACAGGCAGATAACCAAAAACCTGGCTTGAAAATTGGCTTAACATTAAGGCAGAATTTTTTAGTGTTGGCATTTTACAGACTCCATTTGGCTGGATAATGATGCTGTGACATGGTGCAGTAATGACTGAAAGGTTTCTGACTGGTCAGCCAGTTCACACTGAAGAGCGATCATTGCCAAAAACCCTGTGGTTGTTAATACCTGTTACATAACAGGGATCATGCAATTTCTGTGTGATTGTCTCTGTAATATAGGCTCCAGTTCAGCACCCAAGTCCAAGATGACAGCTCTAAAAAGTCTGAATTGACTTACAAGCCATTGGTTGTCATGAGGCAAAAATTCATTGATGATCCCTGAGAACTCACTCCTTGCCTACCCAGCTACACAGCCCCAGCCAAGATGAGCATAAAGATGTCCCAGACCCAGCCTCTCAGGACATCAATGCAATGGCAACTTCAAAATGATTGGATTTTATATGTTGAATGTAAAGTGACTTGTTTTTAGTCCAACATTGGCATTTACTTGGCAATTTTATTTATTTATTTTTTTGCTTTCTTCACTCAGAAACTGTCACTTCCTCCCACTATTGTTTTTTTCTTTTATTTATGACTCCTGTAGAGAGTCCTGAAAAAAGAATGATTTTGTGTTCTCTGTTCAACATTACTGAAGTTTAGTTTCCTGTTTTCCTGAGGTTTGATGTAAAGGCAATGCTTTCATGAGCAAATTTTTATAGTGATTAGATAATGAATATATCCAAATAAGGCATTTTTACGCCATTTTGTTTTAATGGAAGGAGGTGACAGAGAATGGCTAAAGCATGTGCATGTATAGATAGTTTTAAGTTGATTTGAGATTTATAGATTTATAAAGGAACTTAGTGTGGCATGAGGTTTGTTTACGGTTTTATAAGCATTTTTTGTGTACACTGTAAAAAAAAACTTAGCCTAGAAATAAGAAATAAACACTGAATTTTAGGAGAAAATGACTTAATATTAGTGAAATTATCTGTCCATGCAGCAAGATAATTTTACTTGCCAAGACATCTTAAAATAAGTTAGTTCCAGTCTAGAAATAAGAAAGCTCTGATAGGTGTTCAAAGGTTTGAAATAAGTAGAAAATGCTGTTTTTTAGAACAAATTACTTGATTAGACTTTCTACAGTGGGAATACACTGAATATTAGAAAATCATTTTTAATTCAGTTGTTTTGCATTCTTAATTTTAGCACACTAAAAAATGAAGGCCAAGGAACAAGAGAATAAATCCCTAATATAAGTGGAAAATTCTTAATACCAGCGGTGAATGAAAATCTTGTTACTTGAAACAAGTTAGCTCATCTTGAAATAGGTAGTCCAATGTTTAATCTCAGATCATATATCTTAATACAGGAAAATTATTTTACAAAAATCACAGAATAAGAAAAAATATATGATTATTAAGAAGTAAATGCTTGAAATAAGCAACATTATAAGCCAATGGGGTGAGATATATTGAGTTGGATTTTTTAAAAATCCTGAAATTAGTTAATTTCAACACATACTAAGCTGTATTTGCATGATATATACAACAAATTTCAGTCCACCTACAAAAGAATAAGGTAAAAGTAGCACAGTGCTCTCATTTTAGGATGGTCTTCATTTCAAATTGAAACCAAATACTGTATTGTAGCAGAGGTTTGAATTAGGAATTCATTCCTAGATTCAAGACACATAATTAAGATATAATTCCCTGATATATGCTGGCTTCCTGAATACATAAAATAATTTACAATAAAGACATACTCATTAGCATTGCTCTTTATTTAAGTATTACATCAGTATCCAACAGCACTACTGCTGTGTTTACAATACAGAAACAACAGAGAAAAACATAAGCACATGAAAATTAGTTGACACAGGAAGTTTACCTTGTATATAACACAAATGTCATATACATAACATTATTGTACATTGTAATTCAGGACTGTCTCATCTTGTCACAGTCAGAAATGCATAACATGAACTTACTTACATAAACAAAATTTTAACAGTGGTAACTTTGCCAAAAAACAGGACAAAGAAGATACAACCTAACGTTAAAATCCACAAAAAATCTAAATTATTTATAATTTATCTAATTGATTTTCAAATATTATGGTAAATATATACAGTACATCATAGACATGCATTTCCTGTTCTACATTTGGCTCACACAATTTTTCTTCTAGCGTAATTGTATTTTCCCTTCAAATTGTATCCAGTAATATTTCAGTTTGAATTACAGAGAGGACAGTGGCAATATTTTAGATGTAGTGCATAATAGTACTCCATAAGGTACATGATACCTTCCTGCAACATTTCTTGAGGGAAAATTGTCACAGGCTCACTTCCAATAGCTTACATGCAGGTATCTTGATCCACAATTAGGGCAGCGCTCAACAGTGGTCGTTCTTTGCTGAAGAAAGGCATCAGGATTCTCTGAGGTCTTCAAGACAAACAAAAACCAACAAAGAAAATAGGCTGAATTTATTTTATCCTGTGTAGTCCTATACAGATGTATTATACATTTACTAATTTAATTTAATCTAATTTTAACAGAAGCAGTTATACACAGCTTGTAATTGAAATAGCAAAGAAATCACTAACAAATGAAGATTGTTTCTATTCTGTTGAGCCCTTTTAATCAAACCGTTTAATGTATAATGTCATTCCTGTAGCTAACATTAAAAACTACCCTGAAAATTGCTGCTAGTCACAGATGGATATAATTGCAGTAACTGTCTTTATTTTTCCTTTAAACAATGTACAAATGCAAAGTTTTACCTTAAGGCCATGAACTAATGCCCCATGTTTTGTTTCCCAGCTTTTTTGGGGGTAGAGAAAGTGAAGGAAACATGGATGGCAGAGCTCTAAACATGGTGATGGCATTTTTCACCACTGAAAGAAAAAAAAACCCCACAGTTCTTATTAAATGTCTTTCGCATTATGTTCTAATATAACTCAAACATTCTCCTTTTAATGAAAACAACAACATACAACAAGCTTTAAATTAAGTATGATTTAAAACTATATGAAGTCTGGTATTATTTTTACCTACTAATATTCTAGAATATGAACAAACAATTGAAATGAACCTTACATAGATCATATTTAAAGTTGTAAGTATTCTTTAAAATATTCCTCCATTATTTATACCTAATAAAGGATAGTGTCAGTCAGGTTATTATTCTGTTGTGTCTTAAAAAGATGCTAGACAAAACTATTTACAATGCTAATAAATGGCTTTTTAAAACCATAATTAAAGGCAAAAATTTATTTCAGTATCTGGTGGCTGTCAACTATTGTGTCAATAGCTGCAAAAACATATAAATGAATAATCTAATCAGTTGTGTTTTCTAAACAGTCTGATCTAAGATGGGGTATGACCATCTCTATTGTGCATTTACCAGATGGTTCACATTCTTTCTTTGTTGTAACTTCTTGGGTACAACTAGAAGGCGACACATTAACAAGCGTCGCTGAAGCAATAGAATTCCCCGATGATGCAGTGGAATCGGCCTCGCCTGAATTCTTGACTTCAGTAGCATCAGGCTTGTCAGTGGTGACACCGAGACATCTCCTTATTTATTTGAGGCATACAGTGCGGATATTCTGTAGCCTTTTCATGAATTGTTTAAACACAGGTTCCTGTAATGAGAAAGTGTGCAAGTGAATACAAGGTGTGGCTGCTCAGTCTAAAACCCCTATAAAAACTAGTTACTTACACTCACCCATGAATTTTGATCTTCAGTTGCACATAGCTTTGGATAATACTTGACTATATGTTTTGCCATTGAAGAAATCTCATGTATGGAGGTATATTTGTCTTCCTTTGTTGTTGTCCTCAGTATGGGCACTATGTTGGTCATTGTATTTCTAATTAATCTACAGCGCTGATCCTTTGAAAGAATACAATGCTCCTCTTTCCCTATGTGCTGCAGTGCAAAGTACTGTTTTCTGACCTGCTCCAACTCACTGTCACTATGAAGTACAGTATGTATTCAGGGCTTGGTATTTGAATGATTTTAGAGGGATTGGCTTCTCTTAAAAGTTTTCTGGAACATCCTTGCTCACTGGATTGAGGGGTAGGTGAAAGAGTGGCATTTTTTTTAGAGTATTGCGTTCAGAAGAGGAGGGAGATGTGCAGCTGTCTTGCAAGTTATCTTGCTGCACAGAAAACTGCAGCTCCTGTTAAAAAAATACAAGAAAAGGACATTGAAAATAGTCACCGATTATCAATAAACTGTTTATGAATTATGAAATTTGATGAAGCCTGACATAAGTGGAAATATTTACTTTTATTTAATGTAAATGAAATTAGTAATCAAAGACAGTATTGCTCAAATATCTGACTGGTTATATTTTCATTGCTGAAATTTTTGGGTAACTAAAAACAAGATAGTAGTCATCTTCTTTACTTCCTGATAAAACACATGTGCTCAGTTATCAATTGATATGGAGTATTTTTACACTATGTTGTATTGGACTAAATAACTGCTACATGAGTACTGTGAAATTCTTACTTGTGTGTGCTAATTAACATGTAACACGCTATCATTCTCTGGCACCATGATCAAGTTAATCAAAACATTTGTAAATTATGTGTACAGCATTTGTGTCTTTCAAGTGTAAGCTAGATTTTAGCATTGAATTTAAGCAAGATTTTATACTCAAGGCCCACATGGATTGAGCCCTGGTATGAACCATGAGAGATATGATCCAGGCTGTTTTCTATTTTTTTGACTGAATCATAGTTAAACAATAAAATTACTCAGTTTCTGTTATTTATGCAAAGTCTTGTTGTATTCAGATTAACTAAAAATTGTATTCAAGTTAATTAAAATACATTGTTTGAATAGTAGAGTTTAATAAAATAAGATAATGTCCAAACGTTTATCTTATTCTTTTGCCCATCTTCATTTTTCTATTTAGGTGAAAGTTTTGGAGACTATTACTGACATTGAATTGAGTGGATTAACTCCCAATACAGAGTACACTGTTACTGTCTATGCCATGTATGGAGAAGAAGCCAGTGATCCACTGACAGGCCAGGAAACTACATGTATGTATTTCACATTAATAGTGTATTATGGAAAACTAAATTACATATTCATTTTCTTTATTGCCTACTTATTAAATTTACTTTTACTGGAATTCCTCAGTACCGTTATCGGCCCCAAGAAACCTGAAGTTCTCAGAAATTACACATAATGGAGCCAGAGTCACCTGGGATGCAGCATCCAAAAAAGTGAAAGGGTACAAGATTATGTATGTGAAGACTGATGGTGCACATACTAATGAGGTAAATGTTTGTTTTCCCAATTTTTCTGAAAAACTTAACAAGATATAGGTCAGGTGCTTTGGTACCGATATTCAGAGCATGAAATTATGTCTTTAAGCTATTAAGTATTTTTTAAATATTTTCCACTCAATCACAAGTATAACATAAGACAACATGTTAGACTAATTCGGAGAGGAAAGTACTGATTGGAAAGAGGAGACTGCTGCTCAGGGGAGTCAGGGGACAATACGCAGGAGTATTTGCAGTATAGAAAAACACAGAATGCAAGTGGCAGGAAATAAACTGATTGCTAGAGAAAGATAACTGAGTGTAAGACGGTACTGTTTGTTATTTATGGAAGACACCAAGTAAAACGTAGAAAACTCCATACCTCTGAGTTATATTTTCTTATTACACTGGTCGCTACAATATTTTATTAGTTAATTTTATTAATACTATATTATAATTTGTTAATGTAGTTTTGTTTTGTAAATAAATATGACTATTTGCTAAACTAATCTACCGTATATCATTTTTAAAGTAGGTTTTCTGTTATCTGTCTTTTCTCTTATTCGTCTTGGTCTTAGCCCTGACCCCTGATGGATAATCAAGGTTTTACTGTACTTGTTTTGAGCTGTTTAGGTTCACGGGACTAAAAGTTTCTAAAAAGGGGGAGAACTTGTACTAAACAGTATATCGCAATGCTATGAGATATGACATCCAAACATGGTACAATGATTTCTGACAGGGGCATAAAAAAAATGATTCCAGGATTATGAATTATAAAATGTCTTGGTTATGTACTGTAAAATCTGTTTTGGACAGAAATTCCCTGAAGCACCAAATTTGCTATTTTTGTTTAGTTGATATTGGTATAAATAAAGAGTTTTATTAAATGTAAATACTTTTAAAAATTTGTAGTGTTCTACTCACAACTACCTACCTTTGATTTCAAACAGTTTTTTCTTTTGAGTTTGGAAATGTCTCTTTGTCTTATCTGTTTTACTTAGGAAATGTACAGAATTGAGCTTCTTAATGATATTATTAATCCTTGTTAAACAGTAGGCAGCAAATCAAGAGACTTGGTTCAGTCATGTAAAGTCACTGCAGAAGTGCAATGACTGGGAGTAATAGTACAATTTGGTTTTGGAACAATAACCATGGACATGGACATGGGCCAAGGACTGTTATTGTCATTGGTATCAAAAGGCCTCTTTTGAATCTCCCAGTTGACCTCAGTGTATTGGTGTTGGTAAGGTGAGACGGTCACTTAGAAACTATGAATGTGGGATTGGAGTGATTATTTTGCAATATTAGGTGGGTGAAACTTGGATTTGTGTTTGTGATATCCTTGTAGGGCAAAGTTGGACATCCGGCTCCACTTTTCCCCACTTAAATTCCTAACAAAATGACTAACTCCAGTTTGTACCAGAATCTGCCTGTACTGCATCTGATAACACAGGTGTAAATCAGAGTTGAACTGACATCTTTCCCAATTCTCCAAACTGCTGACCTCTTGAGCCAGAAGGTGCAAGAACAGATGACTGGAAATCAATGAATAACAATTCTAATGGACAAAAGTACAGAATAAAAGAAGAACTTGCCTATGAGGAGACACTGATTTGGTAACTGGAAGTGAGTTTAACCTAATCAGGAGAAGTTATATAGTACATTCCCTTAAAATTCACTGCACCAGCTTGGGACACTTGCTGTCTCTCTCAGGTTACTCTCTCAAGGAAACTGCGAGAAAACTTCCAGGATATTCCCTATGACACTGTGTCCAGGGTCAGTCCTGAGCACACTCTTCAAAAATGACTTGAAATCACTGAACCAACCTTTCTCTGAAATTACGTTGATGAGCACTTCCTCTCTTTGGGGGAGTTGAAACTGATAATCTTTTCCTCTTTGTGGACCAGAAAGCTTATATCCAGTTTGCTAAGCCAAAGCTGTATGCCTGCAGATTGAAAGACTGAGAAGTAGCCATTACTTCAAAAAGGGAACTTCAGCATCTAAATTCTTGTGCCAGAAAGAGTAATGCTATTCCCCATGAAGTTGAAGATGGCACTTAAAGAGCCTAACTGAAGAAGGTATTGGACACCATGTAGAAAAGACAAAGAGTGCACTCCAAGGCAAAAAGAATCCTCCAGTTGAACCTGGAGCAACAACAAACCAACAAGGCCACACAACCTGAGATGTCACATTTAAATGCTTAGTATCATAAAACTAGTAATCTGTGTCAAGATAAATCTCTCTATTACAAAAAAAAAATCCTGGAGGGAGACAAGATGTGATTTTCTCAGAGAGACACTTTCGCATCCCGCAAGACTTTGTGCCAAGAGATTTAACCAGGCATGGGGCCGGAAATAAACGACAAAGAGTAGAAGACAAAGTAGAACATTGTAAAGAATTCAAAAGCTTTGGTGCGGTACACATGCAGAGCAGGTTAGAGATAATGGAAGTACGAAAATAAGAAAGTCTTAAAAAAGGATAGTAAAGATCGCATTAGCGCAAACAAACAGAAATTATTACTCGGTGAAATAATGGAACAGCAAAAAGAGATTGAATATATTGTTCGGATTTAAACTTTATGTCGGAGACTTGTAGATCATCTAATTCATGTTGTCATCAGGGAAAAAAAGTAGTGTTTCTTCCCAATGAAGAGGCGTATCCGCGAGAGTTAAAAGATTCTAAAAATGTTGGCGCGGTACACATGCAGAGCGGGTTAGAGATAATGGATATACGAAAATGTGGAAGTCTCAATAAAGGATAGCAAAGATTGCATTAGCGCAAACAAATGAAAATTATCAATCGGTGAAATAACAGAACAATGAAAAGAGATCGAATATATTGTTCGGATTTAAACTTTAAGTCGGAGACTTGTAGAATGTTTAATTCATGTTGTCATCAGGGAAAAAAAAGTAGTGTTTCTTCCCAATGAAGAGACCTATCCGCGAGAATTAAAAGTTTTGTTGTTTGGTGAAAGTGAAATCCACATATGCGAGTAACAGAGACGTGAAGTTGCTGGAGCGTAGCACATGCAGGGGGGTTAGTGAGCAAAGCGAGCAGGGGGGGAACTCCCTAGTTGGCTCTAATTATCAAAGTAAGCAGCCAGCGTATTCCATGTTATATATTCATCTGTCTAGACTGTATGTGTCCTGCTTTATATGTCAACATATATATTGTAAGCTGGAGGGATGATCGCACCCCAAGAGAACACAGACGCCACTGGGAATACCCCTGAAACACAGACTATCCTCACATTGCTCCTTACCTTCTCACTTGCGCTATAATGTGCGTAATACATGTCTCACGCGATACTCTGCTAACTTAAAAGCCTTGTGCAAAGCCTCTCTCTCTGACATTCTCTGCTCCTAGCGGAATAGTCATTTTTGACTTGTCATGGACCACGTTTAAGCTTTTGAAAAAAAGAAACAAATGTTTGTTTGCAGTGTTTGAATAAAATTCCTGTTTTCTACAACCACCTGTGTCTCTGTGCAAATCTGTGACCCAAGCGTGACAAGTGGTACCAGGAGTGGTAGCACAGATGGATACCGCCGAAGACTTATTTCAAATGGCTAAAAGTTATGCACTTAAAGACTGGAAACTAAACATGGATGACCCAATCCATGCATAAATTCAAGATTTGATACATAAAGTGCACTGCTGGTTTGAAGGAGACGTGATGGAAAAAGTCGTCATGAATATATTACTGACCGGGATACCTGCAGTTCTTAGAGATGAATTTCTGCGTCAAGATATTAAATCATTAACGATTATGTCCAAACGATTGGAGGGTTTACAGTCCGCTTGGAGAAAGAGCAGTGGATTTGGTGCTGCTTCGCAACCTATGAACGAACGTCCAGGACATTCTCCTCGCTTCGATCGACGGCAACAACATCGAAAAGCTGCAGGACCTGAAAATCGAATGGGGTCAGGTAAGACCCCGGGGAATCCAGTCGTAGAAGAGATTCCTATTTCTGAGGAAACGACAACAGCGGGTGGAGGAAACCGTGGACGTCGCAGAGGATATTTCGGAAGCAGCGCTGACCGTAAAAGTTTCCGGTGTGATCAGCTCGGCCATTTGGCAAGAGAATGTCGCTTGTCTCCAGCTCAGTCAATGGAAGTTGGACTGGCCGAGGTTTGTTGCTCAAATATTACGTATTCTTCATGCAATCTCAGCATTGTTAGACCTTTGTATTGTGAGACGAGACTGTCTTGATGAAAGATCCCTTAGAGAATGTGAGACTGTAAAAATATGATGTGTACATGGTGATGTTAAAGATTATCAAACATTACTTCTTCCTTTAACTTACAGGGGTCGTCATTTTAAAGTTTGGACTGCAGTCTCAGATTCCTGCCCATGGCCATTACTCATGGGATGGAGAAATGCCCTTTTTCCTAGACTAATTAATAAGTGTCAGGGACCAGTAATCGAGTCCAATATTGAACTTGGTTGGAGGGGAGAAGAAGAAAACCAAGACGAACTGGTAGCGGCCGGGGAAAATCTAAAACCCAACTTAGATATTGAACCCGATCTCTCTAGTGAGATGGAGGTCACCCCTGACAATTTTCCAGAATGGACTGGTCCTTCTACATCTTCCCAGATTGCAAACCCCTCCGAACACAAACCGAGCATTAACAAACAATCAGATTTTGTGCGTTTACAGCATTCTGATAGCTCATTAGAATATGCATTTAAACAGGCTCGCTCTGCTAATGCTTCTTATTACAAAGAGTGTGATTCCGGAGCTGTGAAGACCCCGCACTTTATAGAAAAGGATGGTTGCCTTTTCAAAGTGATCTCAGATCATTTGGAGGGGGAATTTATTGAACAACTGGTGGTTCCTGAAGCACATAGGGAAACTGTTTTGCATCTGGCACATCTTGGGAGGGCACCTCGGTGCTGACAAAACCAGAGAACGGTTATCAAAACGATTTTATTGGCTGAATATGGGAAAAGATGTTGAACGGTTTTGTACTTCATGTCCAGACTGCCAGATCGTCTCTGCTTATAAGCCTCCTCGGGCTCCCCTTTGTCCTATGCCCATTTTGGAAGTTCCGTTTCAGCGTGTGGGATTAGATATTGTGAGTCCTTTACCTAAGACTAAGAATGGGTACCAATATTTGCTGGTGTTGGTTGACTGTGCAACACAATATCCAGAAGTGATTGCCCTGAAAAAGGCCAATTCCTCGGCTGTAGCCAAAGCTCTGTACAATAAAATACAATACAATACAGTTTATTTTTGTATAGCCCAAAATCACACAGGAAGTGCCGCAATGGGCTTTAACAGGCCCTGCCTTTAGACAGCCCCCCAGCCTTGACTCTCTGAGAAGACAAGGAAAAACTCCCAATAAAAACCTTGTAGGAAAATGGAAGAAACCTCGGGAAAGGCAGTTCAAAGAGAGACCCCTTTCCAGGTAGGTTGGGCGTGCAGTGGGTGTCAAAAGTAGGGGGTCAATGCAATACAATACACAACAGAACAATTCCTTAATACAGCATAATAAAAATTTTAGAAGTACGGTTTAACAGTAGATGATATGACATAATTAGGTTTGGATATTTTTAGAGTCCTGGAGACCTCATCCATCTAGCTGCCTCCCCATTTGGCCATGCCACGGCTGAAACGTTGCTCCGATGAAAGGACCCCTCTTTCCCATGATTCCTGTGATCCTCCATCAGGGATGGCAGGCAAACAACTTTGCAGGTGGGCCGTGGCACCAATTGCCACATTTGGGTATCGAGAAAAGAAACAGAATAGGTGAGGGTTAGTATTCAAATATAATTATCATGTTACTTATGTTTTAGTGCTCTGTGTGATATTTATACTCGTATTGGTATCTCCAGAGAAATCTTAACTGATCAAGGCACACCTTTCACTTCTCGCGTGATGAAACAGCTGTGTGACAGCTTTGCTATTAAGAAATTGAGTACTACTGTTTACCATCCTGAAACGAATGGTTTGACCGAGAGATTTAACAACACTTTGAAACAGATGATCAGGCGAGTTGCTCATAATGATCCCACAAACTGGGACACTGTTCTGCCTTTTATTTTGTACGCGGTGCGAAAATCACCACAGGCGTCCACTGGCTTGAGTCCCTTCGAGTTGTTATTCGGCAGGCGGCCGCAAAGCGTCCTGGATGTTGTACGAGAGGAATGGATAGGAAACGAGAGAGCAGCTCAAGGACCAAGCTTTGCAAATCGGCAGAATTTCTATGCTTTCCTCTATTGCTGTGGAGCATCAACAACGAGAACAGGAAACTCAGAAGCGTCTTTACGATAGGCGCAGTAAGCTCCGTGAATTCAAACCTGGTGATCATGTTTTGGTATTGGTTCCGTCTGATCCACACAAATTCTTAGCTAAATGGCAGGGCCGCGACATTATTGAGCAGCGTATGAGTCCGGTAAATTACAAGGTTAGAATACCAGGCCAGCGCAAACCATTCCAGATTTTACACATTAACCTCTTGAAGGAATGGCACGACCGACAAGAGGTTAAAACTTCCTTGGCTGCTGTTTCTCAGACCGATGTTACCATTGGTAATGATCTTACTGACACGCAAAAGACAGAACTGTTATCTTTGATAGAACGGAACACTGATGTCTTTTCAGACTTACCAGGCAAAACTAACATCACAAAACATAAAATTACTACTGAACCTGGTGTTCGCGTACAGATGAAGCCGTTCCGGATTCCGGAAGCGCGACGAAATATTGCACACGAGGAGGTAAAAAAGATGCTGACATTGGGTGTAATTCATGAAAGTAAAAGTGACTGGTGCAGCCCAGTCATATTAGTCCCAAAGCAAGAGGGTTCGGTTCGGTTCTGTATCGATTTCAGATGCTTGAATAAGATCTCCAAATTCGATGCTTATCCGATACCCTGTGTCGATGAACTGTTGGAAAAATTGGGTCAGGCGAGCTACATCTCCATGCTAGATCTCACGAAAGGCTATTGGCAGGTGCCTTTAGAGACTAGCAGTTGTGAGAAAACAGCATTCGTGACTCCAGACGGACTCTATGAATTTACAAGACTCCTGTTTGGTCTTCACGGGGCACCTCTAACTTTTCAGCGTTAAAGCGTTCAGTGATTTAAAAAAAGCACTGTCTTCTTATCCGGTTCTAAGGAACCCGGATTTCACAAAGGATTTTGTCTTGCAAACAGACGCAAGTGCATTTGGTGTAGGCGCAGTCCTGTCACAGATTTTTAATGGAGAACAACATCCAATCACATATTTGAGTAGGAAATTACTTCCTAGGGAACGTAATTATTCTACAGTTGAGAAAGAATGCTTGGCAATTAGGTGGGCTGTGGAAGCACTTCTCTATTACTTGTGGGGATGAAACTTCACTTTGGTAACTGATCATGCGCCACTTCGATGGTTATACCGACAGAAAGATACAAACTCTCGCCTTATGAGATGGTTTCTGTGCTTACAACCTTACAGCTTCACAGTGAAACATCAACCAGGTTCTGAACACGTCAACGCAAATGTATTATCACGACTACATGAACCTGAACATGGTACAGAGGGTCGATTGATTCACGAGAATGTGAATAAAGCTGAGGGGGAGGGTGTAAGCTGGAGGGGTGATCGCACCCCAAGAGGACACAGACGCCACTGGGAATACCCCTGAAACACAGACTACCCTCACATTGCTCCTTACCTTCTCACTTGTGCTATAACGCGCGTAATACAAGCCTCACGCGATACTCCGCTAACTTAAAAGCCTTGTGCAGCGCCTGTTAGTTTTGAAATTGATTGTTTTGCTTTTATCTCTCTCTCTCTCTGACATTCTCTGCTCCTAGCAGAACAGTCATTTCTGACTTGTCATGGAGCACGTTTAAGCTTTTGAAAAAAAGAAACAAATGTTTGTTTGCAGTGTTTGAATAAAATTCCTGTTTTCTACAACCACCTGTGTCTCTGTGCAAATCTGTGACCCAAGCGTGAATATATATATATATATATAATATAATATATAATATAATATAATAATAATATATAATATATATATATATATATATAATCTTTGTTTATCAATAAATTGTATTATTACATTTTTGGAAACAAGAGTACTTGAGTTATCTTAATATAAGTCTAGCGCCTCCTACAACAGAGAAAGGTAAGGTAAATAAAGTAGGGGCCATGCAATTATTTGATTAATTAAATTAAATCTCACCCCATTTTTCATATTATTATGACTGTCTCTTGATGGCAAATTAAAATTCATCTTTCCATTTCCTACATCCTTCACTGATTTTAACTGTGTGTGTGTGTGTGTATATATATATATATATATATATATATATATATATATATATATATATATATATATATATAATAAAACTAATATATTGCTAATGCTGAGATCTATCTGTCTAGTGCGTTCTCTGTCTGTTTTCTTATATAGTGCCTTCGCTGTCTGTCTATTATACAGTGAATTCCCTATTTGTCTTTGTAGTAATAATACAGTAGTATTAATTTTTGGTTTTGTTTTCTGACTAGTATATAGTGCCTTTCCTATCTATCTGTCTTATTTAATGCCTTTCCTGTTTGTCTATTTATCTACCTATCTAGTGGCTTCTCTGCCTGTATATTATTTACTGTATACCCTGTTTTTTCCTGACAGCTTTGTATCTGTTATACAGTGCCTTCCGCATCTATCTGTCTGCCTACTGATTTTCACATCTTCATGCACTCTCAGTATCTGATTGCCTTCCTAAAGTATCTGTTGATTAATAAAAAGGCTGTACCATTTTTCATTTAGTAGTGCTTTCTCTGTCTGTCTTTTATACAGTGAACTCCCTGTCTATCTATATAGTAATAACAGTAATTTTATTATTATATAGCAGCTTCCCTGTCTGCCTATCATATAGTGCCTTTCCTTCCTATCTATCTATATATCTATCCCCTTAGCTGTTTTTTATACAGTGCCTTCCCTGTTTATTTATATATCTAGTGACTTCTCCGCCTGTCTGTCTGTCTGTCTGTCTGTCTCTCAATTACACAGTGCTCTGTCTGTCTGTGAGTTATGGATCTTAAAAATAACAGTTATAAGAACACTTGTTCATGTTAATTGCAGTCTCAATTGTTAAAAAATATTTTTAAAGGAGCATCCCACATGAAAATATAACGATCTCATTAACTGACAGTGCATACCAATTTTTACATTTTACGTCCATTTGAGGTTAAAAGGAAAAAAAAATAACACTTTCTCCCCAGCAGGGAATCAAACTCGGGTCTCTGAGGCACAGCATGCCTGCTGCACTCTGGGACAGCAAATCTTACCGCTACACCACAGAAACTGTTGTATTGTTCTTGAACCTTTTTTGAAAGTGTTTATTTGATCTTTGGAAATCAGGCTTCACACATTCTATAGTTTATGCCTACATCTTGTAACATTTATTACTAAAATATAAAAAAAGTTTCTGTTTTAGCAATGTGTTTACACAGATTACTGTAGAAACGGAACACACATGAAATACATGTGTTCCAAATAATGATCTATTATTTCCACTCTAAAACTCCAGCAGTTCACTCACTCCCAGATAATCAAACAAGGCATGAGCTGGGAAAACTTAGTGAATGTTATGCAACGGTGAGGGATGGAATAACCGGCTGCTGGCTGCTTGTCTTAATTGGCACATTAACAGGACAAAAGACGCTTGCAGAGAAGTGCAAACAGATTTAAGGTGGGCTGGATTTACGAGTTTTCTCGTAGGCTCTGGTAATTGTAGTGTTAAGTAGGGCTGGGCGATTAATCGAAAAGTAATCGAAATCGACATTCAGAACCTATAATCGATCAAATTTTTCCAGGTCGATTATTTCGATTACTTTCCCTTTAAAAACACTACCGTGTGTGGAGTCACGAGACCCCGCTCCGTTACGTTACGTTATTCAGCCGACATGTCGAGCATGGAGATCTTAAACACTAACACAACTGAGCAACAAGAGCAGCTTGTACAAAAGAAAAACGCAGTCTCCGTCATTTGAACACATTTTGGCTTCAGTAAGGATGACATCGAACAAAATGAAGTCAGATGTAGACAGTGTAGAAAAACAGTTTTGACGCCCAAAGGTAACACCACCAATTTGTTTCAACACTTGAAGCACAATCACGTTACTGAAGATGAACAGTGCATGGCTCAAAAAAAACAAAAAGTGACTGACAAGCTGTTTCCTGAAGAGGCATTAGCTCTCTTGGGAATGTGTTCTTTTGAAATTGTGGCATATTAAATAAACAATATCATAATATACCAGAAACGGCGATATCCCTCCCATCGTGATTACGGCGGTACAAGAATCACATGAGAAAAAATATCTTTTAGCTTACATTTACTGACGGTTAACGCCGGTTACAGACGGGGAGGCGCATGGACAGACTTAATCCAGGTGGGAAATCTGGATCAACACAGTCAGCCATTTTCTCGTCACCACGCTGGGAGGTTTTTCGAACTTTGTCGACACAGCCTCGAAGGGTCTGGCTGCTGTCCAAGCCTTTTATAATGTCTTGCTTCATTTGCTGGTCTTCTCTGTCTCCAAACAAGGGCTGAATTCCTCCTCCACAAAATACAGAAATATCATAGTGCTTACATGCCGATTCTCATTCCCCGAATAAGGAAAAAGATTTGTGCTGACAGAGCACAGAAATAACCTATCCCATGTTTAAGCTGACTATACAAGCCTCCAGTTGTCTTTGGCTATCTAATCCAATGCTTGGCTAGCAATTCTAACTGCTGCGCCCCTGTGTGCCAAATGTAACATGTACATGTGAATAAAACTCATAACAATATTGTCCAGATATAGTGACATAAAGAAAAATGTAGTATAACACAAGCGCCCAGCAACAAGTGCCTCCGCAAAGCAGATGTCGATAACACAAGCGTTCACAAATGCCACACAGTATGAGAAGAGTTCAAGAAGATAGAAGGAAATAACTGACGCTATTTGTTATTACATCGCAAAGGATATGACTCCCTTGGCTACAGTGGAGCGAAGCGGGTTTAAACACCTCGTTAAAACTCTCGACAGAAGATGCACTGTGCCATCACGATCACATTTTTCTAAAACTGCGCTGCCAGACATGTACAAGACATGTTGTAAAAATGTAGCTGCTGAACTGAAAAATGTTCAACACTTTGCAGCCACATCTGATCTCTGGTCAAGTAGGACGATGGACCCATTCTTGAGCCTTACTTTGCACTACATTGACGACGATTGGAAGCTGCACCGGAGATGCCTTGAGACGGCATATTTTCCAGCCAATCACACGGCAGATATGATTGCGCAAGGTCTGAAAGATATGCTTTCTGAATGGGACCTCGCGGAAGAAAAACTTTCAGCCATTACGACAGACCATGGTGCAGAGATGAGCAGCTATTTGGTGTCCCCCATGCTGGATAGTGAGGCAAATCCACTGGACTGGTGGAGGAAGCATCATGTACACTTTCCAAATCTAAGTAAGGTGGCAAAAAAGTATCTGCATACCAGCTACTAGCTCCCCATCAGAGCGGGTTTTCAGTTCGGGCGAAAACATTGTTACATGCCTCAGGTCCTGCCTAAAAACCTGAAAAGGTTTACATGCTTTACATGCTAAGATCACCTCATGCAACAGTATTTAGAGAGTTCTATTTTCATTACAACAATCTGTTGTTTACATTGATACATTGCACATTAAAATATTTGTTTATAGAAGATGCAAGAAATGCACTGTTTAAAATATTATTTACAGGATATATAACAGTTATTTTATTTAGAAGAGATACTGCTTATTTTCTACTTTTAATAAGAAAAACATTGAAAATAATTTATTTTGTTTCCAAAAGTGCAAGTTATTTATTTTTACTTTTTTTATAAGAACAAAGTGACTGTTCATTTTAGGCAATGTGTGCTTTAATTTCAGTTGTTCAACATTGACGTTCAATAAATAATCACAGATAGTAGTAGTAGAGTGTGTTTCCTTCAATTATTTTAAAATCAAGTAATGCACTCTTCATTCAAAAATCTATCACTTGTAATATGTGAGCATATTTACTGTACAAAACTTGTCAGTGAACTATGAGGGCAAAAAAATAAATAAAATAATCGTTCATCAATCGTAATCGAGTTAAAATGTTCAATTAATCGAGATTTTGATTTTAGGCCAAATTGCCCAGCCCTAGTGTTAAGTAATCAACAGAATTTGGGAAACCTGTACAAATTGTTTGCTTCAACTTGCAATGCTAATTTACTTTAATTGCAGCAGAACATCTGCAGGCTGTAACCTATTAGTTGTTCCCTGAAGAAGGCCCATTTGTAATATTCTGAAATGTTCTATTTTTTCAGTTTTTGCTGAACTAAACTTTAAATTGAAACCACTGGCAGTTTACTTCTTACTTTTTCATGATTTTAGGTCATTCATTGCATTTCAGCAGATTAAATTTGAAGAAAAATTGGAAAAACAGACTGGTAGTTTAAGCTATTTAAAGTTTCTGGGAATATAACGTTTTACAAACATGTCCCATGCATCTGATTAAAAATATCCCAAAATAAGACAAGATGTGCTAATATTGAATTAGGTCATAGAGATGTTTTTAGTTGGCACTTGAAAATCAAATTATACCGCAAAAATCTTGATATAAGAATATCACATTTCCTTAGATACAGTACATATTTTTTTGCATTTTGTATCACTGATCTGGAGATGTAATCGGTAAGTCCTGTGGAGATTTTAATACTGCTTCTCTGTAAGAAGATTATTATATCTAAGTGTCCTTTTTAAGTGTTAAAATTATATGTACACATAGGTTTTGTGCAATTTGCATTTTCTCTTCAGGTTGAAGTTGGCCAAGTGACAACAGAGTTCCTGAAAAACTTATCTTCCCTCACTGAGTACACAGTTGCTATCTTCTCAATCTATGACGAAGGACAATCAGAACCACTTACTGGAGCATTTACTACATGTAAGTTAAATATTAATTAAATACTTTTTGGATTGTATTTATACCTGTCAGCAATTAATCAACTAATCAATTGCTCATATTTTTACATTGCTCTGTTGGCAGCATACTGTGGGGTACAGCCCAGACACAGACAGGTAGACATTCTGTTGATCACCACACACACATTTATTTACAATTATATATACAATAAAGTGCACAAACCCAGTGGCGCAGCACCAATCACCCCTTTAAGTCCAGGCCTCACAGTCCAATGCCTTTCTCTCTGGTCCGCCTCCACTCCTCTCCTCTCCTTCAAGACTTCGTCCTTCTTCCACCCGACTCCAGTCATCGAATGGAGGGAGGCGGCCCCTTATATCCACACCCGGACGAACTCCAGGTGCTTCCCGACACTCCTCCCCTGACACTCCCCTCTGTGGCGGAAGTGCCGACTGTGCACCCTGAAGCACTCTGGGTGTCCCCGTTCCTCTTCCCCCAGCACTTACGGGTGTGGCGAAGTGCTGAGGTCCAGGGCACCGAAGGCAGCGTGGCGACCACGGGCCCCTACAGGGTTGAGCTTCCACGCTCCCTAGCTGTGGTCCCCAAAGCAACCAGGGTGGTCGCCCCTGCATGGTCTGGGGAAGGTGCAAGCCCTCCTCCAGTCCTCCTGGGCGTCCCGGCCAGGTCGCCTCCCCAGCCGTCTCTGACAATACACAGATTAAGCACGAGTACAATACTTTCTTAGAATGTAACCCGAATTACAGTGCAAGTACTAGCAAGAAAGAAATATTGACAAACACTAGAAAGAGCTTCAAGAGGCATCAATATAAATATTTAAACCATTCTAAGTAATGTTGATGTAACACAATGAAGTCAGTTGCAATACAGAAAAGCATAGCAGTGTCAATTTTAGACGGATATGTAGGAATAATAGCTGTAAATTGCAACAGAACATTAGAACAGATCTAACCCTTTTAAAGTAAGTCTTAATACACTGTATTAATTCCCTTTATAATTCTGAACACTTCAATCATGTCTCCTCTTAATCTCTTTTTGCTTAAACTTAAAAGGCTCAGCTCTTGTAAACTTTTCTCATAACTCATCCCCTGTAGCCCTGAAATCAGCCTAGTCACTCTTCTCTTGACTTTTTCTAGTACTGCTATGTACTTTTTGTAGTCTGGAGTCCAAAACTGACACACTACTCCAGATAACGTCAGACCTGTGTAGTAAAGCTTGACCATAACCTCTTTGGATTTGTACTCTACACATCATTCTATATAACCTACCATTCTGTTGGCCTTCTTAATGACTTCTGAACACTGTCTGGCAGTTGACAGTGATGAGTCCACTACAACTCCTAAGTTCTTCTCATAAGATGTATTTGGTGTTCAGACCTTCTACTGTGTACTCAAACCTAGCATTTTTATTTCCTATGTGTAATACTTCACATTTACGTACATTAAATTTCATCTGCCACAAATCTGCCCAAGCCTGTATTCTGTCCAAGTCCCTATGTAATGACTCTTTGGATTCAAGATTATCTACCAATCCACCTAATTTGGTATTGTCTGCATCGGCTTGATGTTTTATATTCCTAACCAAAACATTTAAAAATTCCTGTCCAAATCGTTTGTAAGAATAATGAGGAATGGTGAGTCTTCAGTGTCATTATAACTGTCCAATGTCAAAAGTGACTTCCACAGAGCTAGCTACTAGTAGTAATGAGAAAAAAAACATATAGTTTTGTTAAAATTGCCCCTAAAATTTGAATTGCATGCCCTGTCTCCTTCTGCTGCCCTTTCACTTGCATCCCTATTTTCCATGGTGACTTTTTAATGATTCAATGTGGTCTCATACTGTATTGAACACTTTCTGCCTGTGCATTCATGCCACCGGTTCCGCCTCGGTATCTGTGCTTAGCTTTCTCAACTCCATAAGGAGATCCAAGCCAGGATCATTGCGTAGAGTCGCCAGCGGTCACATACCCAAGCCAATGAAGTTTAGCAGCAGGGAAGCAACTCTGAATTGGGTGCAGATAAGTGTACTGTAGCTGCAATCCCTCCTCCTTTCCACACTGTACACCTGAATAAATTTTACCATGCTTTTGAACAATAAGAAGAAGATTGCAGATGAGATGAAAATACAATATATGTACTAATGCCATGAATTTCACTTGTGGTGAAATGCCATTTGTTTTACAGATGTTTTTTTTTTCTTAAGTTTCACTGTGAATTTAATTTTGTGTGAATCATTTTGCTTATTACTAGTGACAAGACCTTTCATATAATAAAAATAATCATGACCAGTAATTTCCACCTCAGTAATTATTTTGAACCTGAATTGACATTATTTAATACAATTACATGCAAACTTGATACTTCTCAGACAGCTTTAGTACTGCAGACATCTGTCTCACAAATCATGGCACTAATTGTAAGGACTAGCATTAGCAACAGTGCTCATCTACAAAAACATAAAACAGATGTTTTAGCAGTGATCCCTCGCTATATCGCGTTTCGACTTTCGCGGCTTCACTCTATCGCGGATTTTAAATGTAAGCATATCTAAATATATATCACGGATTCTTTGCTGGTTCGCGGATTTCTGCGGACAATGGGTCTTTTAATTTATGGTACATGTTTTCTCAGTTGATTACATACAAGGGACGCTATTGTAAGATGGCTGAGAAGCTACCCAATCAGAGCACGTATTACATATTAAATAAAACTCCTCAATGATATACGATATGCTTCCCGTGTGGCGCTTCGCATACTTGAAAGCCCAAATAGCACATATTGATTTTTGATTGTTTGCTTATCTCTGCCTTTCTCACTCTCTCTGACATTCTCTGCTCCTGACGGAGGGTGTGTGAGCAGAGGGGCTGTTTACACAGAGGCTGTTTGCCTAGAGGATACAGACGCTCCTGTAAAAAATGCTGAAAGAATACCTTCACATTGCTGCCTTCCTTGTAGCTCTTTTCTCCGGCGGTGCTTCGCATACTTAAAAGTCCAAAAAGCCCTATTGATTTTTGATTGTTTGCTTTTCTCTTTCTTGCTCTCTCTCTCTCTCTGACATTCTCTGCTCCTGATGCACACTTTGAAGAGGAAGATATGTTTGCATTCTTTTAATTGTGAAACTGAACTGTCATCTCTGTCTTGTCATGGAGCACAGTTTAAACATTTGACTAAAGGATGTTATTTCATGTCTAGAGGGCTCTAATAATGTTAGAAAATGCTAACATTTCTATGCTCTAATTGTGAAAATATTCGATTTATAAATAAAGAATCCTACTTTGCCGAAATTCATGTATCGAGGCAGAGTCTGGAACGGAATAACCGCGATAAACGAGGGTTGACTGTACTTTGGTGGTTGAGCAGACATTGTTGCTGTTTTTTTTCTAACTTATGTTCCTTTGATTTTTTTTTTGTCCTATGCAGTACAAGTTCCCACTCCACAGAACCTGAAAATCAGTGAAGAAACCACTAGCAGTTTTAGAGTCAGATGGCAAAATGCAGGTCCTGATATTGTCCTATACAAGTTAGTTTGGATGCCTTCAGCTAGTAGTGATACAAAGGAAGTAAGTAACAATACAGGTAAACAGAGATTTCTAGATTTAAGTTGTTTGAAAAACATTTAATTCTGAGGAAAAATATTTTTTTCATGGTGGTTAATCATTTTGTTTTGCATAATTTTCTTGTTACCAGATCTTTTCAGAGCAACCTTATGAGATATATTTCTACAGTGGAATGAGAGCAGTTTTTTTTTTTCAAACAGATGTATTTTCTTTAATTTAATTGTGTATTATCAAAAGTTCTGTAGATCCTTCTGGTTAAATTACATGTTTACTAATTTATTAATCACAATTATCACTAATACAATTAAATGATTAGAACATTCAAAGTAATTTTTTTATTAACATTGATACTTCTTGGGAAAGATATAATGGATAGACTAGTGTCCTAATTGTGCCGGAGTTAGGTTTTTTAGGGGGTTCTAACAATAGGCATTTTTGTTCTGTACCATGCCTGAGCGTGATTATCCCCCCTCCCTACTCCCTTGCTGGATTACACTCACACTGTGCTTTAATGTTCTGGGCCCAGACATGCCTTTTTTTATGGGTTTTTGGAGTCATGTAGGACAGGATAATGCTCTACACTCTTGCATATATATTTAGTGTGCAGCATAGCATTTTGTTGTTAATCATTCTGCAATCACTAGAAGATGTTTTACATACAGTAGACAAATAATGTTAAGGGAGGAATTTGCAGTTTTTCTTGCCAAATACAATTTGCTTTGATCTGTAAGGTGATAATAAAAACCTGTTTTTAACTCAAATGGTCAGTCAGTCAGTCACAGATGAAATGAGAAATGTTTGTTAACTGACTTGTTGCATCATTGACATGTTGTCTGTATTCTGTGCTCGTGCACCTTTAGCAGTCACACTGTTCCTGAATCCTACTGAACCTTGCCCGGGCCCACTTCTTCAAGAGAGCCAGGGCATAGTATGATTGACCCGGCACTGAACAATCACATTAGTGAAATTAACTAGACTTTGGTGGGAGTTACACATAGACAAACATGCTCAGGCCCAGAACAAATTTGTAGTGTGAGTACATTCATGGCTGGGAGGTCATTATGAAAGGTCAGCTTGGATGGAGGTGCACCCTGGCCAGGATAGTTCCTGTTCCCTTTACCAATCAAGGAAAAGAAATAAGAGTGGAATGGGAGACTCTGCTTGCTAAGAGCAGTTTATTCCCCAGTATGATAGGTGGCAGTGCTCCTCTGGTATGGCCCCTTGTTTGGACACCTGCAGGACTGGATGGGACTTACATTTCATAAGGACAAATCTGTTGGGGTTTCTGGGTGCTGCCAGAAGGATCTGGTGGTAGATGACTCTCTGCTCTTCACTGAGGTTCACCTTGACCCAGAAGTGCTTCTTGGTTTGTGATATGATGGCACTGGAAGTACTTCCAGGTCTGGCATATATGAGGCCGCCTTACCTGAATTGGTAGGAAAGGCTTGCTAGGAGGTATGGAGTAAAGTAAAAGAATTATACTAGTTGTTTTGTTTGGGAGGAAAGAACCTTTGGAAAGGTGTTGTGATAAAAAAGTCAAGTATAATTGCACTGTGTAGATGCAGTTGTGTCTGGAGTCTGGGATTCAGTTATTGTTGGATTTGGTGTGTTACATTAAGTTAGGTTTTGAATAGGCATTTTTTCCCCTTGCATAATGACAAGTCAGATTTTTTCTTCTGTTCCTGTAAGCACCAGGTTCAGATCTGTTGTGTACCTTGAAAATAATCTGAGTTTAAACTAATATAATAGGAATAGAAACGTAAAAAATAAGTATCCAAAATAAGTGTTTATTTTTACATTGTTTTCTACAAATTTACTTATTCACTTGTAAAACTGAGAGTGGTTCTGTACAATTGATGTGCTGAAATATTTTAGCCTAGTGCTTTAATTTTATTAATTTAATATATATTTCTGTTGCAGGTAGTAGTTTCATTATGTATTATCTGAAACACTGTTTTGCTCGATATAGTTTATTACCCTTTACTAAAGAGGCAGGTTTACAAATAATTGCACATATAACCTTAAATGATCTCCTCTCAGAAAGAGAGGGTCATCAATTACTCTTACACCAGCTTTTTTAAGGAGACAAATTTGAAAATGTTGCACATGGGGAAAAGGGACAGTTAGTTTAAAATGTATTGTCATCATCATTGTTTTCATTTGTCTTTTTCTCATATTGGCAACACAGTTTGCTGAGCTGATCAGGCCACCCCATCCCCAGCAACTTTCACAAGCATTTCTTGTAAAACCTCAGATGCTGCCAAGCCAGTCAAGAGGGATATATTATTTTCAGTGTGTCCTGTGTCTGCCTTTCCATCTTCTCCCAGTGGACTGGGCATAGTATATGTCCTTGGGTAGGTGTTGATGTGGCATCCTAATTACACATCCAGACTGCCTTAACTGGTTCCTCTTATTCCATAGGCAGCAACCACTCTGTTTCTGAGGTTATTTATAATTGTCTATCTTCAAACCCTGTCTTAGGAGGTGAGACTAGTAACCTTGTACCAAAAACTCACTTTGTTCCCTTGAACCCATCTTCATCTCATTCTTTCTGTAACCACTTGTGACAATAGGTTGGAATGTAGATATAGTTTGAATGGTAAATTGAAAGCTTTGCCTGTGAATGTAGCTTCTGTTTACCATTATTATCCATTTTGATTAAAAAAAAAAAGTTGCCACACACATACATTAGTCAATCTCATGATCACCTCAACCCTCAGTTTTGGTTTAAATTATAATGCTGACAAATAAGTTGAAACAATCACTAACTGATGAACACGTAAAAAATGCTGGCGTATAGATGAACAGTTAACAGGAGTTTAAATGGGCAGGTTATGTTTCACCAGTATACAAACATTTTGTGTTTAAGCAAAAATTGTGACTTATACAGTATTACTTTGTTTGTTCTTCAAAGAGTTTTTGTTAAGGTATGTAGGTAGCTGGTGTTTAAAAGAAATGAAAATTCAAAACTCAGATTACATATGGGTGTAATTTTTTTAAACACTGAAAGCAGCATGTTCTGATGTAATTAACCTATTCTGAATTATTTGATGTTAACGTGAGGTTCCATGGGTTAGGGTTTTTGTTAAAATAAAAATGTAACAATTAAGGTGGTTAAGGTTTTTCATATGACACTAAACTAGGTGGAATTCAGGAGTGAGCAAAATTATCACAGACATTGACAGAATTGTTGACGGAAAATAGGCTGCAGATCAGGTTTATATAAAGGTTAAATTCCTACATTTTTTGCCCATGGTCCTTTTTCACTTTGATTCTGCTTCTTTAGAACAATATAGTAGGTTTTTGTTTGTTTGTCCTGTTTTCAGCATTTGTTAAGAACCTGGTTAAAAAAATTATAAACAAATAACACCTCTTGCAAATAGCATTTCAAAAAATGGAGTTTGCAGAGTAAGGTTTGTACAGTATGATCCGTTCACAGGAAAATGCCACAAAATTAATAAATAGAGAAGGTCCAACAATCCTGGTTGTCTCCTGTAGTTAATCCTCTATTAAGGGATGATCTAGTAGTAACTCTGCTGCAAGAGGAACATTACTAAAGAAAAATGACCCTAAATACAGTAAGTGCATGTTCAGATGCCATCAACAATTTGATCTATAAAAGTCTTGTTTCAGTTTTAACTATATTCAGTTGTGGTTTTAATTAAATCTAAATGTCTTTGTTACATTAAATTACTCGATTGGATAAACTTAATGTAAAACAAAAGGTACGTGGTGAGTTTATAAGATACAAATTTCCTATATGTGTTTTGACTATTTTGCTAAATTGCAGTTGTTATTGATAGACATTTTTGGATGATGGAAGTGGAATGTATGCTGAATTTTGTTTTAATAAGATGCTATTCAGATATATATAGTTGGGATACTTTGTTAGTGTGGACGATAGTCATTCAAAAACCTGTAACTCACCAATGTGCTATATGCCCACGGTGAGCCAAAATTCACATAAATTGTAATTTATATAGTATATATTCAGAAAGCAAATTTCAAAATCAGGAACCCATTACAGTTTCCATCTACATTGACAGTAAACAAGTACAGATATGATGATTAAAGAATATAAAAATGTAACAGTCAGTTATTGTGCAGATGTATATTCTGTTGTGTAATCCAGTTATAATGAAGCCTCAACAATCTGGATTGTATTCAAATATTGTGATGCATATCAAGGATGACATGTGTCTGTGAGTGTCCATGAATTGTTAAAGATGACCGATTAACAGATCCCCCCAAAAAGTAAACTATTTTGTCATACAGATAATTCTAAAATATAGTAATGGATTATGAAGAACCTCCCGAAGTATGTCTCATAGCAAATTATACTCTCCATGAATATGGCTCGGCAAAATGTTATAAAGTGTTTTTCTCAGCGAATATGCTGTGTTCGCTGGAAGCCTTGTTCGCTGAATATTTAACGGAAAATTTGCTGTGTCTGGCATAGATGAGCCATCCATCCATCCTCTTCCGCTTATCCGAGATCGGGTCACGGGGGCAGCAGCTTCAGCAGAGATGCCCAGACTTCCCTCTCCTCAGCCACTTCTTCTAGCTCTTCCAGGGGAATCCCGAGGCGTTCCCAGGCCAGCCAGGAGACATAGTCCCTCCAGCATTTCCTGGGTCTTCCCCAGGGCCTCCTCCTGGTTGGATGTGCCCAGAACACCTCACCAGGGAGGCGTCCAGAAGGCATCCTGATCAGATGCCCGAGCCACCTCATCTGACTTCTCTCGATGCGGAGGAGCTCTACTCTGAGCCCCTTCCAGATGACTGAGCTTCTCACCTTATCTTTAAGGGAAAGCCCAGACACCCTGCGGAGGAAACTCATTTCAGCCGCTTGTATTCACTATCTCGTTGTTTTGGTCACTACCCACAGCTCATGACCATAGGTGAGGGTAGGAACATAGATCGACTGGTAAATTAGCTTTGCCTTACGGGTCTCACTGTGGATGCTGCACCGATCCGTCTGTCGATCTCATACTCCATTCTTCTCCTTCTCCTCCACTTGGGGCAGAATCTCGCCGCTAACCCTGAAAAGGCACTCCACCCTTTCTCAGCTGAGGACCATGGTCTCGGATTTGGAGGTGCTGATTCCATCCCAGCCTCATTACACTCAGCTGCGAACCGATCCAGAGAGAGCTGAAGATCACGGCCTGATAAAGCAAACAGGACAACATCATCTGCAAAAAGCAGTGCCCCAATCCTGAGTCCACCAAACCGGACCCCCTCAATGCTCTGGCTGTGCCTAGAAATTCTGTCTATAAAAGTTATGAACAGAATCGGTGACAAAGGGCCGCCCTGGCAGAGTCCAGCTCTCACTGGGAACGGGTTCGACTTACTGCCGGCAATGCGGACCAAGCTGACACCGGTTGTACAAGGACTGAACAGCCCTTATCAGGGGGAACGGTATCCCATACTCCCGGAGCACCCCCCACAGGATTTCTCTGAGAGACATGGTCGAACGCCTTTTCCAAGTCAACAAAACACATGTAGACTGGTTAGGCAAACTCCCATGCACCCTCTAGGACCCTGTTAAGAGTGTAGAGCTGGTCCACTGTTCCACGACCAGGACGAAAACCACACTGCTCCTCCTGAATCCGATGTTCGACAATCCGACAGACCCTCCTCTCCATAACCCCCGAATAGACTTTTCCAGGGAGGCTGAGGAGTGTGATCCCTCTGTAGTTGGAAACTACAAAGAGGGGGACCAGCACCCCCGGTCTACCAATCCAGAGGCACTGTCCCTGATGTCCATGTAATGTTGCAGAGTTGTGTCAACCAAGACAGTCCTACAACATCCAGAGCCTTGAGGAACTCTGGGCGTATCTCATCCACCCCCAGGGCCCTGCCACCAAGAAGTTTTTGACTACCTCGGTGACCTCAGTCCCAGAGATGGGGGAGCCCATCTCCGAGTCCCCAGGCTCTGCTTCCTCATTGGAAGGCATGTTAGTGGGATTGAGGAGGTCTTCGAAGTACTCCCTCCACCGACCCACAACATCCCAAGTTGAAGTCAGCAGCGCACCATCCCCACCATATATGGTGTTGACACCGCACTGCACGCCCCATCTGAGATGCCGGAGGGTGGACCAGAATCTTCTCGAAGCCGTCCGAAAGTCGTTCTCCATGGCCTCCCCAAACTCCTCCCATGCCCGAGTTTTTGCCTCAGCAACCACCGAAGCCGCATTCTGCTTGGCCTGCCGGTACCTATTAGCTGCCTCCAGAGTCCAACAGGACAAAGGGTCCTGTAGGACTTCTCCTTCAGCTTGGCGGCATCCCTCACTGCCAGTGTCGATCAACGGGTTCGTTGATTCCCGCCATGACAGGCAACGACCACCTTACTACCACAGCTCCGGTCAGCAATGGAAGCACGGAACATGGCCCATTCGGACTCAATGTCCCCCACCTCCAAGCCACACGTTCCCAGCAGACCCTCAAAATACGTTTGGGCCTACTGGGCCTGACCGGCATCCTCCCGCACCATCAAAGCCAACTCACCACTAGGTGGTGATCAGTTGACAGCTCCGCCCCTTTCTTCACCTGAGTGTCCAAGACATGTGGCCACAAGTCCAACGACATGACCACAAAGTCGATCGTCGAACTGAGGCATAAGGTGTCCTGGTGCCAAGTGCACATATGAACACCCCTATGCTTGAACATGGTGTTCGTTATGTCGTTATGGACAATCTGTGACGAGCACAGAAGTCCAATAACAAAACACCAATCGGGTTCAGGTTGGGGGGGCCATTCCTCCCAATCACGCCCTTTCAGGTCTCACTGTCATTGCCCACATGAGCATTGAAGTCTCCTAGCAGAACGAGGGAGTCCCCAGAAAGTATGCCCTCTAGCACCCCCTCCAGGGACTCCAAAAAGGGTGGGTATTCCAGACTGCTGTTTGGCGCATACAGTTAGGACCCGTCCCCCCACCCCAATGACTTGCACTGCTGCCTCTCAGCTCAGATTACATATTTGAGCACAATAATCTGTCTAGCATAGTTGGCAAACTTTTTTCTAGCCTGTAGGGACAAATGAAAGACCAATACACCATTATAATCTACTCAGAAGTTGTTCAGTTCCTCCATCCCTATTGACTTCATTGCAGTTGGCAGAGTTTGGTGAAGTTCATGGACATTTCCTTGATTTTGCCAAATTCAACGGGGTTTACTCATTACTACTCTGCATAACACTTCTGATGACTATGTTGAATTCAGTGGCACCTGTTCACTCCTCTAAACTAACGAAAGTGTAGCACTGTACTTGTCTTCACATTCAAAGAAGAAACTCCCATAAGTGAGACCCACCTTATTTCTTCTGTCTCTGTGTTCCCCTACTTCAAAATACAAGGTTTAAATAACCACTCATCAATCAGGATTCTTTATGGACTTGCACATTTCCCTGGGTAATATTATTAAAGGTGTAGGTTCATTTATTCAACACAGTTGAGGTACACGTTTATACAAAGAGAGAGATTTATTAATAAGAAAAGTTCACTCAAAGAGAAAATCAGAATAACATGAGATCATAGCAAGCTGTTACAGAGTAGAATTTCACCAATTATTCTGAAGGAAAAAAAGTGCACAGTTTGAAGAAATATGAAAATAGACTACAAACTAATTTAACCTTTTTTTATTTTTACAGCTGATATTAAATGGAAATAAAGACACAGTCATCCTCAACAATTTAGAGCCATTCACTGAGTATGAAGTTTCTTTATCAGCCATTTATAAAGATGAAAGTGAGAGTGATGCCATATTTGCACTTGGAATGACACGTAAGATGCTCTTAGGTTTTTTATTCCATTGTTATTTATTTTGTAATGATACAAGTTCTGGGAAGAGATTTAAAGATCAAGACTATAAATACAATTGGCCAAAATAAAGTTTTTTTTTAGCTCACTTGTCTAGAACAGGGAGAGGAGTTTACCAAAACATGATGACTGCAGTAGAATCACTACTTTCCTGGCCTGAGAGGTAATGGTTAAGGTGGTTTGGGTATGTAGTTAAGATTTCTGCCTTGCTGCCTGTCATGTTTGGCTTACAGCTTCCTGAAGAATGATCCAATGGTAGATCCAGGGCAAGAGAGAGATAACGGGATGGTTTCTCAATAATAAACGGTGAGGTTCTCACTTGTGTGCATCTCAGTAGTCTCTCACCAAGCTCTTTCATGTGTTTCTTGAAGGTTTGTGAGAAGATTGGAGGGAAGCAGGAATCTTTTAGTGGTGAAAGAAAAACCACACCTTAAGAGGTGTGTTTGAAGTAGCAGTTTTAAACAGTGATCCAATGAAAACAAAAGTATAAAGTGATGAGGGCATTCAAAATGGGAATATATGGAAATTGTAATAAACGAAGTATGCATGAAATGCACAAGAAAATAAAGGACCAGGTGCAAATCTTAACTACACTAAAAAAAATACTGGCTGCGATTGCAAATTGGTCGTTATGTGAGTCCAATTAGTTGGTATCATTCTTTGAACAGAGAAATAGAATAGACTACCAAGTAGTGTGGTGGACAGTAGGACTTTAGGGACTTTTAAAACTAGATTTGATGTTTTTTGGAAGAATTACGTTCTTAAGTTTTAGAAGAATTACATGTTCTAATGGGGCGGCACAGTGGCACAGTAGTAGTGCTGCAGCCTCGCAGTAAGTAGACCTGGGTTCGCTTCCCGGGTCCTTCCTGTGTGGAGTTTGCATGTTCTCCTCATGTCTGTGTGGGTTTCCTCTGGGAGCTCTGGTTTCCTCCCACAGTCCAAAGACATGCAGGTTAGGTGCATTGGCGATTCTAAATTGTCCCTATTGTGTGCTTGGTGTGTGTGTGCCCTTGCGGTGGGCTGGGTCCCTGCCCGGGGTTTGTTCCTGCCTTGTGCCCTGTGTTGACTGGGATTGGCTCCAGCAGACTCCTGTGACCCTGTGTTAGGATATAGCGGGTTGGAAAATGACTGACTGACATGTTCTAATGTATCAGGGAAAAAAGGCACTAACTACAGCAGTCTGTTAAATTTTTTTGAAGAATATTTTAGGCCACCACCTGACTGATGCAAAGTTGTGATACATCTTGTGTAGCTCTTGGTCACTACCTGACAACGTTCAATTCACAGATGATTTACACATTGAGGGAATGAAATCTATCCATTTTCTAAACCTGCATAACCAGAACAGGGTTATGGGAAAATCACAGTGCAAGGCACGAAAAATTCCTGGAAAAGGTGTCAGTCTCTCACAAGGAAGGAAATTGTTTTTTACAAGCAATTAAGATTCCTCAACAATGGATTTATTCCTAATATGAGTGTGATCAAGCAGAATAATCATACCGTATTTGTAAACCCCCAAATTGCACACAGTAAAATTTCCAATGTTAAATTTAAAATCTTGCACAGTAAAAGTAACCATTGAAAAGTTGATCCATATTAACACTTTAAATATTTACTTTCCACTATTTCACTGTACATGAAAACTTTCTTAATATAGTTCTGCAAAACCTTCAATTTATTTGATACAGGTTGATGACATAGAGAACAGATGTGAGTAGGTCCTCTCAGCCATTTACTATTCCAGTTGCACATTCACCTTACAGCCTTAAACATCTGGCTTTCGTTTTCCATCTCCCATCTCAGCTTATCCTTATATATAATTTGATACTATCCATATGAATGGTGTTCGCATCAATAACCCATATGTATGGTGTTCGCGTCAATACCTCGACTCAATACAAGTTAGAACCATGCAATGGGACTCTGCCTCTGTAGTTGGAACATAACGTGGCAAACGCGGATGCAGTATTGCTTGATTGGCTAAGAATGTTCGACTGCTTCAGTGACGCCGCTGGACAGCCAAGTATAGTAAATCGGTGTTGGTTCAAGCAGATAACAGTAAGTTCAGTTGGTTTTTGGAACGTTGGTTTGGTGGGGCGTACTTTCCAGGACTAACATCATCGACTGACTTAAACCCTTCAACAGCTCCAGAACCGTAAGTAATTTAGAATATATCGCCATTTGCTTGGTACGTCGAAATCTATCTTTGGATAGTTTGGTTTTGGCATCCGTCCTTCTGACATCTATTGGCAAACTGAGTAATGACGGCTGGGTATTAACAATGGTCATTGTTTAAATTTTAGCCGATCTCAGATCTAAAATGACCACGCCAACATAATTATTACTCCGACTCTGATTAGAGTCGTAAAATACAGTTTGTTTTGAAAATTTGTTTGCCGGAAAAAATCAAATAAGGTGCACTGATGAGCTGAGTTTACATCTTGCAGCCCCGTTTAAACAGGAAGCTCTTCATTACATCGGCCGAAAAGGTCTATTTTAAGCAAAAATTAGTGGCATGATAACAAAATCATTTGAAGGACTTAAAAAACCAAATAATTCTTTGCAGAGAAAGTATGGATTTCACAATCGGGCTCCCAGTCGCTAGTCATAATATAAAAGCGTCAATGTTAAGTTAAATTTAGCTGCAACCTTAAAACACAATGAACATTCAAACATCCATCCATCCATTTTCCAACCCGTTGAATCCGAACACAGGGTCACGGGGGTCTGCTGGAGCCAATCCCAGCCAACACTGGGCGCAAGGCAGGAACCAATCCCAGGGCAGGGCGCCAACCCACCGCAGACATTCAAACATTAAACTTGCAAATGTGCAAACACGATAATACTAAATTAAACACTGCATTTAATCAATTAAAATTAACTGTAAAATATGATTACACTCCATGGTGTTTTGGATCCCCGGGCACTGCAAGCTCTGGTAATTGAGTGGCTTACTGAGGAAGTACCTATCATTAGTGTATCTCATAATACTGTAAAAAAAAATAGGATAAGGTGCACTGTCATTTGCTTTACATTTTAACAAAAGGTTGGCATGCAAGTGTCCTATTTTTTAAGAAAACATTTTACTGTTTCTTCCTTACTTTGTAAATATATTTTTAATAATTCTGTGCTTTTCTTTTGCTGATTTCTGCTTCCTGACACGAACCATGTAAATTAAATCGTGCAAACATCACACTAACTCCAGAGCTGGTGAAGGCTTATAGAGATTCTTAAGCGCACTTGAGTGTCACCTAAGCCAGTGAGAGTTTTGCACTGTAAGTCCATTATCACTGGCAAAGCCATTAAAGAAACCAGTAATCTCTCAAAAAGTATAGAACTTTCTAGAAAATTTAATGGAGGAGTTTGGGAATATTGTTGGTGATCTGGTATATACAGAAAAAATTGACAAAAAATGAAACAATACTTAAAACATCTTGGAAAAACTTGTCAAAATTCAATAATAGTTGTTGGTTGATTGTCTAAACCTGCATAGGAACCTGCATAGGAAGTAAACACGTAAGTATAAATGTTTAAACCCACAAAGTCCATTTTGAATTGTCTTGTTCTTTGCTAAAAATGTCATGATTTCTTTTGAGTTGTATTTTTTTTCACAGTTCCAAGCACTACCACAACCACCACAACAGTGACAACAACAACCATATCAGGTATTACTAATATTCCTTCTGTTTGTTGATCTGAATGTTATTCTCCAAAATTTTTGCAGATTATGCCAGAAGACAGATCTTACCACCTGTAAATAGTTAAGTTTAGAGAAAGTTAAGTTTCACAAATAACTTATTTGCATTCCATTTAAACTGTGACCTGCAAAAATAAATAAAATTAATGTGACGTTTGCTCCTGTCCTATGCCTCTTTCTTGCTAGTACTGATTGTGTACCTGATATATTTTAAGCAGTGTTATAACCAGAGTTGAGTGGGGTAGACCGGCCTGGTAGTCAAGTAAAAAAGTGCTGTTACTTTAACAAAATTATTACTTAAGCAAAGGTACTAGTTCATAAATGTACTTGGATAAAAGTTAAAAGGTGTTGGGTCAAAAAAAGATACTGAAGAACTCAAATTATTTTAAGTTAGGCTCTTAATAAACTGAAACATTAACTGCATGAAGATCTGAAACATTTACAAAACATATAAAGCATGTCTTTTCAATTAATAAACTGGGATAGCCATAAAGAATGATGAAATACAAAAATTAAACTTCAATTTTAAGCCACATATTTTTGCATGTAACACAAATCAGAAATTTGTTAGAATTTTAGTAAGCCCCCTATTGTTAGAGAAATTTGCTATATCATCTGTACATACCAAAACAAAAACTCCTAACATATCACAAAAAATATAATTTATAAATGACTGAAGTACTATTGAATTTTGTAAATATAGTACAGCTAGTGACCTGAGTAAGTTTTGAAGATTTATGGTGGAACAGATAATTGTTGCTTTTTCTCAGTTATGCAATTTATTTCCTGATAATCAATGCAGGGATGTAAGCTCCATCTTTCTTTTTTTGTCCAGCAATTTTTTTCTAGAACTTTTACCACACCCAAAGGAACTTGGTAGCATATTTCTGTTTATCAATAATTTGTATGCAGGGTTCAGGGTTTTCATGGGGAAAGGTGATTCCTTTGAGAAACATTTATTTAGCTAAGCTGTGGCTGAATTATGTGTAAACGTGTATTTACTCTCTGTAGCCTTTCAATGTCTACTGTAACTAATTGAGGTCCCTACTTTGTTTCTAGGTTCTTGAAGACCTTTATTAATATTTTGGACACTTAAATAAACCTTTCTTCAGGTTATCACCCTTAAATTACCAGTCAAACAAAATATGAAAATTGGAATGAATATTAAAGTATGTCAACAGTTCACATAAATACACTTTCGCAGCAGTATATTGTTAAAAACTACTTTTCTTGTCTGTATCAACTTCACTCTCTCCAGTATAAGAAATTTGCCACTGTGGCTGGTGGTGAGTAAGCAGTCAGAAATAGGGAAAAGTGTTGGGATGCCACTCTGATAACCCCATTTAATTCAAAAAGAAAAAAAAAAGATCCAGTGCTCCAAAACACACAACATAAAAGACAGTTATATTCAGTCACACTGGCTTTCTTCCTGCTCTGCTTCCTGTAACACATCTCTGGCTCTAGGGGAAAAAAGTTCTAGTTGGTATAAGGACGCCACCTTTCTAAATCATTTCTTTATAAAGCAGATTGACCAGAAGGGCCAGGGCTTGCTCCGAATTTCATAGCCAGGTGTGAGTGCCCTCTCTGAACATCTTCTATGGAGTATGGAGCAAGGACAGGATACTGTTAGTAGCAGCATCCCCTCTTACCCTGGAGTGGTAATGCTTACTTTGGTTGTGCGTATTTGGGGACTCCTGGATGTGCATGGTTGGCATGGCACATGGCACACTCAGATTTTCAGAGATTGTGGGCCAGTATGCACGATAGAGTCAAGGAATCCTCTGCAATCACAAAGTATGCTGATCACCAACACCATAAACACCTAAGGGTGCTAAATATTTGGTAAACATGTTTGGATGTCTACAAAGGATTCACAGTTATTGGTTCCTTCACAAAAGCTGGCTCCAAGTAATTTAAGTCTTTATAAGATATTTAAAAATGTGGGTACTGTTACCATTAGGCTGGTGTTATACTGTTACTTAAGGATTCACCACTCCTTCCATGTTTTCCAATTTAAAACCAGTTGTAACCTATGTACAGTATTTGGCTCTGGAACTCCTGCACTACCACCTGTTATAATTCATGTACCAAAGGTTCTAGACGTCATAAGAATTAGTTGTTGAATATATTATTTGGTTCCCTGTAAGGTTTATGATCTTGGAGGCAACGTCTTGAGTTTCTGTTGGTGATGTGCAGGCACCTTTATTTTTTTGGCTGTTTAATATTTTACTGTTCTCTATTTACCTGATTCATTATAGAAAGCAGCTTACAAGGTAAGAATATGCTACAGCTCTATACAGATAATGTTTATATTTTGATCATAGACAGTCTGGCTAAACATCATGGGCATAATGGGAAATTGTATCTTAGGAGAAAAACTCTTTCAAATGTCACAGCAATGATTATTTTGTGTTTTTTGTGTTTTTTTCTTAATGCATTCCTACTATCTTCTTTGCCTGTCAGATACAGTACTGTTATGATGTCACTGCAACAGCCTAAAATTTACTAGAAGTGTAGATATCTGCCCTAATCCTTTAGTGATCATTACCAGATAAAGCAGTAGTCAGAAGATCTATGTTGTTGGCTTTTTCTGATAATTTAGAAGCATTGGAATCAATTGTCATGGCAATGCCTTTTGGCATGAGACAATTCGTTACCTTCATGTTTTCTGCTTGGTGTTGTATTTTCTTAAATTTTATGCCAACATGGGGCTGGCGTCATTTAGGAGGTGGCTTCTTTTTGGTTTCTATAGTGGCATTTGAGCAAGGCCAGCTGTCAATAGTTTCTCCTTAGAGCTTTAGATTTTTCTTTTTCTTTTTTTTTTTTGCAGAATAATGAGCAGGACTGAAAGGTTTTACACTGCACTTACACTTACCTCCGTCTTGACTTTTAATCCTAATGCATCAAGTTTATTTCTAATAATCTCATTATATCCATTTTTGCCAATCACTAAAATTTCTGTTTTCCCTTTATTTAGTTTGAGAAAATTACTACTCATCCATTCAGAAACACAAGTAAGACACTGTGTCAGTGAATTAAGAGAGTCGGGTCATCAGGCTCCATTGATAAGTGTAGTTGTGTGTCATCAGCATAGCTGTGGTAGCTCACGTTATGCCCTGAGATAATCTGACCTAACAGAACCATGTAAATCGAAAAGAGCACAGGACCCAGGATAGAGTCTTATGGAACACCATATAGAATATTATGGGTCTTTGAAGTATAATTACCACAACTTAAAAAGAATTATCTACCTGCCAGGTAGGGTTCAAACCAACTTAAGACATTGCCAGAGAGGCCCACCCATTGACTAAGGCGATTTCTGAGAATACTGTGATCAATGGTATCAAATGTGGCACTCAGATCCAAGAGGATGAGAACAGATAAACAGCCTCTGTCTGCATTTACCCGCAAGTCATTTACTACTTTAACAAGTGCAGTTTCTGTTATGTAATTTGTTCTGAAACCAAACTGAAACTTATCAATAATAGCATGTTTATTGAGGTGGTCATTAAGCTGCATAATGACTGTCTTCTATAGAATTTTACTTAAGAAAGGCAGGTTGGAAATAGGTCTAAAATTTTCAAAAGCAGAGGAGTCAAGATTATTTTTATTGAGCAGGGGTTTAACTACAGCATTCTTAAGACAGTCTTGGAAGACCCCTGTATCTAATGACGAGTTTACTATGTCAAGAATACTATCAATTAGCATGCCTGATACTTCTTTGAAAAAACTTGTTGGTTGAGGACGAAGGTGGAGGGTCTCAGTTGAGAAATTATTTTACATAAATCAGGTAAATCCTGGTGAAAGAATTTAATTTGTTTAAAATGGAGTACCGGGGTTTAAGTGGTTCAATACTGGGGAGATGTACTATATTATTTCTAATATCATTATTTTTTTGATTAAAAAATACAGCAAAAGCCTCACAAGTTTCACTGGAAGATTTTTGGAGGCATCCCATTAAGTGACCTGGATTTATCAGATGATCAATCATAGAGAATAAGACTGGGATTACTGGCATTGTTATTTATAATACTAGAGAAATAACAGCGCCTCTCAAGATGGACTATGTTGTTGTATTCTATTATTTTAACCTTCAATGTTTCATAATGGATAGTCAGTTTAGTTTTTCTCCATTTGCTCTCAGCTCTCCAACATGTTCTCTTAAGATTGGACACTCTTTGGGTCTTCCACGGTATAACAGTACTAGAAGATTTTTTTAAGTATATTTTCAGGTGCGACTATGTCAGCAGCAGCTCTCACCTTAATATTAAAATTTTCCACCTTACTATTTACATTATTCTCACTATTGTAGTAAGCACTACAAACAGACTGGTTACTTAGAATGTTTGCAAATTTTGAAGCTGCTAATGAATCAGAGAATCGTTTTTTAACAATATGCTTCTCGTGAATATGTTCTATCATTATTTCTATATTAAATAGTAACAGAAAATGGTCTGATAGACCAATATCAATGATCTGCCTAACATCAACCTTTTGTCCTTTAGTAATTACTATGTCTAATGTATGACCTGCTTTATGTGTAGGCAGACTAATGTGCTGGTTCAAATCTAAAGAGTCCAGGAGGTTCATGAATTCTTTTACTTTCGGGTCACACTGATTATCGATATGAAAGTTAAAGTCACCGATTATTAGGAGTGTGTCATAGTTCTTATTTACAATTGACACCAAGTCTAAGAATTCCTCAAAGAAAGATGCATTGTATTTATGAGCTCTATACACAGATAAGACTAGAAACTGAGAAACTCCACGAATAACAATGGCAAGATACTCAAAGGACTTGAATTTACCAAAACTGACATCTTTACACTTTAACCGGCTTGAGTAAATGTTTGCTAAACCGCCGCCTTTCTTGGCGATCCGCATGAGCTAAGGTGTAATTTGGAGGCGCAGATTCGATTAACACTAGAATTACCAGAGCCTATGAAAAAACCCGTAGATGCAGCCCACCTTAAATCCCATCACACCTCTCCGCCAGCGTCCTTTGTACTGTAAATGTGCTGATAAAGACCATCTGCAAGCAGCCGGTTATTCCATCCCCCCACCGACTTAGAACATACACAAACTTCTCCCAGCTCATGCCTTGATTGACTATCTAGGAGTGAAGTGGAGTTTTAGCGTAGAAATAATAGATTGTTATTTGGAACACACGCATTTCATGTGTGTTCCGTTTCTACAGTAATCTGTGTAAACACATTGTTAAAACAGAAACTTTTTCATATTTTAGCAATAAATGTTACAAAATGTAGGCATAAACTGTGTGTGAATCATAAAGTCCAAACATCAAATAAACACTTTCACAAAAGGTTCAAGAACAATACAACAGCTTCTGTGGCTTAGCAGTAAGATTTGCTGACTCAGAGTGCAGAGGGCGTGCCGTGCCTCAAGGACCTAAGTTTGATTCCCCGTTGGGGAGAAAGTCTTTTCTTTTTAACCTCAAACAGACATAAAATTTATAAATTGGTATGCACTGTCAGTTAATGAGATCGTTATATTTTCATGTGGGATGCTTCTTTTAAAATATTTTTTAACAATTGAGACTGCAATTAACATGAACAAGTGTCCTTATAACCGTTATTTTTAAGATCCATGACATACAGACAGACAGAGCACTGTGTAATAGAGAGACAGACAGGCAGAGTAGTCATTAGGTATATAAATAAACAGGGAAGGCACATGTACTGAAAGAAAAAAAAGATCAACATGTTCTTGCTGCACTGAATAAGCTCACATGCTCTAACTGCTCTCTGACTGTTGGCGCACGTCTCATAACATCTCTGACACGAACACCGGGAAAACAAGAGACAAAAAATTTCTGATTAGGGCATACGATGTTTAGGTTTAGTATGATTGAATCACCAATCACAAATACATCATCTGGGGTTGATGGCAAACTGGGGGCGAGGAGAGGGTCGAACTGGTTCTGGGTGGAGATGCTTGCCTATGCCAATGGAGGTGTTCTAGCCTTAAACCTCCACCTACATAGCTGAAACAGGCCGAGTTCTTCATCATTGGCGTTGTCACGCCAATGATGAGGTGCAGGAGTGAAACTCACTTGGCCTTGAAAGTGAGCGGCACAGTACAAGCCTTGAAAGTGAGCGGCATAGTACGAAGTTGATGTTACTGAACCGCAATTTGCTGTGACGATTTCAGATGTCGGGGAGGATTTTTCCAGCAGATGAGCCTTCAGATCCCTCAGGTGCCTCCGTCTGGACAGGTGTTTTTGGATCTGGATGTCGAGAGCCTGGAATTCTTCAATGACGCGGTTCATCTCCCCGTTGGTCATTGTTTGCTTCCGCTTCCACTTCATGCCCTTGGAAAGAATGAAAGAGAGAGTGTTTACCCATAATCTCAGACTACCCATAAGAAGGCTATTCTGCTAGAATTTAGGTGTTTTTCTGCTGAAATCTTTTCATCCCAATATAAGGACTTCCTGGATGTAATTACCAAAGCTATTGAAAAAATAATTTCACCATAGATTTTTGCCAGGGTCTCCTATACCAAATTAACAGATTTATGCTTGCTCTTATCTGGAAACAGGCTATGGGGGATTATATCCAAGAAAATCTTGGAATGTGTTTTAGGGCATCAAACAGTATTTTTGTTGAAATAAAACAGGACCTGCATGTATATATCACTGCAAATTCAATAATGTCACTGTGAAGCACAACTATACTCCACCCTTAATATGCTTTACTTAACTAAATAACAGGTTCTACCAGTTTGCCAGTATGAGCAATTTGCCATGCTCGTGTTTAGATCTGGCAGTGCCATGCTGATGGTGTATGTGCCCAAAAAGAAGAAGCCTTTGATTTGAGTATGTAACAGCCCTTGTAAATATCTGCTACCTGTAAAAGATATCGCAGAAGGGACATAAGCAGACACACAAACACTGGTGAATCATGTCGTCTTGATATCTTGTTGTCACTTTTTTTTGTTATTCAGTTTTATTCTTGAATAAAAGCACACTTGTTTCGTTATACCTTTTGTGAAAGTGTTTATTTTATTTTCCTGCAACCACTTGAATGAAATTAAATCTGTCTCTGCCTCTCTCGTGCATGCACACACACATTCATACATGAAAATGTCACTATTTGAAAACGCTATGTCATTTGAACATGAGTTGTCAGTTGAACATTTTTTTAGTTCTTGCCTGTACTCCACTTTATGGTGCATGGTACTGAAAATGCAGACAGAGGTATTCTTTTTGGGTGCAAACACCGTCAGCATGGCACTGCCAGATCTAAATGGTAGCGTAGATAGTCTGATAGAAGTAATAGGACATTGTATCTTTGATTGCCGGTACAACAAATAGATCTGAGCAGGCATCAACCACAGCACCAACTGTGGTCATCACTGCACTTGTGAAAAGAATGAAAATAAATCATCAACTCAGAGAGGGAGAGGCAAGTTTGTTGTACCACATGAACGTCACTGAAAGAATAAAACTGAATAATAAAAAATAAAAAAAACACTAACTTTTACAAGTTGCCAAAATTTACACTGGGTCTTGCAGACTGAAATCAAATGTATGTCTTTATTATAGTAATTATAATAGCAGCTCACTACTCAAAATATAGAGCACCCGGACTCAAACCCAGAACCTTTTGGTTATAAGGCAGCAGTTCTTACCTCTGCACCATCTAAGAATATAGATCAACTTTCTGTCGATTAACATTTGAGCTTGGGTTTGTAACTCATTGACGGCAACATGTAAATTGAATGATTTTTGCCAGTTATATTCTGAACAGAAAAGGGTTTTAGTATAGGTTAATTACATGAACATGTTAAAGAAAAAGATACAGTCACTTGCTAAAGTTACTGTTATCATGTGCTGTCTACAGTATGTGAATGGATTTCACTTTTACTATAGTTGCAGTAGTGGATCACATAGCTGTGGAAAAAAGGTATGTTGAAATTGCTGAAGCACCCAGCATGTTTGTGGTCAATATAGATATAAAAGTAAATAAAAAAATTGAAAATTAGTTAAAACTATTACCTATTTATGCGTGTACCATGTGCACATTTTTTCCCGAAAATTAGCATTAGAAAATGAGGTGTGCGTCATACACGAGGAAATGTAATTCTGTAATGTTTACTTCTTCTGCTTGGGCTCGCTCGCTCACTGTTGTTTTTGAATCAGTTTGCCGTCGTCATTCAGCATAGATAGTAGCAAGCATTTACACTCCTTCATGGCGGGAGAGAAACTAAAAGTGATTTTGGAAGCAGAGAAGATAGGAAATCGGGCTGCACGTCGCAAGTACAGTGTTCCAGAGTCATGTGTTCGAGATCGGCGATGGAAGAAAGAAAAACTTTCATCATGCAACAAAAACAGAAGGGCATTTCACGGAAAACGTGCCCTAAATGTCCTATACAATCACAACGCGCATCGTACATGGGGCAAAACGATTTTCGCAATTTTCTTTGTAAAATGTAGGGTGCGCGTTTTACACGAGGGCGCGTGGTACACGAGTAAAACGGTAATATCACATGAAAACTGAAACAAGCTCTAGATATAAAGATTTTCTTTTAAGATTTTGATTTTACTTTATCGCTCTGCAGCTTTTCTGATTTACATTTCCATAATAAAGCTGGGCACTGTACAGTATACTACTTTTCCCCATGTAATAATGTTTGAAAACTGTTTTTAACTTGGGATGCTTCTAGTTGATACATAGAGCTATTATGCATTCTACACACTTGTTTGTGGAGTTTGTGTGTGTTTTGAACCATTAATAATCTATGTTTAGGGATAAAATCTGAATCTTGTAGTGAATTAATATAATAATTATTAGCACATTACAGGATGTGTTAAATACTTGATTTTTATCCATCCCTCTCCCACTTGCTTTTCTTGTTAGGGCTATTTGAAGTGCTGCCATAACAACAAGCCTACAGAATCACTGTAACCAGGGCCTTCCCTCTTGTCAATTGCAAGCTCATATTATGTTCTCAGCCCTTCTCAATCAATTAAGACCAGTGTAAAATGACTTACAATCAGTAAAGTAAAGGCACTTAACTTTTTAAAAGTTTGAAGTGTGAACATGCAATTTTGACCAAATAGAGAGCAAGGTAGCAACATTACAGAGCAGACCACACATCATATACTAAGCTGCCTGTTGTGGCCAAGGTGAAAACTGGCTAGTCTAAAGATAACAAGCGGAGAGCGGAGCCCTTACAAAAATACCACTGGAAGAATTGCTACATATTGTGAAACAAACGGCTGTGATCGTGGTATTTAGGCATGCCAGAGGTGTAAAACATTGTTGGCAGTTTTGACGTGGGTGAGTAAACTGCCTGAAGTTGTGTTGTGTGCGTGTGCTCACGCCGGCAGCCATACACCCTCCTTTGCATGAATGAGATGCCTGAAATAGACAGAGGCTTCTGCCTAGATTGAGGCGATGGGATGGAAGGTCACAAGTGGCATCGCTGACAGGTTTGTGTCAAACCGGTGTTAATGAGATAGTTTGCCATAAAAAAACTGAAAAGTTTGACTGTCTGGCGTAGGACAGAGAAGGCAAATGAGGAATGTTGATATAGCGACCCTTGTATATGGAGCATTGCCTGATTTTTTTTTTTTTTTTTTCATTCATTTTCTTGTATTTGTGCTTTTTTCACTTTTCATTTTGATAACTGTTTTTTCTGTACTCTTGATTTTTGTCCTGGGAGAATGAAGATTTTTGAGCCATATAAATACTGCACAGATTCATCTTCACTTATTTTTGTTTATTGTTGTGCATATACTGTTTATTCCATCAGTATCATTGCAGAGGACTGCAGTTATTTTAAAGGGCATGACACTAGAATTTTGTTTTGTTTTGGTGTCACTTTAATAAAGATTTGTTTTATTTTGAAAATCTTTTGGGTTCTGTGCCTCAACCACAAATCTGTTCGGTTTCGTTACAGATGACCAGAGTCTGAGTGTGTGCAAAGGTGCCAGTGCATGTCACATTCATACAGTATAACTGGATTTCATTTTATTACACTTAAAGTTGAAATGTGTTTACCATATATATTTTAACGTTAGTTTGGTTTTGTGATTTTCTGTGCTTTTTAGCATGACTGTTAAAGAGCAAAAATGCTACTCTTTTCTAAAAGAAATTAAACATTTTTTTTCATAACGGTAAAGTACTAATCCACTGCATGTTTTTAAAGTCACCTGCCTGTAAAACTCACTTTCATCAATGTAGTAGAAAATCTGTGGTCTTTGATTAATACCTGGGTTGTCAGTAATAGATTATAAGTCGAGTCTGAGTGCTAGTGTCAAAGAGGCTTCAATTTTGCTACAAAGTCTTTTGATTTTTGACCAAAATATGTCTACTAGATGTCATGCAGATGTTTAAAAAGATTAAATAAAGAAATCAGCAGCATCATGCTATTTATTGTGTTTTATTTTTCAACTCTCCAGTTATACGCAGTGGAGTAAGAAATTTGATTGTCACTGATGAAACTACCTTCAGCATGAAAGTATCCTGGGATAATGTTGACCAAAATGTCCGCCAATACAGGGTGTCCTATGTGACAGCAAGAGGAGATCGTGCTGAAGAAGTGGTAAGCATGGTCTTTTATTTTGTACTGTGTTTTGTACTAAAGCATTGAACACAAACTAAGCAGACAATGTAGTAATTTTATTATTTATAACTGTCACTAGTATGGCTTGTTTAAATGCAGCATTTTATGTGTTGTAAAGGAAGTCAACAAACGTGACTAGAAGAAAACATGGTTAATGAGATAACACCACTTCTTTATATCCCACTAAAATGAAATAAATTGACCATTTTTAATTTAAAGCTTAATGTGCATTAATAGCATATTTGCATATTCTTCTTGAGTTCATGTCAGTTTGCTGTACAGATTCTAGATTAATTTCATAGTACAGAGATGCACATCAGTAATGTACAGAGGCTAAAATGACTGCAAAAAACCACATACATGACATTATTTCTTCTTTAGCCGAGACACTTCCTCCACTCTTAAAAAGTGTAAATACACCCTTTTCTTTTTCAATATAGCATTCCATAATGACAAAACAGGATTGCAGCATTCTTCACCTGTGAATAAGCATAGTTATAATCTTTGTGCAATTTAATTCAATTGTGTTAATGAAGTAATTATACCGTACAGCATATATTGTGTGATAATTCTTATAATACTAACACATATAGAAATAGGTTATTTTAAATGCCCTGTAAAGCAGAGCAATTTTAAACTAATTTACATGAAAGTATTATAACAATATATAGTGTGTTAATTAATATTAGCTATTGCCTATTTGACAGTAAAGGAGAGGAAAGCAAAAACTCATTCAGCAACATTCCTGGAGAAAGTAAACCTCCTGGGATCTATAACCATTTCATAATCATAATATCTTTATTGTCATTGTAACAAATACAATGAAATTAGGCGTAGTCCCTGCGGTGTCAAAATATAAATTAATAAATAAGAAAAGGATAAGGTAGAACACAAACACAAAATTGCACATGAACACTATTGCACAAGATGTCATCTATTGCACTGCTGCATTGGAGGTGATTAGGTGGCATTCATTGACCTAATAACAACAGGGTAGAAACTGTTATTCAGTCTATAAGTCTTTATAAGTCTTTGTTTTGATGCTCCTATATCTTTTGCCTGATGGCAACAGTTGGAACATGTCATGAGTGGGGTGTGAGGAGTCTTTTAAGATATTTTCTGCCTTCCTGAGGCAGCGAGAGCTGTGCAGTTCATCCAGAGTGGGTAAAGAGCAGCTAATGATCTGCTGGGCAGTCTTTACAATCCACTGAAGTGTTTTCCTCTGCGCTGTTGTGCAGCAGGAAAACCACACGCAGAGGCAGTAGCACAGGATAATCTCAATAGAGTAGCGATAGAAGGACACCAGCAGTTTTTGGGGTATGTTATTTTTCCTGAGGACTCTCAGGAAATGAAGTCCCTGCTGAGCCTTCTTTGCCAGCTCAGCTGTGTTCACACCCCAGGACAGGTCTTCCATGATGTGGACTCCCAGGAAGCAGAAGTCTGACACCCTCTCCACATATTCCCCTATGATATAGAGTGGTTTGATCTCCATTTTCTTTTTCCTGAAGTTCACAACAAGCTCCTTCGTCTTAATTGTGTTCAGGAGCAGGTTGTTGTCAGTGCACCATGCTGTCAGCCACTCCACTTCGTCCCTGTAGGCAGACTCATCCTCCCCAGAGATGAGCCCCACCACAGTGGTGTCATCTACAAATTTGACAATGGTGTTGCTGAGGTGGGCAGGGGCGCAGTCATGTGTGTACAGCGTGAAGAGCTGGGGGCTCAGCTGATGCTGATGGCCGAGGAGATGTGAGGGCCCACCCTAACCCTTTGTGTGTGGTCTGTCAGGAAGTCTTTAATCCATATACAGGTGGAATACGGGAATCCCAGGGCTAGCAGCTTGCACACCAATCTGTGAGGGAGGATGGTGTTAAAAGCAGAGCTACAATCAATAAAGAGGAGACGTGCGTATCCCCCTTGGTGCTCCAGATGGGACAGGGTAGCATGGAGAGCAGCAGCAACAACGTCCTCCGTAGACCTGTTAGCCCTGTAAGCAAATTGGTGTGCATCAAAGGTGGGAGGGATGAAGGACATGATATGACTCTAGACCAGTCTCTCTAAACACTTCAACAACGGGGTGAGCGCTACTGGCCGATAGTCATTCAGGCAGGTTATGGGTGATTTTTTTGGTAAAAGGAGTAAGATGGGGGATTTCAGACAAGGAGGAACTGGGACAGTGACAGGTTAAAGATCTTTGTAAAGACCCCAGCCAGCTGCTCTGCACAGCTCCTCAACACACGTCCAGGGACACCCCCAGGACCTACTGCCTTCGTAGGATTGACAGCCTGGAACGAGTGTCTCACCTTATGTTCCTCCACCCTAAGGGAGGGGGTGGTATTGTTGTGAGCTGCTACTGCATGTGTGACAGCTGCCTCTTGTAGTTCCATCTCAAAGCGTGCAAAGAAGTGGTTCAGCTCCTCTGCCATTGAGGTGTCACCTTCAGCAGCTCCATGACTGGTTCTGTAGTTGAAGTGCTGGACTCTCTGCCAAACCTGCCTGCTGTTATTACTGTTCAGGTGCTCCTCAATCCTTCTCCTGTAGTCCCTCTTAGCCTTTCTGATGCCTCTTTTCAGGTTGGAGTGTGTCATACTGCAGAGAACCTTGTCACCGCACATAAAGACAGAGTTCTTTTTCTATAGCAGCCGCTGAACCTCTCTTGTTATCCAGGGCTTCTGGTTTAGACAGACACGGATATGTTTCTCCACTGTGCCAGTGTCAATGCAGGTTTTGATGTAACACAATACACTGTCGGTGCAGAGTTCCAGGTCTGGACTTTCAAAAATGTCCCAGTTAGTCCTCTTACAGCAGTCCCACAGCTGCAGAGAGGCATCATCAGGCCAGGTTGAGATTGATTTAGTATTCAAAGTCATATTTATATTGAAGTGTGGAATAATAAAATGATGATTTTTTTATTATTATGAAATATCTCAAAGGAACACTGCAGTGTAGAGGAGTTAGATGGATTGCCATGAGACAGAATTTTCAGCATTAAAATAAACAATCTATTCGTTTGACCACTATTTTAACCCATTTAGGTACTAGATATTTTTTGGCCTCTGCCAGGAGAAATGCTGATAAGGTCCCTTGTTTACACTGATTTTCTAGTATGAAGAGGTAATGCTGCTAGTTAAATATTGATTACTTTAATAACACAGATCTTATAGTTACAAAAAGTGTCACCCCACACTGGCATTTTTGACCCCACAACTGTTAGATGTGGGACATGCAGGTGCCTCACTGCTGCTGACCCGTTCAACCCTCAGTTTGTGGTTTCATTGACCCACTCAAGTGAATTTACAACTTTTTTTTATCTTGGTGAACTGTTATCCAATCACAAGAGAGATACAGAGGATGGGCGTCTGAATCAGATACGTGGCCTGCTCTGACTGGCCTGTACTTGTGTAACCAGTTTTTGCAAAATGTGTTACATTTATATGTATATGTGTATTTTTTTGTACTGTGATTCCCTCATTATTGGCAGTAATGGTATACAGTACCTTGATCTATAGTATGCTGTAGTTTGAGTGATCCCATATCAGATCACATTCATAATTTACACAAACCGCTCAAAGTTTCCCTGCTACTGCACCCAGACCACTGTTTCTAAAGGGTTTCAGTGGGCTGCACCAGGGAGAGATTGGCATATTCACCTTTACCTAACTGAACCAGACTAGGTAAGAAATTACTACACAGTTTGAAATAACTGCTCCAAATGAACTAGATTAAAAAATACCTTCAAAAGATTCAAGAGTTTTTTAATTACAGAGGTTGTAAATGTGGAATATCTTAAAGAATAAGAAAAAAGTAAACCTCACAATCACAAGATGATGGGTCAAAACTATAAGATATATTTTAAATTTGTTTATCATTTTTCAGTGGAAAGGATCTTTGGTATAAAACACATCTCTAATAATCACTTAACTAATAAGTACAATAAGAAAAAATCCATCATTCTTTCCTCTTTTTGTTGTGCTACTATATTTGGTATTGTTACTTTCAATAGGTTTATATAACAAAAGTAGATTTTGTAAGGTATTCCGATTATAGGAAGTATCCTGAATAATTAGTATGTCATTTTCTTTCAGATTATGGTGCCAGGAAGACAAAACAACATCCTTCTTCAGCCACTGCTCTCTGACACCGAGTACAAAATTACAGTCATTCCAGTCTATTCAGATGGAGACGGACTTAGCAGCTCTTCCATTGGAAGAACCTGTAAGTATTGACAAATATTAGCTTTTATAGTATTCAGGGTATTGCGGAGTTTGAAGTATCCTTATGCTCACATTATGTATTATTTGTTAAAATGTGCACAAAAATCTTTCTTTATTAAAATATAATAGTTTACTAACTTTGAAATAGTTGATAAATGTGTAATCTTAAAATGCAATATAATAACTAAAGCATCGACATTTTAAATTATAAACAAGAAAAAATTTTAAATGCTTTCAAATCTGGGAAGTAAATGACACAATTTAATGCATTAATGTTTGACTTAGAGGCAACAGATTATAAAAATTCAGATTATAAATAAGTTTTCAAAAAGAAAAAGTACAGTACAAGGGCACAAAGAGAATATGTAACATAAAATAAAAATAGACTTATGCGTTTATCTCCCTTTCTAATCATTGGCTGATTAGGTTGATTACTTTTATTTTTACTTAACCTTCTTATGCATCCAGATTGTGTCTTTCATGTTTTATATTAAATGTATGAATGAGAAGAAAGAAAAAACAGATTTTGTTGGAGGACAAAGCAAGAAGGAATTACTTTTTTTTTGGAAGATGGAAGGCAGCATTTTATTGGAGGCAGAAAGGAGAGAGTTTTGTGAATTATGAAAACATGGCTATAATTTGGCAAGTAAAGGAACCAAATGACATGCAGTAGCACCCTGGGAACACAATACCTTTGACGCACCTTCTATAAACATAATGTATAGGATTTACAGATGCCTGTGATTGCTCAAATATTTGTGCAAATACAAAGTTGTTTCACAATTCATTGAATAGTTTGATCCACATCTAACTTAGCCTTTTTGCAAAAAATCAACTCTGGATATAATCAAGTAGAAAATTTGATACATAATACTTTCCCATTCACCACAATAAAAAAACAATTCATTTTTATTTTGCATAAGTCAAATTGATGAGCCCAAATTTAATAACGTGCATGCCATCAGCATAGTGCTATAGTCTTTGTTAAAGTGTGCTGTTACTAATCCTGATATAGCTGACTGTTTAAAACAGCAATATATAAAGAAAATTAAAGTAGGTTTTCAAAAGTTGAATTATATGATCATTTTTTTAATATACTAGCTAGGACAAACTTTAAAAATCAATAAACAAACAGGTATTGGTAGATAAGCGGAGTCAAAGTATGCTCCAACATGTTGAGAGAGGCGACTCGAACGAAGGCTGGCATGTAAGAGAGCAGGGCCCCGTCTGGCGCCCCACTCCTGATGTCACACTTCCCCCTCCCCTCAGCCCGCAGTCTCTGTCTCAGGTTACCGCAAATAAATCGCTCCTGCAAGCAAACTATGATACTTAGCGCAATGAGAGAAGTCGCAAAATCAACCGGAATGTGTTGCAACACTGATTATTTACTTACAGAGATGCCAGTGTCAACTACTGCTGCTTACTGCCCTGCCTCGCCGATGCTAGGTTGGGTATAAATAACAAGAACAAGTACATGTACAAGTAACTTTTCCAAATGCTCCCCCAAACACAGCTGCTTTTGCTCCTGTGCAGATTTAAAAAGGAAAAAAAAAATCTCCATCTAAAGGGACAAAAAAGCTTTAAAAATGCACTCATGGCTCCTCAGCGGCAACCAAAATCAAATAGGAGCAAAATACACATTTTGATTAACTCTCACACTTCAGAACACAAAACTCTCAGCAGCTTCTGTTTCATTCGCAGGGATGACACCAGCACACCTTTGTATATATAACAGTTCAAACTGCACGTCAGGACAAAAATAGTCAAATTGTAACATGGAATAGATCAGAGCAAGGGCATCAACCATTTCTGCTGTTCCCAAAAGTACATTGGTCTCAATAATTGTCAAATACAGGAAGTTTGGAATCACTAGGTGTCTTCCTAGAGCTCAATTGTCAGTCTAACAAGAAAACCTGTTGGACATCCAACCATCTCAGCAGCACTTAATTTATTAATTTAAGGTAGAATGACATACTCTCACTTGGAGTTTGTCAGAATGCATTAAATGGACTTTGAGAGCATGAGGGAAAACAATTCTCTGTTGTGATGAGACAAAAAATGATCTATTTGGCAAAACTCTCAAGTTTTGTGTCTGGTGAAAACCATTCCCTGCTCATCACCTGTCTAACACCATCCCTACAATGAAGCGTTGTGGTGGCTGCATTAGTCTATGGGTGTGCTTCTCAGCCGCAGGTACAGGAAGACTGGTCAGATTTGAGGGAAGTATGAATGCGCCCAAATACAGAGCAGTCCTTGAAGAAAGTTTGGTCCATTGCGCATGTGACCTCAGACTGGGGTATGACAAGATAGATTAGCTGTCTAGGTCTGTGTTCTATTTTATTTTGTTGTATTTACTCTATTTTTGACACCCATTGCATGCCCAACATAACTGGAAGGGAGTGTCTGTCTGAATCAAGGTTATCATAGTTAATGAAAACTAAAATAAAAACTGAAACTGCTATTAAAAAAACATTTTTGTAAACTGAAATAAAATAATTAACAAAACTCAAATGAAAAACTAAAACTATACAAAACTATTAAAGTAGCTGGAAAGACTAACTGAAATAAAATTATAATTTACTAAAAATAACTTTAGTTTTTTTCATTTTTGAATGAATATTCTTGCTGTTAGTTTTTAACTCTTGTAACATTTAACTCTAAAACTGAAAGTCATCCACCACCAGCCACCTGCACATATTCATCCAGTGAATGGTGACTGGTAAAGGAGGCTGGGTGTTCACACAGCATTTGCGGTGACAGAGCAAGCTGAATATGCGTGTAAAGCATGTGGGATAGAAAACGATTTACGTGCCGCCTTTCTTTGCACTTGTAATTCAAGATGTAATTCATATGTCTGAAATTGGAATGTGCTGCTTAACAAAACCTTTACCGTATGGACAGAAAAATCACGAGTGAGTAACGTTTCAGTTTATCTCTCAGGTGCCTACTTTTTGTTGACAGTAATTCACCTGGCACTTCGCACACTAAGTATAGGGAAAGTACAGTAATCATGAAAAACATTTGACCTCGATATTTTGATTAATCTTGATCTTTTAGACCTTCTCGGGTCCGATAAAACCATTATATGTGTGTGTGTGTATGTGTGTGTGTGTGTGTGTGTGTGTGTGTGTGTGTATGTGTGTATAAACACGATAACTCAAAAATGCAACTAGATAGATGGATGAAATTTGGCATGTGGTCGTTACACAAAGTTATATATCTGAATTAAGTATTAAAGTACCGGAAGTGGTACTTTACCTGAACACATACTTGATTTCTTTTTTCATGCACCTGCAGAGTCCGATTTATTAAACTTAACTTTTATAATAATTGTTCAATATATTTGTTGATGGCTCTTTAATGTACATAATATAATCATTGTTTTGTGGTTTATTCCTCAAATATTTATCCCCATATCTGAGTACATGAGAAAGTCTGGGGTACACCTTAAAATTCACCTATATTTCATTACAAATTGAGAACAAAATACCTGATGTCCTTGAGTGGCACAGTCAAATACTAGACTTAAACCACATTGAATATCTGTGGAGAAACCTGAAGATTACATACATTTTCCATCTGATCTAAAAGAGGTTCAGAGGATCTGGCATGAAGAATGGTATAAACTGCTCAAATTCAGGTGTTCAAATCTTATAGAGATTTAGCCAAGAAAAGCTACAGTTGCTGCCACAGGGGCTTCTAGGAAGTATTGAATTAAGGGTCTGTATACTTGTATTTTGTATGAATGAGAGATTTCAGTTTTGGATTTTTAACAAATTTGTAAAACTCTCTATAAACTAGTTTTCAATTTTTCATTATGGGTTATTAATTTGTAAATTGATGAACCAAAAAGGCAGATTCTTTTAAAATTAAATCTATAATAAATTGTACAGAAATGAAAGGTGTATGAACTCTTTTAAAATCCACTGTATATATACTAAATACTATTCCCTAATTGAAGAAAGATTATACTCAATTCCCAGGAAAAGACAATGTAACTAGTAATGTGACTCATAAGGTTATTACAGGCCATGCGCAAAATGACATTAATGACAATATTTTCACATCACTTTGCATGTCAAGTAAACTGTTTGCCTAGAAGAGAAGCCTGTTTCCTACCAAACTGTAAACTAAATTAGATGGGGTTTACTGAAAGATGTTATGCTTTTTATGATTAAATACTGAATGGTTTTATATTAATCTAGAGATCTTAAAAACCTGCTCAGGTCACAACATACTTTCAAGTCATTCTCTCAACTGGTAGAATGAAACAGTGCAAATCTGGAGAATGCACTCACAATAAAACAAAAAGTAAAGTATGAAAATTGTCACCATAAAAATCACTTTGGACTTCCATGTGTTATTTTGTGTGCCCAGCTGACAGAAATGTGTTGTTTTACCTTTCCCTACTAAATAATTAACATGTTTTTTTTCCCATGGTCAGGCAATCCTGAAGTTTTATTTTTTGATTGAAAACATAGGATTACGCTTCAAATAAAAATATTTGCAAAGAATATACTGTATGCTGTGCGTTTAGAGGTAGGATGGTAGGGATGTGTATAACTGCCAAGCTGATGGGCCTTGGCAATTATAGTACTGAAAAAAAATACACTTTTCTAGCATTAGCAATAGCATTTTATCTACTCTATTTACATGGCAGTTTAGTTTTGCATAACGATTGCAGAAAATCTACATAGTGTTCAAACGCACAGGAAGTGTGCCTACTTCAAAGTAATATAAAGCATCCTTAGCGGTTTTCAGTTAATGCATGCAAACTAGTATTAACTTGAATAATAGTAATTCTTTTATAATCAAGCCAGGTGTTAACTAGTAGTTCAAAACTGAGATATGAACTCTTTTCTTGACAGTGCCATTGTCAGCACCTAGGAACTTGCGTGTCTCAGAGGAATGGTACAATCGTTTCCGGATTACATGGGATTCTTCACCCTCTCCCACAATGGGCTATAGAATTGTATACCAGCCAATTTCTGGTTTGTTTTTTTTACTTCTTATTCACATTCTATTTTATTCTTTAAGCTTACTGAGCTTGTTTTTATTTATTTATTTTTTGTTTGATTTCTGAAAATGTATTTAGGCGATTTTTATTCTGTCTCCTTAGTACTTGAGTAGGCTTAGAAGAGGACCAAACTCTAACAGAATTAAGATTTGCAAAAATAGAATTAGGTGCTCTGATTTTAAATTAACCTAATTCTTAAACAGCTGACAATGCTTCAACACTGTGTTTTATGAATTGTTCAAATTCACTTCACTGCTGAAAACTTGCTTATGCAACCATAGTAGTACAGTGTATACCACTGAAGACTCGAATACTGTATTTCTTACATCTGGGTTCTGTTCCTAGCTGCAATGTATTCTGTGTGCTTTTTGTGCAGTTTTCATTCTGGGAATCCAGTTTGAGAATCTCAGATATATACTGTCAGATTCAATGAAGTATGAGTATGTCTTGCAAAAACAGTTGGTAGTTCATTTAGTGCTGAGGCTGCTTTGCACATTTTTGGTTTATTGTGATTCTTTTATAGAAGAAGCAGATTTAGAAATTGGATGCATGTTTCATCAGAATTTAGCTTTAATGATTAAACATATTATGGTCATTAACATTTAATTTAACTTTATTCATATTACGTTGTACATCATAAGAGTAAGCATGACTAATGTGTTCAGTTTTCTATCTCTTGTTTTATCAAATCCTTGCTGTATTGTCAAGAAGACAAACTACATAAATAAATTAAGAACATAACATCTGACTTATTTTCTTTTTTAGCTCCAGGTCCTGCTTTGGAGACATTTGTGGGTGATGACATAAATACTATGCTTATTCTTAATTTATTAAGTGGCACTGAATATAGTGTTAAGGTGATTGCTTCATATACAACAGGCTCCAGTGATGCACTTATTGGAAAAGCAAAAACATGTAAGAATGAGCAGATTCTTAACATCAGAATTTTCGTAAGTTTTAGAACAAATTCTGTCTTGCTGTTTTACAGCAATTATTGTGATTTTTGAGATGTTTATTCTTGCCATTTATGTAGAATTAATAAATAGTGATATACATAAAATATATAGGGGAATGCCAATCAGTTTTCTCAATTCCTCCGTAAGTTTTATTTTCAAATACTTTCGATCAGTAGTCACTTTTTCTTAATTCTTTTACAGTGTATCTTGGTGTGACAAACCTCAATACATACCAGGTTCGCACAACAAGCATGTGTGTACAGTGGCAACCTCACCGTAATGCTAAGATGTACAGGGCTGTTATTGAAAACCAAACTGGTAAGTAGTTTCTTGGAAAACTTTCTGTCTGCTTAGTTAGTACAGGCTAAGTCCAAATATAATTCTAACTCTTTCACAATCTGTGTAGGTATTTTGTTGAAGTTTTTAAACTACGTGAATCAGTTGAACTATAGAGCAAGTAGTAATTATGCCAAATACAATGAATGTGGTATAGTAGAAGATGAAATGTAAAGAATTGTGACAAATGGTTTTACAATATTAACACTAGAATAACCAGAGCCTACGAAAAAACTTGTAGATCCGGCACACCTTAAATCTGTTCGCACCTCTCCGCCAGCGTCCTTTGTCCTGTAAACATGCCGATAAAGACAAGCATCAAGCAGCCGGCAATTCCATCCCCCCACCGACTTAGAATGTGCACAAACTTCTCCCAGCTCATGCCTTGATTGATTATCTGGGAGTGAAGTGTTACAGACGCAAACTTTGTTTTATGTACTATACAGGTCATAAAATGAATAATTCCAAATATTATATATACCTATGTCTCTGTTTTTTTTTTTTTTTGACATCATAGACCATAAGGTGCATACTAATTCAGCGTGAGCAGGAACACTCAATAAAACGGAATAAAAAAAAAAATCAAGTGACGGTGAGATACGAAGAAGGCAGATTCTCCAGCGTCTGTGTGTCTGCTTTTATCCCTCCAGATGAGAGAATGTCCAGTTCCATTGTCTCAAAACACCACTCACATCTCCAGTTATTCCCAGTTTCAAATAAAAACTAACAGCGTCACATTCCTTGGGGGTTTGGGGTAGTATGTATCGTGATTGTGATTTAGAGAAAATAAAAGTGAAAAAAAAGGTAACTTTTACAAGTCCTATAAATGTACACTGTGTGTTATAGATGCAAACTAAGTGTATGTGTGTACTGTATAATATTAATAACAAGAGCAGCTCACTACTGAAAATGGCAAATATACGAGTCGGGATCGAACCAGGGACTCTTGATTACAAGTCAGCAAATCTTACCGCTACGCCATGGAAGCTGTTGTCTTTTCCTTGAACCTTTTGTGAAAGTGTTTATTTGATCTTTGGACTTCGGGCTTCATATATTATACAGTTTATGCCTACATTTTGTCATTTACTACTAAAATATGAAAAACATTTCTGTTTTAAAAATGTGTTTACACAGATTATTATAGAAACGGAATACACATGAAATGCATGTGTTCCAAATAACGATCTATTATTTCCACTCTAAAACTCCACTTCACTCCCAGATAATCAATTAAGGCATGAGCTAGGAGAAGTTTGTGCACGTTCTAAGTCGGTGGGGGGATGGAATAGCCAGCTACTTGTCTTTATCGGCACATTTACAGGACAAAGGATGCTGGCGGAGAGGTGCGAAAGGATTTAAGGTGGGCCTGATCTACGAGTTTTTTCGTAGGCTCTGGTAATTCTAGTGTTAAGCATCTGAGATGGGCTGAAGTCCTACATGTGCAGTTCTTAAGTAAGCTTCAACTTCAACAAGTCAAATCAAGTCTTTTTATTTAATTATTTCAACATAGTTAATCTAATTATGATAATGACTAATGTATACTAACATCTGTACTAAGAATAGACTTACAAGAAGTAACAGTCAGTAGTATATAAAACAATTGTTTTACAGTAAAACCTTGATTATCTGTAAGGGGTCCGGACAAAAGCTATGACAGATAAGAGATAAGATGTATAACAGAACAGCTACTTTAAAAATAATGTAGATAAATTTGACAAATAGTTGTATTTATTTACAAAACAAAACATTATTACCAAAATGTAATATCTTATTAGCTAAATTAATTATTTCATTTGATATTGTAATGACCAGCGTAAAAAGCAAACACAACTCAGAGGTATTGGAGTTTTCTACATTTTAATTAAGAGCCTTCATACCATTACAAACGGTGCCCTGTCTTATACTATGTTAAACAATAACAATTGGTTGGCTTTCCCTACCAATTAGTTTATCTCCTTCCACTCACGTTCTGTTATTCTCTATAATGCAAACACTCTTGCTTATTGTCTCATGACTCCCTTCTCAAAACTTCTCTCTGCTGCACTTTCCTTTTTCTCCTAACTTCTCCTGTAACTCATTTACTAAGAGGCTTGTCTGCCCCTCAGCACATCACCATCTGCCTGCACATCACGACATATTAACAATTAATATATTAACAGACTTTAAAAAGAAAATTACAGTACAGAAGAACATTAACATTAATACAGAATAACATTACTGTCAGTGGTTTCTCTTTTCGTCACATTTTTCAATTTTTTCAGCATCTCACTTTTTATCATTCACTGTTGTTCTTCCTACTATGTAAATTGAAGCAATATTTGAAGCACTTTCGCTGTTTTGTAAACATTTAATAATTTCAGTTTTTTGTGATAATTCCAACACCACATAGTTATGTTTATTGGTCATAACAATGTATAGTAAATTATTTATAACAAAAGAGAAAAGCTACAAAATGCTATTAAAAGTGAAGGTATGTAACTGATACTGTGATTTCAAAATGAGGCATTACATGTGGTGCTGGAGAGGAGCACTGTGCTCTAGCACAAGGGAGTTGTTCCAATGTGCACAGCTCACAGAGTACCTCATGCACTCGTAGTACAGTCAAAGGTAGGTGCTGGCGTGCATATATTTTTTAAGACTGACAGTGAATTGAGTAACAAATAATCAAGGTTTTACTTTACTTTGAAGTAATTTGTATATACTATATACTATCAATGTTATACAATTTCCCCATAATACACACAGTATGAGAATGAATTTTGAAAGACTATGTCACTTCTGAGAATCCATCTATTGTCCAAACCCTCTGTACCCTGAGTGCAGTCACAGGGAAGTGGGAACCTATCACAGCAAGCATAGCGCTCAAGGCAGGATCAATACTTGGACAGAGAACCAGCCCATCACAGGGTGAACACACACATACAAGCACACATACACACACTAGTGGCAACTTAGTATTGCCAATCCACTTAACGTCCTATTTGCTTGCAGACTGTGGGAGGAAACTGGAGCACCCAGAAGAATCCTGCTCGGACATGGGGACAATGTGCAACTCAATTCAAGGAGGACCTAGGATGTGAATCCCAACCTCCTTGTTTTGAGGCAATAGTACTGCCACTGTGCTGCCCATTTCAGGGCATAGTTACATAATCAACTCTCATTTTAAAATAAATTCTTTACAATATTTTGCACATTTATTAGTTACCTAAATATTTCAAATATCTCCCATCATTTAGAATGTATTGTAGTTGTAGAAAATTAGGTGTTACTGTTTAGTAACTTGTTTACCCAGATTTGTCTGGGAAAATTTCTTATGGAAGCACTTCCAGGTCACATGGAAGTCGATTATAACGGGGAGCTTGTCTCGCTGCAGCGCACTCTCATGGCCCGCAGTGACTCCAGCAGGTCTGCCCTGCCGGAATACATCTCTCAGCATGCCTTGGTGGTTTCCTACTGTGGAACCAACAGTCTGGGGCTGTTGCCATCTAGCATGCTTGGGGAGTAAAAAGCATCCAGTGATGTCTTTCTTTCCCAGTGGGCTGTTCGTCCATCCCTTTTGGTCTTTCCTTCTGGGTCTGATCTCTTCTTCCTCCCAGCCGGGATGCTTATCTGTCTAAATAGAGTCTCCTGTCCAGGTAAGGAACCATTTTCTCTCCTGGCCGGGATGCCAGTTCAGCCCATGTGGCACCAACATGAAATGAGCATGGCGGGTTTTGGGACATGTGACATTGCACACATTTGATAGCCTATCTTGTCCTGATGACATGTAACTCTGATCAAAGTGTTTGATCTTTTTAAGTATTTGCTTACTTCTTCCTTTCGCAAGCTGTAAACACATTCTGTAATTCCTAGTCCTAGGATAAAGAAAACAACTGAAACATGCATAAATTACTGGTACAATGCAGGAAGAATGTACAAGAGAGGATGCTTGCAATGCCTGTAATTAAAGTCCTGTAAATTCAGTTCATCCTGCTTTGTTTGAGCAAAATAATAAAAATACAAACAGTTTGCAGTTCAAAAATGGAAGATTTTCCACTTCAGAACATAGCCATCACATCAGTAGCCTTGCACAATACTTTTATGGACAAAAGTTTTGAGAATGACACAAACGTCAATTTTCACAAACATTTTGCCATGAAAGTGATCTTAATCCCAAAAAAAAAACCATTTCCACTTCATTTCATCCCTGCCACAAAAGGACCTGCTGACATCATTTCAGGTCAGAGTGTTGACAAGGACAAGGCTGAAAATCTCTCTGTCATGCTGAATGAGTGAGAACAGAGAGGCTCAATTGTTGTGAAGAAGGATTCAGGGCATTCAAGAAAGTCCAGCAAGTGCCAGTTGATTCAGTTGATTCAGCTGCGGGAGCGGGGCACTACTAGTGCAGAGCTTGCTCAGGAATGGCAGCAGGCAGGTGTGAGTGCATCTGCACACACAGTGAGGTGAGGACTTTTGGAGGATGGCCTGGTGTCAAGAAGGGCAGCAAAGAAGCCACTTCTATCCACGAAAAACATCAGGGACAGATTGATATTCTGCAAAAGGTACAGGGATTGGTCTGCTGAGGACTGGGGTAAAGTAATTTTCTCTGATGAATCCCCTTTCCGATTGTTTGGGGCATCCGGAAAAAAGATTGTCTGAATAAGAAAAGATGAGTGCTACCATCAGTCCTGTGTCATGCCAACAGTAAAGCATCCTGAGACCATGTGTGGTTACTTCTCAGCCAAGGGATTGGGCTCACTCACAATTTTGCCTAAGAACACAAAATGGTACCAAAACATCCTTCAAGAGCACCTTCTCCCAACAATCCAATAACAGTTTGGTGACAGACAGTGCCTTTTCCAGCATGATGGAGCACCGTACCATAAGGCAAAAGTGATAACTAAGTGGCTCGTGGAACAGAACATCAATATTTTGGGTCCATGGGCAGGAAACTCCCCAGACCTTAATCCCATTGAGAACTTGTGGTCAATCCTCAAGAGGCAGGTGAACAAACAAAACCCCACAAATTCTGAGAAACCCCAAGGGTTGATTATGCAAGAATAGGCTGCCATCAGTCAGGATTTGGCCTGGAAGTTGATTGGCCGCATGCCAGGGCAAATTGCAGAGGTCCTGAAATAGAAGGGCCAACACTGCAAATATTGACTATTTGAATAAACTTAATGTAATTGACAATAAAAGCCTTTGAAACTTATGAAATGCTTGTAATTATACTTGTGAAAACCAACACTTGTGTCATTCTCAAAACTTTTGGCCACAACTGTACTTAAAGTACTTACAATATACTTACAGCATATTGTTATACTTTGATCAGCAGTTCATGAGGAAAACAAGTAGACTTTGTGTTGTATTTGCACCCCATGTAGTGACTTGAATTGGTATATCAGATTGTGAATCGTGGTTAGAAAGGGGTAGCATGAAACTGGGCCAGCAGATTTGGCATGCAGCCAAGGAGACAGATGGAGGGTTCCAATGCTGAAGTGGTACATTATTTGGAACAGTGATGCATCACTTGTATTTGCGGTCAAGTTTTTATTAATTATTATTAAGACTTAAATAATATTGAAATGACAGGATTTAAAAATGTGTTGATGGTTTTTGACCCTCATATCTTGCAGATGACTATTTAATTTTTGCAGTGTAGTCTGCAGTAAATTAAAAATATTCAGAATTGATAATCCCTAATGCTGATCCCTCTATTTTTGTTACCCACCAACACGATTATTTCTCCAGATGATTATTGTAAGTATTGAATGCTTAGATTATATTATCAGAGTGTAAATGAAAAGAATGCAATTTGAAAAATAAGAATTACGGCATTATAATGTGAGATTTTGTATGTCGTCTTCAGTGTGAGTCAAGTTGCAGGTCATCAATAATCAAGTCCAAGTCTTTTGACTTGAGTCACACTCTTCTTTTGAACATAGCAGTTTTCACTAGCTTATGAAAACTCCACAAGCTAATAAAGTGAAACTAAATCGGCTTCCCAGTTTTAAGAAAGGCTGGAAGTGGAGAAGACCAAAACACATGATAGAACATATTGCTGTACGTGAATATAAAAGCTCTTTAGTAAATGGTGGTTTAGGGAGCAGAACCTGAGAATGCAATTTTGTGAAATTGTGTTGATAAAGCAGTGACTGTGAAGAGATTTTGTAAACAATACTGTAAATGTAAAAGAGTGAAATAGGAAAATGACATGGTTATTTCTCTGTGCTTAAAGATGTGGTGATCATACTTTTTTGCTTCTGTACTTACAGTGTGCTTCTCCCAAGTACCAAAAATAAGATTCCGTGAAAGCCTTGCAAAAAAGTATTTTTTATAAATGATTATGCTTTGCTGTCTTCTCTAATTTTCTTCCTACAGCAATGATTTATTATTATGTAACTTTAAATGGTATTACAAAATAATATAGTAATTTTCTTACAGGTGTAACTACTGTATATATTTCTGTTATGGCAGTTGTAAGTATCTGATGAGGATATCCTGGACCACAGCATAGACAGAATCTATCTGCTTTTTCAGGTCTAACACCAACCTCCTTGAATTGCCTTCTGGCAAAAAATAAATCTGAGCAAATGTGAGAACAGCATTAATCGGAACAGGAGATGCACATGTTTGAGAAAAATCTTTAAAACTTAAGGGAGGACACTGCCACAAACTGAAGAGCTAAATTATAAGCAAAATGAAAACAAGATTTGCCAGGAGTTGTTAACCAGAAGACACATTGTCACCAACACTGGAAAGTTTAAACCATAAACAAATTTGAGAAGCGGAATTTAATGGGTCAAGATCCAAACATAAAATACTAAGAGCAAAATGACTGAAATTTGTTTAGGAATGAGTGTGTAATCTGTGATCCCCAGCGAGGATTATAGCTAGAAAAAAAAAGGTGGGAATGATGTATAATATGCGCATGTTTTAATTAAAGAATTTGCTCAATTATATTAATTCATGCACATTTTAATTAAAACGTTCCCACCATTTAATTGATGTGTGCATAGCCTTGCTGCCCTTATTATTTTGTAAAGACAAGTTAATGGATAGAGACACCACGATAAGGCTAGATTTTATTTGGGAAATGAAAATTGGGCACAAATTAACTAAGTCATGGTAATGGTTTAATCAAAATGTGTGCACAGATTACATAAATCAAGGAAGTGTTGTAATGAAAATATGCACAAGAATTGTAAATAGTGTACACAATTTTTTTTTTTTTTACCCATGTCCTTTCTGGGGCTCCATAGTAATTTGAGGAACAGCACTATATCTTGAGTTGAGATTTTAAAGCAGAGCATTCATGACATGGCATGGTGTTTCATAATCATGAACATTTTGTTCATATTTAATTGTCATAAAAGTAATTACAATTTTTTATTTTTTTTTGTTTTGCCACTATAAACCTACAGTAAACAGTACATGTCAGGTGGTATTATAGTAATACATATTGTAATAAAGAGACAAATACTATTATAAAGGTTTGGGTTTTCCGGCCCCGTATACTGTAGAATTTGCAACAGGTCAGTGTTTAGCATCCAAGCGTTACAACAGACAAACTGGCAATGGTAGAAGGAAACAATTTATGGGGTGGTAACGGAAACAAACAGATGGAATGCTGGGAAGGAACCTAGGTGATGTATGGGAGTCATGATGTCATCAGAGGTGGACCACAGGGAAGGAAGGAATGTAGAAGTGGTAGCAGGTGGTTAGGGAGTCCAGGTGTATTCAGGGCAGTGTTGCTTCGGTCTTTCTGTAGAGATAAAGAAAGAGAGGTTAGTATCCCGCCTTTGCCCCTAGGCACGATATACTACGCGTTGGGTCTTTATGCGGCTCCCTATGCACACGTGGGTGACAATATCCATTGATAGATAGGTAGATACTTTATTAATTCCTTAAGGAGAAATTCTCATACTCAGGCAGCAGCATACTGATAACAAACAATATTAAATTAAAGAGTGATACAAATGCAGGTATAACAGACAGTGACTTTGTATAATGTTAACGTTTACCCCCCAGGGTGAAATTGAAGAGTCGCATAGTGTGGGGGAGGAACGATCTCCTCAGTCTGTCAGTGGAGCAGGACAGTGACAGCAATCTGTTGCTGAAGTTGCTCCTCTGTCTGGTGATGATAATGCTCAGTGGATGCATTGGATTCTTCATGATTGACAGGAGCCTGCTCAGCGCCCATCGCTCTGCCACAGATGTCAAACTGCCCAGCTCTGTGCCTACAATAGAGCCTGCCTTCCTCACCAGTTTGTCCAGGCATGAGATGTCCCTCTTCTTTATGCTGCCTCCCCAGCACACCACCGCATAGAATAGGGCACTTGCCACAACCGTCTGAGAGAACATCTGCAGCATCTTATTGCAGATGTTGAAAGATGTCAGCTTTCTAGGAAAGTATAGTCAGCTCTGTCCTTTCTTGCACAGAGCATCAGTATTGGCAGTTCAGTCCAATTTATCATCCAGCTGCATTTCCAGGTATTTATAGGCCTGCACCCTCTGCACACAGTCACCTCAGATGATCACGGGGTCCATGAGGGGCCTGGGCCTCCTAAAATCCACCACCAGCTCCTTGGTTTTGCTGGTGTTCAGTTGTAGGTGGTTTGAGTCGCACCATTTAACAAAGTCCTTGATTAGGTTCCTATACTTCTCCTCCTGCCCACTCCTGATGCAGCCCACGATAGCAGTGTTGTCAGTGAACTTTTGCACGTGGCAGGACTCGGAGTTGTATTGGAAGTCTGATGTATATAGGTTGAACAGGATCGGAGAAAGTACCTCCTATGTTGCTCACCACAAAGTCAGACCTGCAGTTCCTGAGACGCACATACTGAGGTCTGTCTGTAAGACAGTCCACGATCCATGCCAACAGGTATGAATCTATTTCCATCTCTGTCAGCTTGTCCCTGAGAAGCAGAGGTTGGATGGTGTTGAAGGCGCTAGAGAAGTCCAGAAACATAATTCTTACTGCACCACTGCCTCTGTCCAAGTGGGAGAGGGATCGGTGTAGCATATACAGTAGATCAGTGTTTTTCAACCTTTTCGCTGGAGTGGAACCCTGCGCGAATGGTTACCTTGCTCATGGAACCCTGTGCAATTATCTACCAGTATGTCCTATATCATTAGGACTTTTTCAGCAGAACCCTTGGCTAGGGTTCCGTGGAACCCCGGTTGAAAAACACTGCAGTAGATGATGGCATCCTCCGCTCCTACCTTCTCCTGATATGTGAACTGCAGAGGGTCAAGGGCGTGGCAGACCTGTGACCTCAGGTTGTGAAGCAGCATCCGCTCCATGGTTTTCATCACAGGTGATGTCAGGGCAACAGGCCTGAAGTCATTCAGCTCACCAGGACGTGATACCTGTGGGACTGTGGTGATTTTTTCCAAAGCCTTAGGACTCTCCCCTGTTCCAGGCTCAGGTTGAAGATACGCTGTAGAGGACTCCCCAGCTCCAACACACAAGCCTTCAGCAGTCATGGCAATACTCCATCTGGACCCTCTGCTTTGCTGGCATGAAGTCTCCTCAGCTCTCTGCTTACCTGGGCTGCTGTAATTGTGGGTGGGGGGAAACTCTCTCCTATGCTGGTATCAGCAGAAGGATGGGTGGAGGGTGCAGTACTCTGAGGTGAGAGTGGGTTAGGGTGGTTAAACCTGTTAAAGAAGTTGTTCATTAGGTTTGCTCTCTCCACGTCTCTCTCGATGGTGGCATCCTACTTCGAACTGCAACCAGTGATGATCTTCATCCCATACCACACTTCCTTCATGCTTTTATTCTTCAACTTCTGCTCCAGCTTTCTCCTGTACTGCTCCTTTGCCACCCTGAGCTGGACTTGGAGTTCCTTCTGCACGTGCTTGAGCTCATGCTGATCACCGCCTTTAAAAGCCCTTTTTTTCTGGTTCCAAAGTCCCTTGATGTCACTTGTAATCCATGGCTTGTTGTTAGCATAGCAGCATACTTTTCTTACTGGAATTACAATGTCCATACAGAAGTTGATGTAGTCAGTAGTGGAGTCAACAAACTCCTCAATGTTCTCACTATATGATCCCTGCAGGATATCTCAGTCCGTAGTTCCAAAGCAATCTCTCAGAGCCTGCTCTGCCTCAGGGGACCACTTCCTGAATGAGCATGTGGTTGTAGGTAACTCCCTCACTCTTGGTTTGTAGTGAGGCTGAAGTAGAACCAGGTTATGATCTGCTTTCCCAAGCGCAGGCAGCAGGGTGGTGCTGTATTTGTCTTTAACGTTTGCATACAGTAGGTCAATAGTCCTATTTCCCCGGGTGTTACAATCCACATACTGGGAGAAGGCAGGTAATGTTTTGTCCAGCATCACATGGTTTAAAAGTCTCCAGAGATTAGCACAACCGCCTCAGGGTGCTGTGTTTGTAATTTAGCAACAGCGGTGTGGATGATGTCACCCACTTTCTCCATGTCCACCCGAGCAGCGATGTAAACAATAACAACAATGACGCGTCCAAACTCTCTGGGCTAGAAATAGGGATGCAGACTTACAGCCAACAGTTCGATGTCCCTGCAGCAAGTGGAGATCTTGACGTTTACATGCCCAGGATTGCACCACCTTGTATTCACATAGAAATTCACATGTAATGAAGAAGAGGCTATTTATTGACACAAAACATAAATAGATAAACACTATAGAGCATAAATTGACATTTTGGATGATCACAGGCTATATACTATCCTTTAGCCAATCTGTTGCAATCTTTTCTCCCATATGAGTATCTTTAGAGTTCTTGACTCATGCCTTCTCTGCCACTGCACACATGCAATACTTCTGCTCCTACATACATCTCTTGTTATCTGCCCAGGTGTTCTCCACGCACAGGCTACTCCTTATGTTAACCTCTAGCAGCTAGGAATATCACATGGTCTGATCACCAGATAAACAAAATTTCCAAATGATCCAGAGTCTAGATTTGGCCCTGAAAATTTCAGCAATGTCCCAATAGCAAGTAAATACAGCACATGCTAGTAATGTCACTGTGGATCCAGGAACACTTCATTGGTTGAAGGATCAACCAAGATCATTGATTTGTTTAATGGGAGCCGCCAACTCAAGGGGCTGAAGTTTTTAACTTCCATTATAGTTAGTAAGACAGGCAGCTTTGTAGCTAATTTTTGCACCAGAAAAGATCATGGCTGAAATATATTTGAAGACATTTTTTGGCATAATATGCAGGTATGGCCAATTGATGTTTTTAAACTTTGGGAACTGTGTTTTCACATTTGCAGCATACATTCTTCTGTTTGCATGAAGCCATTCTCTTTCTCCCATTTTTGCCCTTTGCTTATGTGATCACTTGCTCTGTCTCTCTCACTTGTTCAAAAGAGACTGTAAAGTGGCTTGTAACATTAAAATGTAAAATCATAATTTCAAACAATTATACAAAATAGTCGTGATCATATAAAAGAAGTGCAGTTAGACTGTTATGTAATAATTGTAATAGGCTTTGGTGTGATGAATAGTATTTTCTAGGAGGGAGCCCCGAGCAACTGTGTAGTGCATCCTTGCAACATATGGATTGAATATTTAAGCTACAAAATGGTGACACGATGCACTTGAAATTAAATGATAAAAGTATTTGTACTGGTTCATAACTAAATTATTAATGTCAGGGGTGTGGAAATCAAATTTGTTTCTACTTGTCCATGGACAAGTAAACTTAGAAAATCCACTTTTCCGCCAGTTAAATTCACTTGCCCGTAATTAAATAACAAAAGCAGAGGTGCGGAAATCCAACGCCCGACTCGTCCGACACGGGTAAATTGACCGTCGGACAAGCGTGTTTTTCTGGTTTCAGTTGTCCATGGACAAGTGCAATTTTCTGGAGAAAAAATAATTATATATGCTGTGCAGGGCACATTTTTACCACTACTTTCAAATTTTAAACATTTGGGTATGTATGTATAAACAGTCTACTTAGGCATGTTCTTCATGTCTCAAATTGGTCTTCAATAGTGTTTACAAAATGACGGCTGATTTTTCAAAGGGGAATCACTCTTACATAAATATTTTACCCTACTATTTACACGCTTGGAAATGCAGTCATTTTTTTCATGCCGACATTACGATGTAATTTGATGATTTTTCATTATAATCTATATCTTTTATATATTATTGATAAAATTCATTGTTTCTACATAAAAATGCTGTCATTTCACTTACAATGCAAATGTTTTCACCACATAACAAAGCTTGTTAGGCAATTAATCTTTCCTGAAATTTGCGATTTCGCGTAGGTTTGTGATATATTGAGGAGTTAAGAAATTTATTGCGTGACATCAATTTTGATGAGTTGTCTATAGATCGTTTTTGATTAAAGAATTTTTCATATAAAACAAGTTGGTTTCGCGCTGGCAGTTTAATTAAAAATAAAGAAAACATTCTAACGGTTTCCAAATGTTATGAAATATCTATAAAAATCTTCACTTAGACGTGATTATTTTTTCCCGACAACATCCGTAATATTTATTTCTTTTGGAAATGTATCATCTTGCGGAATTTCGAATACGTCATTAGGAATTACCTGCGTAAATTAAAACTAGATATAAGCTTAGACCTCTGAATGGATGGCATAATTAAACATGTGTTACGAAGATTTGTTTTAAAGTTCTGAAAACTCTGAGGTCTAGGTTTATAACTAGTTTTAATTTCACAAAGACGTTTATCGTGTGGTGATTGGTTATATGGAGAAAGACAAAGGAAGGATAGAAACTGGGGGTTTAGTACGTAAGATAGACACAGCAAACATGCAATAAAGAAAGCCTGCTCAGAAAAACATCCATTGAATTATGCGTTCGTGTCTCCGACCTCCAGATCACGAACCCAACATTTACACAATATTTCAGTTAAACCTGTGCTATACCCATTCAAATATGCAGTTTTTTGGAGCCTCGTCACACCTGCCATAAAGTTCTCAACACTGAACGTAGACCTGAGGACCCCTTAATGCAAGGAAGCAGCACTACAGCCACGCCACCGTGCCCCCAGCCACCCATGTTTAATACATGCTTTAATGCATTTCATCGTGAAAATGATATCAAGTATTTATCTTAGTATTCTAAATGTTCATTGAGCAGGAATATCATTAAGTCAATGTGCGGCGATCGCTGCCGGCGCTTCCTCAGTGCAAGAGGAAGTCAGTTTAAGAAGCACGCAGAGATTAACAACTGGGTCAGGGAACACTTAATATAAAGCATTTTATTTATGATGGGGTTTGAGAAAATCTAGTAAATTAAACATTCATTTTAAGATGAAGTTTAGTTTACGAAATTCTACTGACAAAATAAACTACGAGAATAAAGTCAACAGGTCGACTTTAATCTCGATATTTACATTTTTTTTTCTTCACTGTGTCCGTATTTTTTTCACCATGGCCTTAATACGCTTCTGTAGGTTTTTCAGGGCCTGTTGTGCCAGTTTTAATCAAGAAATGATCCATTTCTCAGCTGCGATGCTACTTGTTTCAGTTTCAGCAACACGCATATAGCGAGAACAACGTGCTCACCGCAGTGCATTATGGGTTACGTAGGTAATTCCTAATGACGTATTCAAAATTCTGCAAGATGATACATTTCCAAAGAAATAAATATTACTGATGTTGTCGGGAAAAAATAATCGCGTCTAAGTGAAGATTTTTATAGATATTTCATAACATTTGGAAACCGCTAGAATGTTTTCTTCTTTATTTTTAATAAACTGACAGCGCAAAACCAACTTGTTTCATATGAAAAATTCTCTAATCAAAAACGATCTATAGACAGCTCATCAAAATTGATGTTGTCACGCAATAAATTTCTTAACTCCTCAATATATCTCAACCTACGTGAAATCACAAATTTCAGGAACGATTTACTGCCTAACAAGCTTTGTTATGTGGTGAAAACATTTGCAATGTAAGTGAAATGACCGCATTTTTATGTAGAAACAATGAATTTTATCAATAATATATAAAAGATATCGATTGTAATGAAAAATCAAATTACATCGTAATGTCGGCATGAAAAAAATGACCGCATCTCCAAGCGTGTAAATAGTAGGGTAAAATATTTATGTAAGACCACAAGAGTGATTCCCCTTTGAAAAATCAGCTGTCATTTTGTAAACAATATTGAAGACCAATTTGAGACATGAAGAACATGCCTAAGTAGACTGTTTACGCACGAAGTACGTACCCAAATGGTTAAAATTTGAAAGTAGTGGTAAAAATGTGCCCTGCACAGCACATATAATTCTTTTTTCTCCAGAAAATTGCACTTGTCCGCGGACAACTGAAACCAAAAAAACACGCTTGTCCGACGGTCGAGTTGGGCGTTGGATTTCCGCACCCCTGTACAGAACATATGTATTCATATTACGTTAGGTTAAAACTTTCAAAGATCCTCCACAAAGAAACAGGATTTTTTTTTTTTTTAGAACAAGAAAAAATGTTAACAGCATATCTCAATCTGTAACAATGTTTGGAGTCAGTGGAGCAGACAAACACAATGATTTATGTGAGCCTGGTGTAAAACATATTTTGTTACACCACATCAGGGTGGTTGGTCTGTTCCACAATGGGTATTATAAATATTAAAAAACTGTCTCTCCAATTTTCCCAAATTACTGTTGTGATGTTGCATAACACCCGATGTTCTGGAAATTGACTTAATCAGCATTCTGGCACATGGTTATCTTGAATTACTGAAAGTAATTCAGGTTACATTGTGTGGCACAAGAATGAATAAGAGTGCACCAAGCTTTTATAAGAGATGTATCTTGGTGTAGATAAAACATTAAGGACATCAAGGTAGCACACATCTCAAAGCTTTAATGACCTGAGTTTGAATCTCAGCCTGGTCACAGCCTATGTGGTTTAGCACATTCTCTCAATCTAGCTTTTTGCTGTTTTTCAAAGACATACTGTACATAAATGGCTTTTTTGTTTGTAGGCTGAGTGTCTGTGTGCTTAGTGATGGAACTGGGATCTTATCCAGTGTAGATTGCTGTCTAATGCCCCATACAGTACTGTTGTTATGGTTTCTAACTTTCTGTGATCTTAAAATGCAGCAGTTGGGTTCAGAAGGTTTTTATTCCCTGGTTTTCACAGTTAAACTCACAATTGACTAAGTGACTTATGTGATCATGATTGTTATGTTAACCAAATAGAATTTGCTCCACTATACTATGTGTTTATCATGGACATAGCCAGTCTCATGGCTCCTTAGATTGGCGTACAAGTGGTAGTTACATGGGGGCAAATGTGCAGAAGAGGGTGGATGTTGCATCTCTTCACAAGTGCTATTTCACAGAATAGCCTTTGTAACCCTTGCAGTAATCAATTTTTTCAAGTCCCAAAATATATGAGACCATAAAAAACAACACATCACACCCCAAAACCCCCATAAAAACCAATTCTTTATACTGCAGATGTCATGAACATAATGATTTGGGATATTTGTCAATGTTCTAAAACCATTTATGCCAATGTAAAGGGGGGGATGGTCTTTCTTAGCAGTATTAAGAGAAGCATAGGACCCAGCCTGGGCAGAGTGAAAGACCATTTCTTTCCAAACACATACTGAACCAATTTAGAGCTGCCAGCACAGCTTGCTGCCTCATTTCTCCAGATTCCAGGATTCTAATCTTGACTTTCACATGCACTCTGTGTGTACAGTTTCCATCTTCTCTCTGTGGGCTTTCTTTGATTCTTATCCTGTTACAGTAGATGCCCTTAACTTGACTGGTGAATTCAAACTGATCCCTTGTGTATGTTTGCGTATGTGTAGGATTCGTCTAGCTTCCTATCCAGGGCTGACCTGCTGCTATCCCCCATGTCGAACTATATTGTGCAAGCAAATAAAATAACTGTTTGAGTAATGAATGACATTACAAAATGCTTCTTTAACACATGAAGAGACCTGTGACATTGTGTGCAGTTTTCATTGACTTAATATGTATAACAAACATGAGCAATCATACAGATCTGAACAATTTCGTAATTGAATGGCTTAGGACAGAAATGATGAAGACACAAAGTGTCATAACCCTTGCGTAATTAACTAAATCTGAATTCAATTTAATTACTATTTAATGTCATTTTCTCTCATTTGTATAAGATAATAAATCATACATACAAGATAATATCTCCTAATTATGACTTAGTGGCTCATATGCAGTAGAAATCATCTTGTGTATATGAGATACAGTAGTTTCATGTATGTATGAGATTGTTTTCCTTATGTTCCAGAAAGAAAGGATATTTACACTTGCCAACTGTCTCTGCTTTTGCAAATTCATAAATACATCAAAATTTTATTGTCAATGACTGTGTTTCCTATCATCCATGTCATGCAGGTATAGCAATGGCAACAAAGAGAAAGTATTTGATTAATATTTCAAGTTAAGCAAAATTCCACCTTTTATTGGCTAACTAAAAAGATTACAATATGTTAGCTTGCATAATGTAATCTTTCTAGTTAGCCAACAAAAGGTGTAATTTTTTTAAATTTCATCCATAATGGCTAACGCGATACAACACCCTAGTAGTATTAATAATGCAGTAAACCCATGGGTTGCATTTATAAGTGATTAATCTACACACTGTATGTCCTTTGCCATCACTCACACCAATGATTGGCTCTGTTTAAAAGACAGAATATGAAAAGTGATGAGTGATGCATGAGGAGCAAGAAATGACTAATGATGAGTGATACCTGATGTGCGAAAACTGAGGAGTGATGCATGATGAAAGATAAGTGATTAGTGAAGAATGATGAACGAGTAGTGTTGAATAGTGAAAAATGGTGAGTGTAGTGTTGAGTGGTGAGTGACTACTGAATAGTGATTAGTTATGCATGATGAGTGACTACTGATACATGACACGGAGAAATACTGAAGTTTGATAACTAGAGGTGGCAATAACCCATTACTAATATGACATGTTACGTAATAATATTACTTTTTTGTGTCAAGAGTATTATAACACAGTCATTTTGAAAAATACGTCCTAGTAGGACATTTACCTTCACCTGAAAAGTAATATTACTCTTTTAACAATCTACTTGTAGTCCACACTTTTCGATCCAAGCATGTACACCTTCTCTACTACAAAACCATATTGCTTCCTATATTGTGGAGGACTTGCAACACACATCTAGTCTGGGATCACACCTTGCCTCAAACAGAAAAAAACATTTGTCAAGTATCTTTATGGCACCTATAATAAATTTGAACATGAAGTTAAAATATTTGAGAATGTCCAGTTTTTATGCAGTATGCCAGATAATTGGTCTGTGTATAATAAATGTTTTCTTTTGGGGAGTTACCATCCATAGGATCAGTTCTAAACTACAGTTCAAAAAAACAGCCAGTATGTGCAGATGCACCTGTATTTCATAATCCTGGGTTAAGCAATAAAAATGAAAAATGATGGTATCCTCAAATGAACACCTTGTAAGTGCTTCATGGTGATGTGATGTTTCATCAGATGCCAAGCTATCATTGTAAGTTTGACACTTTGCACATTTTGAAAACCAACATTGTCTGTCAGTACTCTGGTCTAAATTGCTTAGTTTGATGCCTCTCGTCTACAATGGCGCTACTCAGCATTGAATATACTGTATTTCCTCTTCCAGTGAGGGTGGCAGTTATTGGGTTTTGTAGAACAAATATGAATACACATTAGCAGCTGTTCTAGAGGTTAATATTTATTGTATATTTTTAGTGTAATTTACCTGTTGATTTGCTGGAAAGTTTTTAATATAGATGGGGCAGTTGAATGGCTGAAATTTTGCCGAACTCTTAGACCATTCCCTTTCAGCTACAGACCATCATTTATCACATGGTCTTTTATAGTAGTGGTTATCTCATCTGACACAATGACTGGTTGTCTTATTCCTCTCTATTTTACAGCAATTTATCTGTTACCATTGTACATATTTTTTGTTGGGTCTATATTTAGCAAAATTATTCCAAAGACGTTTTCTTTTTATAGATGGTCATGGAATTGAAAAATGTTTTAACATTTTTTCAGAACTTTACTGTGGACATTGAAACTGTTCAAATGTGCAGCTTAGCAACTTTTTATTCTGTTGAAGTTTACTGCATATGTTAGGTTTTGAAAGTTTGTTTTCAGTTTTGTAAAAGAGTATACAGTACAAGCATTTACAAATAGGATTGTCAAAATACACAGTTTTGCTGTTAGTGTAGCTGACGAAGTCAACTGAAGGATTGTGAAAACTATTTTTACCAAATGTATTTTGTTTCTAAGAAATTAAAAAGTAACTTATGGTTTGTTTCACATAAAGGACTATTTTGTTAACTGTGTTAAGGATTTTGAAAAAAAATGAACTCTATTGAAAAGCATTGTTAACAATTTAAAAAAAAAATCATTGCAAGTTCACAGAGGTTTTCTTCTACAATATGTCTTCTTCTTCTTCTGGCTGCTCCCGTTAGGGGTTGTGACAGCGGATCATCTTCTTTCATATCTTTCTGTCCTCTGCGTCTTGTTCTGTTACACCTATCACCTGCAAGAGGCCTTCCTCTTTTCCTCTTCCCTGGCAGCTCTATCCTTAGCATCCTTCTCCCAATATACCCAGCATCTCTCCTCTGCACATGTCCAAACCAACGCAATCTTGCCTTTCAGACTTTGTCTCCCAACCGTCCAACTTGAGTTGACCCTCTAATGTACTCATTTCTAATCCTATCCATCCTCGTCACACCCAGTGCAAATCTTAGCATCTTTAACTCTGCCACCTCCAGCTCTGTCTCCTGCTTTTTGGTCAGTGCCACCGTCTCCAACCCATATAACATAGCTGGTCTCACTACCGTCCTGTAGACCTTCCCTTTCATTCTTGTTGATACCCGTCTGTCACAGATTACTCCTGACACTCTTCTCCACCCATTCCACCCTGCCTGCAATCTCTTCTTCACCTCTCTTCCACAATCCCCATTAGTCTGTACTGTTTATCCCAAGTATTTAAACTCATCCACCTTCGCCAACTCTACTCCCTGCATCCTCACCATTCCACTGACCTCCCTCTCATTTATACACATGAATTCTGTCTTGTTCCTACTGACCTTCATTCCTCTCCTCTCTAGAGCATATCTCCACCTTTCCAGGGTCTCCTCAACCTGCTCCCTACTATTGCTATAGATCACAATGTCATCAGCAAACATCATAGTCCACAGGAACTCCTCTCTAAACTCATCTCTCAACCTGTCCATCACCATTGAAAATAAGAAAGGGCTTAGAGCCGATCCCTGATGTAATCCCACCTGTAACTTGAATGCATCCATCACTCCCACTGTCACACTTCCCTTGTACATATCCTGTACAACTCTTATGTACTTCTCTGCCACTCCCGACTTCCTCATACAATACCACAGCTCTTCTCGAGGCACCCTGTCATATACTTTCTCCAGGTCCACAAAGATGCAATGCAACTCATTCTGGTCTTCTCTAAACTTCTCCATCAACATCCTCAGAGCAAACATTGCATCCGTGATGCTCTTTCTTGGCATGAAACCATACTGCTGCTCACTAATCATCACCTCAATTCTTAACCTAGCTTCCACTACTCTTTCCCAAAACTTCATGCTGTGGCTCATCAGTTTTATCCACCTGTAGTTTCTACAGTCCTGCACATCTCCCTTATTCCTAAATATCGGCACCAGTACACTTCTTTTCCACTCCTCAGGCATCTTCTCACTTTCCAAGATTCCATTAAACAATCTGGTTTAAAAACTCCACTGCCACCTCTCCTAGACACCTCCATGCTTCCACAGATATCTCATCTGGACCAACGGCCTTTCCATTTTTCATTCTCTTCATAGCTGTCCTTACTTCTACCTTGCTAATCCGTTACACTTCCTGATTCACTATCTCCAAATCATCCAACCTCTTCTCTCTCTCGTTCTCTTCATTCATCAGCCCCTCAAAGTACTCTTTCCATGTGCTCAACACACTCTCCTCGCTTGTGAGTATGTTTCCATCTTTATCCTTTATCACCCTAACCTGCTGCACATCTTTCCCAGCTCGGTCCCTCTGTCTAGCTAATCGGTAGAGGTCCTTTTCTCCCTCTATAGTGTCCAACCTCTCAAACAACTGATCATATGCCTTTTCTTTAGCCTTCGCCACCTCTCTCTTCACCTTGCGCCTTATCTCCTTGTACTCTTGTCTACTTTCTGCATCTCTCCGACTATCCAACTTCTTCTTTGCCATCATATTCCTCTGTATACTCTCCTGTATTTCCTCATTCCACCACCAGGTTTCCTTTTCCTCCTTCCTCTTTGCAGATGTCATGCCAAGTACCCTTCTTGCTGTCACCCTTACTACATCTGCTGTAGTTTCCCAGCTGTCTGGTAACTCTTCACTGCCACCCAGTGCCTGTCTCACCTTCTCCCTAAACTCAACCATGCAGTCTTCCTTTTTCAAATTCCACATTTGATCCTTGGCTCTGCCCTCACTCTCTTCCTCTTCTTGATCTCCAATGTCATCCTACAGACCACCATTCTATGCTGCTTAACTACACTTTCCCCTGCCAACACTTTGCAGTCTTCAATCTCTATCAGATAAACTCTTCTGCATAGGATGTAATCTACCTGTGTGCATCTTCCTCCACTCTTGTACATAACCCTATGTTACTCCCTTTTCTTAAAATACGTATTCACCACAACCATGTCCATCCTTTTTGGCAAAATCCACTTCATTCCTCTCCTTGACACCATACCTACCCATCACTTTCCTGTCTCCACTGTTCCCTTCACCAACATGCCCACTGAAATCCGCTTCAATCACCACTTTCTGTCCCTTGGGTACACTGTTCATCACTTTATCCAACTCACTCCAAAATCTTCTTTCTCCTCCATCGCACACCCAACTTACGGCGCATATGCACTAACAACATTCAACATCACACCTCCAATTTCCAGCTTTATAATCATTACTCTGCCTGACACTCTTTTCACCTCCAAAACACTCTTGACATACTGTTCCTTCAGAATAACCCCATCCCCATTTCTCCTCCCATCCACACCATGATAGAACAGTTTGAATCCACCTTCTATCCACCTGGCCTCACTCCCCTTCCATTTAGTCTCTTGCACGCACAATATATCCACCTTCCTTCTCTCCATCATATCTGCTAACTCTCTCCCCTTACCAGTCAAACTGCCAACATTCAAAGTTCCTACCCTCAGTTCCACTCTCTTTACTTTCCTCCTCTCCTCCTGCCTCCGGACACTTCTCCCCCCTCTTCTTCTCCTCCTTCGGCTAACAGTAGCCCAATTTCCGCCAGCACCCTGTTGGCTAACAGTACTGGTGTCGGTCATTGTTAACCTGGGGCTTGGCTGATCCGGTATGGAAGTTTGTATTGTTGTCCGCATATTGATTTGGCAACATTGTACACTGGATGCCCTTCCTGTTGTAACCCTCCCCATTTATCCGGGCTTGGGTCCCGGCACGAAGAAACACACTGGTTTGTGCCTCCCCTGTGGCTGGGTTTTTCTTCCACAATATGTAAGTGCCATTAAATAATTTCTTTACAGTGGCATGGTGCCAATGGACTGAGTGTGTGTGTATTTATGGGAATATAACCTTCAGTAGAAATTTATCAGAGTGGGTTCATTCTTTGTTTTATTTCACTTACATTTTCAGAATTGAATTGAGGAGTTTACAGGTGTAAAACATTGATGGTGTAAAATATGCTGTTGAGCATCATTATAATGTGGAAAAGTACAAACTTTTACTAAAATTTGTTTATGGTTGCTTTAATTTTGTGTTCTGTTTTGCTTACTGTGTTGCTAATGTTTTTGTAGATTTATCATAACACCCTTTCTTTGTTATTTTTGTTAAAGTGCTTTTTCTTTTTGAATTTGTGTTGTGAAATTATTTTGTGTTATCTCTATTGTATTTGTGCCTTTCAGTTTCTTTTCATGCTGCATCTTTTTGCTTGTTTGCATCTTATTTGTTTGTGTGTATTTCATTTTATGTGTACTGCACTTTTTGTTAGCATGTATATTTTTTGCACCTATTGTTTATCATTTGTTTTCTGTATATTCTTGCATTTTTTGGTTTGTTAATGTATTTCTTATTTGATTTTCTGTGCCTTGTAGCTGCATTGGTTTTCCTTCTAGGTGCATGAGTGGACCTTGTAATGGACTCTTTCCAGAGCCGTTTCTTACCCAATACTGCCTCCATTTTTTTAAAATTGAATAGTTAGATTTTTTTTTGTTTCTTTTTTATTGTTCTTGGCTTGTTTTTTGTCCCTCTGTTTATTGATTTTTGTGTGTGTTCCACTTTGTTTTTCTGCTTTTCAGTTTGGTTTGGATATTTCAGTGTTTTTGCATATAGCACTGCCCTGGCCAGTGGAAAATCACTAGGCTTGTTAGTGATATGGTGTCTTTGGCCTTATAAAAGTAAATTCCGAAGTGAGGCTTCAACCTTTTTGTTTACACTAGTCTTACTGGAATTCTGGGAATTGGCACTAGAATCCCAACTGGGAATAATTGTCTGTCCCTTGCTTACCCTGGAGTAGTTTCATTTGCGTTTCTCCAGCCCCAGATTTCCACATTTCTGTTACAGGGCCAGACATCCAAAATATTCGATAGGTCGCCTTTCTTCTGCCAAAATTAGGATACTTCCCTCAAACATCATGGGTACCAAGGAATTTCATTGCTCATCCTTGGTGTCCACATAGAATTTTTGATGTCAGTCAGTTTTTACAATTGATATTCATGTGCCAATTTATTTTCATTTCAGATGGTCAAATACAGGAAAATACTCTTGGAGGTGGAACATCAAGACATTGTTTTTATGAACTGCTGCCCAATACTGCATACAAAATAAGTCTTTACTCTCAAATTCAAGACATGGAAGGGCCAGCTGTCATCATCATGGACAGAACACGTATGAAAAGCATTTGTTTTCTGTGGCCATATTTTTAACCCTTCTCCCAAGTGTTGTCTCTGGATATAATTTCAAGTATCCATTTACGAGGATAAAGAAAAATATCCATTTTAGATATTTTATCATACTATAGTTTTATATTCATTATTGCCAAGCAACTTTCTTACTATGATTTTAGTCACTGTTGGAGTGAAACTCATTTTGTAAAGATAGCATGCCCAGACCACATCAGTTACCAATCAGTCTACAGAATAGCCAATTTGTTTTGTTATTTCATATAATTACCAAGTACTACATCATTTGAACAGAGCAAGCACTGCAACTTCACAAAGATGCCTAATTTATGTGAGTTTTTTTGTAAGTTGTTACTATTGGTCATTCAGTTCAATTTTTAGTTATTAAAGTATTACTTTAAAATTTTAATAAATTATTGACTCAATTAACTAAATATACTGTACTTACAGTACTTTAATTCAGCTAATTAAGCTATTAATTATTAGTCATTATGCATACTTCTTGACCATGAGGATGGAGAAGTGAATCATCCTAACTTTGATTTTCTGAAAACGTATGTCACTGGCACAAGTAAAAACTCTATGCTGCCTGCAGAATTGCTGACTCTAGACCAGTCCCTTTGTCAATCTCAGATTCACAACATTTTTTAAATATGATTTCCACATTCTTTAATGCAGTGTAATGGTGCTCTAAAAGGACAATCAAATGTTTTTCACTTTCAGTATCTTGGCACCTGCCTTAAGCTTCTTACAAACTTAATATTCATGATTTGAAAGATACTTTCTCTATTAAAGTATTTTTTTAAAGCAAAACAGTTTTATTTTTTCCTTTCCTTATATATTTTTAGTTCCCATCCCAACACAGCCTCCTACTGTGCCATCAACCACAACAGCAATTCCCACTATACCTGCTGCCAGAGAAAGTAAGAAAATGCTGAATTATGTGTTAAATCTTTAAAAATCACTAATTTTTCCACAAAAGATTGTCTATATGAAGAAATGTTTTTCCAAAGCTTGAATGGACTGACATGGCCTGCTTTTAGACAGAGATAACTAAGATAAATTCATTCTGAAAATATTGTAAGGTGTTAAATGCACAAAAGCAGAGCCATGGAAATATAACAGTTTTGATTTAAATTGTTTTATTGCATTGCATGCAATTTATAAGACCTAAATATTAGAAGATTTGTTCAACCTGTAAAAAAGTCATCCAGAAATACAAAACTTACATTAAAATTATTTTTCATTTCATTAAGTTTGCAAAGCTGCCAAAGCTGATTTGGTGTTTCTGGTTGATGGTTCATGGAGTATTGGTGATGATAACTTCCATAAAATCATTCGCTTCCTGTATAGCACCAGTGGAGCTTTGGATCAGATTGGTCCTGAAGGAACCCAGGTGAGAATAGAAAAAAGGAAGAAGAGAGGTAAAATTAATTGTAATATGGTGATGTTTTTTACATATAGTTTTTCAAGAATGTTTATAGTGAATCTTTGAATGTGTTTTAATAAAGGCAAGGTTTGAAGGAAATACTAAAGTTGTATAGTCATTGGAATCTTTAATTACCCAAATATTTAGTGAGTTAGCCTTGCAAATAGAGGTGCTCAAGAGCAAGCGTTTTTAGATGTCATCTGTGGCTATTTTTCACACTGTATATTAAAGCATCAGCATGTTGGGATGCTTGTCTAGATTTAGTATTTATAATAATCAGGATTGAATTAAAGGTGTAGAGGAGATTGAAACACTAGGGTCAAGTGACTAATATATTATACAGTTCTCAGGTTTTTGGCAGTGTGCAGATACAAAGACTAAAACTGTTAAGTGCTGTAACAAATACTCAAGTAAAATACAAGTATAGATTTCTAAATTACTAAATACATAATTAGAACACATAAAGACAAAGATTTTTTAGAGCATACAGAAAACAAAGTAGAAACTGATTAACAAAACTCAAAACCATCATTATTTGTTTATTAATTAATTGTTGAAATATGGCCAGTTGACAGAAGAGGAAGTAAAATTGCAAACTGTGTTTCTTGGTTTACTGCGTGAGCCACTGTAGTGATTGGTGCTGCCTCCATCCTTTGGATCAGCATTTAAATCCCATCCAAATTTGTCTCTGGAGTTCCACATTTGTGCCTTGTCTGAGTGAGTTATGTGAACTCCATCTTCCATTGTACTTCATGAGATAGTCTTTAGTCCAGTAAGAGTGAATGCATGAGTATGTACTGTAACCGTTTAGCATCAAATTCAGAATTTGTGTTTGTGTCTAATAGAATAAGCAAGCTGAGAAAACAGGACAAAGTAACAGAATAACAAAGGCCCTCTGAAGTTGTTAATGACAGAAATAGGAAGATAGCATAACTTCATTTTATGAATCTTGATAATGTCATATTTATAATTAACTATTTTTATGCACTTCATTTTTTAATGCCAGGTTGCTATTGCACAGTACAGTGATGATGCTAGAACAGAGTTCAAGCTTAACACTTACAGTGACAAGGAAGCTCTTCTGGAAGCCATTCAGCGTATTCAGTACAAGGGAGGAAATACGAAAACAGGCATGTATCAGATGGATTTTCTAAATGGTTGGGTAATGTAAATTATAACTAATTTTAATTAGTATTACTGATTTCTTTTTTTATAAAAGTTAGTAGCATATGTCTAAATTATACTCTTAATTAAATGCTCACCATATATTCAAGTTGTGTCATTTTATAACATGAGTACAATATGTATTTTGGAAAGCATGAAATGGTATTTATAAGGACAGTTATGAACAAATAAACTTTAGTAAGAATCAGATTTTTGCTTTATGTTTTGCTTGTTTTTAATAATTTATTATAGATATATTTTACTTAGCTGTTTATTACTCATTCAATAATTATGTTTTTTTCGCAAAGTTTTAATAGGCATTATCACAGCAGGGTGATATGTACCAAATAGATTTTTAGTTTGACACCCATGGAGAATTTAGAAGTGGAATAACCTAATAATAAAGAGTTAGAGAACAGCATAGATCAGTAAAAGGTAAAACAAAATTTGAAACATTGTGTCTAACCTTATGTTTTTATAATAGAAAGAACCTTTGCCTCTTAAAATAATTGTATAATACAAAGGCAGTAAATCAAACAATCAGGGTAAAATTAAAGCAAGGCATGTAACCATTATTTCTTCCTTATCCAGAATCATCAATTAAGTTTTAATAACTTACTTAAGACTAACTATTGCTCTTTGCTCACCAAAATTAGTTGACCTTTCTGTAATTTAGGGCCTGATGCAATAGTATGTAAGTTCCATTTAGATTTGCTTTACTACTATATTTATTGACACCTGCTTTGAGATGTTTCACTTTTGAATAAAAAGACACACATATCAATAAAATAGCCCATTTCACAGCATCATTACAACTTTATTATTTATGTAGTAAAATAAACTCCAGCACAATGGATATAATGCATCTCATCTCATCTTCCATAATTTTGTCTCAAATAATCATACTAAACAAGGTGTTCAGCACCATCAATGATTTGGCTAAGCACAGCAGCTTTGCCCAAAACTTTGGTCTCAAGAGTAAAAGGAAGAGAAAAGTTCGGAGTCATCAAAAGAAGTGCTGACATGAGGGTTTGCCGTAGGTCAAGGAATTCAGCCTTCATTTTATCATTACATGTCACCATGTTAGTAGCACACTTTTTCGTTAGATTGATCAAGGGCATAGCCCTTGCCAACCCCAAAAAAGCCTCTGCTTGCTGCTTGGTTCTCAACTGTAGACAAAATTTCCCTCCCCCAATCTATGTAGCCTAAATTGGATTTTTACGGTTTATCCAGAGTTTGTCTTCACAAACTGTTAGCAGGACATCTCATACATGCCGGTGTCCACTGGGGATTCTGAACACAGTCTTTCCTTTACAGACACTGTTAAAGGAATTTGCCAATACCCTTTTATCATGTCAAGTGTAGTCAAAAATTATGTGGAGTGGACTTCATTAAGCGCCAGCTTCTGTTCGACTTAGAGATCAAAACATTAAGACTAGACCAGTGACTAAAATTCTCCTTAACCTCACAGCCAAACATTCTTTTGATCACAAGTTCCACCTCTGTTCGTTTCGCCTCTGGAAGTTGATACGGACATTCTCTGACAACCACACCTAGGTCAGTAACCATGTATTGTGTAATCAGTGAGGTCCTACAGGTTTCTCATCCACCACTCATGGGACATAATTTAGAGGTTGGTGTCTCTTTTTCTCAACCTTATTATAGCATGTCCAGTATATCTCAGGGTTGTCTTCCATATAATAATTCAGATAGCAAGAACCTAGTAGAGACGTGGGGAGCAAACCAGTATGCAAATAATGCAAGAGGGGGGGGCTGATCCAAAGTCGTCCCAAGTCATCCCCTGATTTATAAGGACTTCTTTAGAGATACAGACTCACAAAAATACCCCCCAAGTTCCTCGGTGGTGTTTTTTGAATTGGCTTGTGTCAAAGGGGTAGGCTCTGGATATTATGTAGCATAATCCTTGAGGACCATAATGTATTTATCCCCTCATGAAGAGGGGTCTAGTGGGCTGACTATATATACTCCTGTCCACTTTAAAAGGATGACTATGAAGGGCACTTGAACAAGTAGAGTATGGTTCTTCTTAGTAATCTGTCACAGTTGACACTTAAGGCAGAAGTTATAAAATGGAATGGAAGACTGCATTTAACACCACCAATACTAATACATTTTTGGTCTCTATGTATTAGTATGTATTGATGAAGTTCATAATTTTTCTAAAGATTTAGACACTGACATTCAACATGTTCATGAGATGCTGAAATGTTTGAGAGTTAATCACTCGTTTGTGAAGTTAGAGAAGTGTAAATTTCATATGGATGAAGTTCAATTTATGGGTTATGAATTCACAAAAAAGTGGTTGGCAATAGATCAAGCTAAAATATCAGCTATTTTAAATTACAGTATAGCGAATCAGAAAGTATGCAAACTATTACAGGAAGTTTCTAATGAATTTCAGTTCTGCTGTTTCTCTTATTACTTCCTTAACAAAGAAGTCCAAGAACTTGTGTTTGTGCTTGTGAAACAGAAGACGTTTTCCTCAAAATAAAATTTTTATTTACCACAGCCCCCATCTAACAAAAACTTAACCTCACATATCAGTTCATCCTGGTAGTTGTTGCATCCAGTACCTGATTAGGAGCCATTCTGTCGTAAAAGTATTCAAATAAAGATCAGGTGCACCCGTGTGCTTTCTTTTCTATAAAATTGTCACAATCCATCCTAATCCACTAACATCTGTGTTTGGTGTACTTACAGATGGGCTTAAAGTGGAGAAGGTCAAAAATACTGTAATTGTCTTTACTACATAAAATGCATGTAGACTCGCTCAACTGGAAGAATCTTAACTCACCTCTTTTAAGTCAGTGGATAACTGATGTTATACTGTATATGATCTGAAATTGGAAAAAAATCTAATTTTCACTTAGAGGATCTGTACAAAAAGTTTTTCAGAACCTGGCAGGATCTAATCAATAACACTTTAGAATAAGCATTTAAATTGACGAAGCGGATTCCCTCCCCTCTTTTTTTATTATTTATTTTTATACACTTAATTTATCTATTTACTTATTTTTTTAAAGTTTTACTCTATTGGCCTAGCTTTGTTTTGAACCTAGTTTTGTTAAACTTGACTTGCATGTATGGAATCTTATTTGATTTTAATAAAATCACTAAAGTGCAAGAAAAAAAATTGTCTTCTGCAGAGTAGAATTACGACATAGGGAAATGTGAGCTTTTGTCTATTAAGTTGGTGTTAGAAGAATGGAGATATTGGCTAGAGGGGGCAAAATATCCATTTGTCATTTAAATAAACACAAGAATTTAATGTATTTAACATATGCAAAGCATCTTGATGCACGGCCAGCTCATCGGGTATTATTCTTTATTTGCTTTAATTTTGTATTGCATTATCAATTGGGTAAAAGGAAGGACAAAGCTATTGCTTCATCCTGTAGTTATGAACCCATTGAGAGCTTGAAAGTATTTTTCCACCTGAAAAGTTTCTGGAAGTGACTGACACATCTTCCCCTGACAATTTAGAGGATCTAAAGCCCAGTCTTTAAAATGTTCTACAGTTGTATTACTACTCCAGAGTATTTACTATATTTTTCCTAACCTTCGCAGTAGAGTATTAGACTTGGCTCATGAACCCATTATGTAGTCCAAGAGAGTGTCACAAACTTTGGGTACCCTTATACGTTATTTCAGATGGTAGGGCATGCACACATCAGAGACTGTATTGCAGCATGTAAAGCTTGTTGTAGATCTAAATCCTCCCGAGGTTTTCCTGTAGAATTATTACAGCCCATTCCTTGCTCTTCACATGCATGAGAACCTTTCTCTTTCACTAAGGCTGTGCAGAATGTGGGAAGTAATAACCCTTTTATTAAGTTCTGTATGTATCTTTGTGGAAGAAGGAGGGAAGCCTACTTTGTGTGCAGAATACATGCTAACATCACACAAATTGAATGTGCTCAGGTTTCAAATACTGCAGCACTAATCAGAGTCTTTTTCCATTTCCATTGTGTCTGCTATATAGGTGATATGCCAATATGCACAAGACAAAACAAAATGTAATTCTTTGATCAGACTTTGAGACACCTTGGTGAAGTGTGATATAATCTATACTAATAAAAGGCAAAGCCCTCACTGACTCACTCACTCACTCACTCACTCACTCACTCACTGACTCACTCACTCACTCATCACTAATTCTCCAACTTCCCGTGTAGGTAGAAGGCTGAAATTTGGCAGGCTCATTCCTTACAGCTTACTTACAAAAGTAGGGCAGGTTTCATTTCAAAATTCTACGCATAATGGTCATAACTGGAACCTATTTTTCTCCATATACTGTAATGGACATTAGCCCGATGGCCTTGGGGGGCGGAGCTACGTGTGACATCATCACGCCTCCCACGTAATCATGTGAACTGACTGTGACCGCGGTACGTAGAAAAGAAGGAAGAGCGCTGAAGAAAAACGCCGAATACTTTATTCGCAAGATACAAGTTTAATGAGAAGGCACGAAGTATAAACGAGACTTTGGATCACTTTGTAACGGAGTTAAAATTGCTGTAGCGAGAAACTTTTAAGTGCCAGGTTTTAGCTAACATTAAATAACGTCGTGGACATCGCGAGATTGCACGAGATCGCACAGGCACAGCTCAGAAGCTTCGATGCATTTACTCCGAGCGGCTCACGTGAACTGACTATGAACGCAGAGAAAGCAAGACCTCTAAAGAGCACGGAGAGTTTTGCTCACGTGAACGTGTCTGAAAAAAGTGGCATCACCTGCACTGCAAAAATACTACAAAAGTCGGGCAGCCAGCACATGCGTGCGTAGCTGTGCCGGCCTTTGAGACGCTGACTGCGCTTCTGCCTTAAGTGAAGGTAAACACTTTTCATTTATTTCACCCTTCCCATGAGCTATAGCCCAGACAAATGTAAACACGGGATCCAATTTCTAGACCGCGGCAAACTAATATTAAGGCGCTTCGCACTTTCTTTTACACGTATACGATTATGAGGTCGTCAGGTCGGATTATGAAGACATGCACAGGAGTGGAGGACCGACAGTGCCATCCCGGACAGTTAATGGCAGGGCCGTCTACACGAGACCCACCGCGACGCTCATATCGTCAGCGAAGACCTCTCTCTACACTATATTAAAGAAAAAGGCAAGTTTCCTTTCTTTACACCTTTTTTCCCTTTATCCCCAGCCAAAGCCTTTCTCTGTTAACACTAGAATTACCAGAGCCTACGAAAAAACTCGTAATTCCGTCCCACCTTAAATTGCTTCTTAAATCCCTTCACACCTCTCCGCCAGCGTCCTTTGTTCTCTAAATGTGCTGATAAAGAAAAGCTAGGAGCAGCCGACTATTCCATCCCCCCACCAATTTAGAACGTGCACGAACTTCTCTCAGCTCATGCCTAGATTGAGTATCTTTGAGTGAAGTGGAGTTTTAGAGTGGAAATAATAGATCGTTATTTGGAACACACGCATTTCATGTCTGTTCCGTTTCTACAGTAATCTGTGTAAACGCATTGTTAAAACAGAAACGTTTTTTATATTCTAGTAGTAGATGACAAAATGTAGGCATAAACTATATAATGTATGAAGCCTGAAGTCCAAATAGCAAAGAAACATTTTCACAAGAATAACACAACAATTGCGCTTTTATTCAAAAATATAACTGCAGAAACAAAAAGCCGCCTTAGCATGCAACATTGACAGCCATTTCTTATAACTCCCTCCGTGGTTCAATAGAATCACTTCCCGCTTCGGAATCAAAAGCTCACAAGTTCGATCCTGCGCCACTCCGTTTTGAGACGTAAACTGCTCTTAGTCTTACTACGTTCACATAGAAAATGTAATTTCTATACCACAGCTGTCGTGTAGTGCCTTTCAAAAGGGATCAACTACCAAGAGATGATCCATATAAACAACTCCACTGGTGCTCCGTGTATCTTTACTTCTTAAAACGTTAATGTTTTACTGTTTAATAGCTTATAGACTACATTTTATTTTTTTCCCTTGCACTCAGTGAGCGAGGCCAATGGGTGATCAGTTATTTATATATATATATATATATATATATATATATATATATATATATATATATATATATATATATATAATATGAGAATGACCTCCAAAGAGGGCGGAGACTTTTGATCACTTAAACGTGTCTGCAAAAAGTGGCATCTCCTGCCCTGCAAAACTTGAGCAGCCAGCCTTTGAGACGCTGACTGCGCTTCTGCCTTAAGTCAAAGTGAGCACTTTTAATTTTTTTCCTCCTCCCCCTGAGTTATAGCCCAGACAAGTGCAAACATGGGATCCCTTATATAGACCGCGGGAAACTAATATTAAGGCGCTTTGCACTTTCTTTTGCACGTATACGATTATGAGGTCGCCACCTGGGATTATGAAGACACGCACAGGAGTGGAGGACCGACAGTGCCATCTCAGCCGGTTAATGGCAGGGACGTCTCACCAGTCTACACAAGACCCACCGCGACTGTCCCCAAAAGGCGCTCATATCGTCAGCCAAGACATCTCTCTACGCCATTTAAAATAAAAAGGCAACTTTCCTTTCTTTACACCTTTTTCCTTTTATCCCAAACCAAAGCCTTTCTCTCTTAACACTGCAGAGGACACAAAACTAATTTTCTTTAATTACTGTTAATGCCGGTAAGACACATTACCAGAGGCAGAAATTTGGACGTTCACATAGAAAATGTGATTTCTATTCCACAGCCATCGTGTAGCGCCTTTCAAAAGGGATCTACTACCGAGAGATCATCCATATACATTTTAGCTGCTGTTAGTACTACTTACCTGTTGTGTTACACCGTCTTTAAAATGTAGTTTACCCGAAAACACTCCAGGAATGCTCAACGTAGCTTTACTTCTTAAAACGTTAATGTTTTACTGTTTAATAACTTATAGACTACATTTTATTATTTTTCCCTTGCACACAGTGACCAAAGCTATACACACACATATAGATACATACATATATATATACACATATATATACCTGTGTGTATGTATGTATGTGTATATATATATACACACACATACATACATACATACACTCACACACACACACGTATATAATTTGTATGTGTGTGTATATATGATATAGATAGGTATGTGTATATATATCTATACTAATAAAAGGCAAAGCCCTCACTCACTCACTCACTCACTCACTCACTGACTCATCACTAATTCTCCAACTTCCCGTGTGGGTGGAAGGCTGAAATTTGGCAGGTTTATTCCTTACAGCTTCCTTATAAAAGTTGGGCAGGTTTTATATCGAAATTCGTATAATTCGTAATGGTCAAAACTGGAAGCAGTTTTTCTCCATTTACTGTAATGGAGATGAGCTTCAACGCCGTGGGGGCGGAGTTTCGTGTGACATCATCACGCCTCACACGTAATCACGCAGTACATAGAAAACCAGGAAGACCTCAAAAAAGCGCTCAAGAAAACATGCATTATATAATTGAGAAGGCAGCGAAACAATAAGAAGCGAGCGAGTGACATATACAACCATATTGATGAGTTCTGTTACTTCGGAAACAAAGCACGATGTAAACCTACACTTTAAATTAAGTTTTTAGACAGGATGCCGCTGGAGTTTGTAATTTAGTGCCTGCCCATATAAGGCCGTCCGTCAGCGGCAATCCAATAGCAAACTGCCACGGGTAAATATTCACGGGTGAAGGACTGTGCTTATGGAGAGGAAGATGAGATGGTCAGGGTGGTGTTTGACACAAACTCAGCGAAACTGCGAGAGAAAGTTTTAAGTGCCAGGACTAAGGTAACATTAAATAAACCTATGGACATAGCACGAGATGGCACCAGCACAGCTGGGAACCTTCGATGCATGTACACCGAGTGGCTCACGTGAACTGGACGCAGTGCACAGATAAAAGCAACAGTTCCAAAGAGCGCTAAACAAAAACCGAATTACACAATTGAAAAGGCAGCAAAAAATATGAAGCGTCTGATAAGCATATTTATAAATGCAGCTACTGTGGAAACAAAGCACACGGTGGAAAAAGTCAATGTCCCGCTAAAGGAAGACAGTGTAAAAACCCGTGCATGCAGTGTGTCAGGTCTCAGATAAAGAAGAAGACGAGCTGTTTATTGATGCAGTAAGAAACAAATCGATGAATGAAACCTGTCATCTTTGCAATGATTGACAAACACGGAATGTAACTTGAACACAACACATCCTACAAATACGAACCCGATTGAAAGAAATAATGATAATCAAATCCTTGATGACAGCAACACTCAGTAACACTCACAAAACAAATACTGTATATTGACAGTCATGTTACGTTATTTTTAAAATGTTCCCTTTTCTTTTTCTACCTTTTTTAACACACTACTTCTCCGCTGCGATACGCAGGTATATATATATGTATATATGTATATCCCGCTCTACATACTCGAATAATGGATACTTTATTCGCCATCAATGATTGTTTTGGTAAAGCCATACTCAGTGTATTCATTAGATGAACGGTAAAAAAGTAAGAGCGAGTGGAGGATGACTCATTGAGGCATGCAGGCTGTAGTGCGCCAACTCTATCTGAATTGCGAATCACATTTGAAAAATATATCTTTTCAAGTTCTATTTAGTCCATATGTGTCAAACTCAAGGGCGCGGGCCACATCCGCCCGGCGTAATTATATCCGCCCGCGAGATCATTTTATATACTGTATTATTGTTATTAAAGCCCGGTATATGAAGCGCTGGTAACACAATAAACTACAGATCCCATAATGCAGCATGGTTAGAGTTATTTGCGCACTGAGTTTGCACGGCGCTTTGGTGACTTTGAAGAACAAAAAAAGTCCGTCTACATGCGGCTCGAACCTTGTGCGTGTTTGGTAGCACATATCTGTGTGAGAAGCTCTTCTCAGTGATAAAGACTAACAAAACAGCACACAGGAGTCGCCTCACTGATGATCACCTGCAATCCATCCTGAGAATCTCCACAACACAGAACCTCACAGCAAACAGAAACGAACTTGTGGCCAAAAAAAGATGCCAGGCGCCCAGCTCTAAAATGACATATGAGCAAAGACAACTGAATGATTTGATTTGTTTAATGCACGTAAGAGCGGGAGTCAACCGCTTTAACAAACAGCGTATTGCACTGATACGAAATAGCTGTGTGTGTATATATGTAGATATGTATGTATATGTATATATATGTTTATATATATGTGTGTGTGTATGTATGTATATATATATATATATATGTATTTGTGTGTATATATGTGTGTGTATGTATGTATATGTGTGTATATATGTGTGTGTATATATGTATATATATATATGTTTGTGTGTGTGTGTAATATATATATATATATATATATATATATATATATATATGACAACAACACTCATCACTCACAACAGTGACAAAACAATTACATTGACAATCAGGTTACGTTATTTTTAAAATGTTTCCTTTTCTTTTCATTGCTTCTTTAACACTACTTCTCATCTAAGCTGGTATTTGCTAGTATATATATATATATATATATATATATATATATATATATATATATATATATATATATATATATATATATGTATATGTATACATATATATATCTATACTAATAAAAGGCAAAGCCCTCACTCACTCACTCACTCACTGACTCATCACTAATTCTCCAACTTCCCGTGTGGGTGGAAGGCTGAAATTTGGCAGGTTCATTCCTTACAGCTTCCTTACAAAAGTTGGGCAGGTTTTATATCGAAATTCTACGCGTAATGGTCATAACTGGAAGCAGTTTTCTCCATTTACTGTAATGGAGATGAGCTTCAACGCCGTGGGGCGGAGTTTCGTGTGACATCATCACGCCTCCCACGTAATCACGCAGTACATAGAAAACCAGGAAGACCTCAAAAGCGCTGAAGAAAACATGCATTATATAATTGAGAAGGCAGCTAAACAATAAGAAGCGAAGCGAAAGTGACATATACAACCATATTCATGAGTTCTGCTACTGAAACAAAGCACGATGTAAACCTACACTTTAAATTAAGTTCATAGACAGGCTGCGCTGGCGCTTGTAATTTAGTGCCTGCCCATATAAGGCCGTCCGTCAGCGCAATCCAATAGCAAACTGCCACGGTAAATATTCACGGGTGAAGGACTGTGCTTATGGAGAGGAAGATGAGATGGTCAGGGTGGTGTTTGACACAAACTCAGCGAAACTGCGAGAGAAAGTTTTAAGTGCCAGGACTAAGGTAACATTAAATACAGCCATGGACATAGCACGAGATGGCACCAGCACAGCTGGGAACCTTCGATGCATGTACACCGAGTGGCTCACGGAACTGACGCAGTGCACAGATAAAAGGCAACAGTTCCAAAGAGCTGAACAAAACCGAATTACACAATTGAAAAGGCAGCAAAAATATGAAGCGCCTCATACATACAAGCATATTCATAAATCCAACTACTGCGGAAACAAAGCACACGTTGGAAAAAGTCAATGTCCCGCTAAAGGAAGACAGTGTAAAAAAAACCCGTGCATGCAGTGTGTCAGGTCTCAGATAAAGAAGAAGACGAGCTGTTTATTGATGCAGTAAGAAACGAATCGATGAATGAAACCTGTCATCTTTACAACGATTGACAAACACGGAATGTAACTTGAACACAACACATCCTACAAATACGAACCTGATTGAAAGAAATAATGATAATCAAATCCTTGATGACAGCAACACTCAGTAACACTCACAAAACAAATACTGTATATTGACAGTCATGTTACGCTATTTTTAAAATGTTCCCTTTTCTTTTCTAGCTTTTTAACACACTACTTCTCGCTGCGATACGCGGGTATATATATATGTATATATATATATAACCCGATCTACATACTCGAATAATGGATACTTTATTCGCCATCAGTGATTGTTTTGGTAAAGCCATACTCAGTGTATTCATTAGATGAACGGTAAAAAAGTAAGGGCAAGGGAGGATGACTTATTGAGGCATGCAGGCTGTAGTCTTGCGTCAACTCTATCTGAATTGCGCGATCACATTTGAAAAATATATCTTTTCAAGTTCTATTTAGTCCATATGTGTCAAACTCAAGGGCGCGGGCCACATCCGCCCGGCGTAATTATATCCGCCCGAGATCATTTTATATACTGTATTATTGTTATTAAAGCCGGGTATATGAAGCGCTGGTAACACAATAAACTACAGATCCCATAATGCAGCGCTTCAGCCTTGAACAGTTACGCGTTAATCAAGTCTACCTTAAGATGCTGCAAGTTATTGCGAAGCTAGCTCACACGATGCTGAAGAGAAAAGTTGATTCTGAAAATAGAGCCTTTAAAACCGATGGGAGGCTGAGTATATGTTTACTGAACCCGTGTGTCTCATTTGTGGAGCTAATGTGGCTGTAATTACAGAATTTAATCTAAGACGGCACTATAAAACAAAACATCAGGGTAACCTGAAAGACCTGAATGCAATGCAGAAGATACAGAAAGCAGAAGAATTAAATAAGAATCTGACACTTCAGCGGACGTTTTTACCCGTGCACAATCACAAAGTGATTTCAATTGAGGCTGCTTTTATGGGAGACACAACCACTTGCCCCACTTTCCCTATTACCAAGTAATGTTAAACCAAGTCGTCACTACGGTGTTCCCAAATCGCACTTTGCTGATAAACTGAGCGCACTGAGTTTGCACGGCGCTTTGGTGACTTTGAAGAACAAAAAGTCCGTCTACATGCGGCTCGAACCTTGTGCATGTTTGGTAGCACATATCTGTGTGAGAAGCTCTTCTCAGTGATAAAGACTAACAAAACAGCACACAGGAGTCGCCTCACTGATGAGCACCTGCAATCCATCCTGAGAATCTCCACAACACAGAACCTCACACCAAACAGAAACGAACCTGTTGCCAAAAAAAGATGCCAGGCGTCCAGCTCTAAAATGACATATGAGCAAAGACAACTGAATGATTTGATTTGTTATTGCTGAAAGGAACACATTTTATTTATATTTCCAGGTTTTGTTATGCAGCATGTTCATATTTGAATTTGTATAATTTTGACAGGATATATTTTTATGGAGAGCAAAATCTTTTGGGATATTTAAAATCTAAGTTTATTTTTATAAAATATAAAATTACATAAGAGTAAAGAAATTTGAATGTTTGTTCTTTTAATGTTTACTTTATTTCTAACTTGTATAATTTAGACAGGATATATTTTTATGGAGAGCAAAATATTATAAGTTGTTTAAGGTTTGAGTTGATTTATTCAGGAATAATATTCCTGTCTGTTTTTACCATTCCTACCAAAGATATTTCTGTCGACTAAATAAAAATTCCTTCTATTTAAAATTTAAATAGAACTTGAACAAATACGATAGTTCATAATATCCACGCAGACTTGCACGTAAGAGCGGGTGTCATCCGTTTTAACAAACAGCGTATTGCACTGATACGAAATAGCTGTGTGTGTATATATGTAGATATGTATGTATATGTATATATATGTGTGTGTGTATGTATATATATATATATGTATTTGTGTGTATATATGTGTGTGTATGTATGTGTGTATGTATATGTATGTGTATATGTATAGATATGTATATATATATGTTTGTGTGTGTGTAAATATATATATATATATATATATTTATATTTATATATATATATATATATATATATATGACAACAACACTCATCACTCACAACAGTGACAAAACAATAACATTGACAATCATGTTACGTTATTTTCAAAATGTTTCCTTTTCTTTTTCATTGCTTCTTTAACACACTACTTCTCCGCTCTAAGCTGGTATTTTGCTAGTATATATATATATATATACTGTATATATATATATATATATATATATGTGTGTGTATATGTAGATATGTATATAGATCTTTACTTATAAAAGGCAAAGCCCTCACTGACTGATTGACTGACTCACTCACTCACTCACTGATTCACTCACTCACTCGTCACTAATTCTCCAACTTCCCGTGTAGGTTGAAGGCTGAAATTTGGCAGGCTCATTCCTTACCGCTTACTTACAAAAGTTAAGCAGGTTTCATTTCGAAATTCTACGCATAACGGTCAACAACATCCGCCATGTTGAACTTTCTTATTCATGGCCCCATCTTCACAAAATTTGGTAGGCGGCTTCCCTGCGCTAACCGAAACCAATGTACGTTCTTATTTCGGTGGTGTGACGCCACTGTCAGCCTCCATATTGAACTTTCCAATGTCAGCAATTCTCCAATTTCTCGTGTAGGTAGAAGGCTGAAATTTGGTACTTATTTCGGTGGTATGATGCCACTGTCGGCCGCCATATTGAACTTTTCAAAAGTCTTTGTGACATATGGGCCCATCTTCAAGAAATTTGGTACGCGGGTTCCCAACGCTAACTGAATCCTACTTACGTACATATATATGTCCATAGCCTGCAGCTCAGTCACCGTGTGAGGCGTTGGGTCCCCAATCCCAACGCCTCCCATGCTGTTGGCTGCCTGCCTATATAAGGCCGTCTGTCGCTCCAGTCTCTACATTCCCTTCCTTGCTTCGCCCGGGATTCATGTCTCCCTGCTGATAACTACAGCATTTTTATTTAATCCACGGCTTCTCCGCTGTTTTATTGTTCATTTATTACGATTATAGTTATTGTGTAGGTATTTTAGACTTACTTTACATTGTTCAGGTACCCATTTCCTTTATCATTCCAACCGTACCCCCATTAACATGTCTAATCGAGGTGATCACCATCGATCAAAGAACTGTCACTTACCGAGTGGTTTCCATGCCCGGAGATGGCACCTGCCTTTTCCATTCTCTTTGTTACATATTGCACGGCCATATCAGACTCACTCTTGACATCCGGAGGAACATTGTGTCTTTGTATTGAATGACTGGGACAGGTTCAAGGTGTGGACTGATGATGGTACAGGAGATAATTAGACTACACAGGAGCACTATAAGAGTGAAATGCTTAAGCCCTTCACCTATGGTTCTACATGTGAGTTGATGGCTGCCGCTGAATTGTTTGGTTGCCGCTTTCAAGTGTACCGAAATGGCCAAATATTTTACACCTTTGGACAACCGCCAATGCCTCTTAAACATCTTATATTCACAGGTGACAATTTCAGTAGTGGACACTTTGATGTTTAGAAATTTTTAAACTCTCAAAAGCTGGATGTGAAGTTATCAATGAAACTGGTTGTATACTTACAACGCTTGACAGATGCCGAATGTCACTTCAACACAACAAATCCTGCAAATACTGACGTAATTGAAACAAACCATGAAACTCGAACCGATTATGACAGCAGCAATTCAAGCTGTGAGATTTGAAACAAGATTATTGTTCACATGACCAACTGTATGTTGCATGCTCAAGAGTAATCTCAGCGCACAGTTTGGTCATATTACAACCGGAGGGCTGAACTCACAATGTGTAATACAAAGAGATCCTTAACAAATAATTATTGGTATATTTTCCCTCAGTTTGAAAAGGTTTAATTTTCTTCTTAATAAAATTTTAAGGCAGTACTTCGCCGGTGCGAAGCGCGGGTATTTTGCTAGTATGTATATATGTATATATATATATGAAGATGTATGTGTATATATATGTATCGTAAAAGGCGCTATATAGCGCCCGACCCGGCACAGACTACGCAGAGGCACGTGTACAACAAACAGGTTTTTATTTCTTTTCTTCAGCCGTGGGGCACGCCTTCCCCGTGTCCCACAGGCCCAACACAGTCCCAAAAGCACAAAACAGACTTTACACAACCCTTCCTGGCAGCACCACTCCTCCCAGGCAACCTCGTCCTCTTCCTCCTGATTCTGGCCCTGAATGAAGGGTGGTTGGCCCGTTTTATAGCCCACCCGGAAGTGCTCCAGGTGCCTGACCAGCTGGTCTTAATTGCACCTCAGGGTGGGGCTGGTAAGTCGTCCCTTGTGGCGGCTGGCTCTCCGCAGCACCCCCTAGCGTCCACCCCATCTCCCAACCGGGCTGTGGTGGACTCCATGTCCCATGGAGCCACGGGGGAGACTGAGGCCAGGGAGACTGCCCCCAGGCGCCCCGGGGAAGGTATTGCACTGTCCATGGTGGCTCCCCCGGAACGTATGCAGCAGAGGCGTCCCGGCCGGGCATGGGACCTGGCTGTCCGTCACAGTATATATGTATGTTTATATATATATATATATATATATGTATGTATATATGTATATATATATATATATATATATATATATATATATATATATATATATATATGTATGTGTATGTAGACTCAAACCGATTATAACAGCAACATTCCAAGCTGTGAGACAACACTAAAAAGGAGGCGTGTCAGAAGTCGTGGTACATTTTCTGATGCAGCTACTCTGACAATCATGTTACGTTATTTTTAAAATGTTTCCTTTTCTTTTTCATAACTTCTTTAACACACGACTTCGCTGCGAAGCGCGGGTATTTTGCTATATATATATATATATATATATATATATATATATATATATATATATATATATGACAGCAACACTCATAACAGTGACAAAACAATTACATTGACAATCATGTTATGTTATTTTCAAAATGTTTCCTTTTCTTTTTCTTTACTTCTTTAACACACTACTTCTCCGCTGCGAAGCGCGGGTATTTTGCTAGTTGTATAATATAATACATTGGAACCTCGGTTTACGAATGTCTCGGAACACGTACAAATGGGTTACGACCAAAAAGTTCGCCAAACTTTTGCATCTGTTCACGACCACACAGTCGGTATACAAACAAGCCAGTTTCCCTTTCAGTTTGTGCGCACTGATGATTTCCACATTTGTTTAGTCTTTCCCTGTACTATACATTGTTCTCGGTGCATCACGCAGAGGGACTCTCCCACAAAACTGTAAACTCCTCTCAACCCAGCTTCCTCCTGTGTTATAGCGGGTCCACAGCGCCCGTCAAAAAGGCCAGTTTTAATTAAATAACTAAATAAATAAAGCCGGTGCAGGAGAGAGAGTGCAGGCTTGCGTGCAACTGAGAGAGAGAGAGAGAGAAAGAGAGCGCAGGCTCACGTGCAGCTGAGAGAGTGTGAGATAGAGAAGGAGCCTGTGCGTGCAGCTGAGCAGGGAGCCTGGGTGTTTGTCTCAGTGTTATTCAATGTTTTTACATTAGTTTACTATTACACTACACATTCTATGGTATAATTAACTATTTTTGTGCTTAAACATCTTTAAAGAAAATATATTTACATACAGTTCATACGGTCTGGAAATGATTAATTGTATTTACAGTATATACAATCCTATGGGGGAAATTACTTTGGGTCACGACCAAATCGCGTTACGACCAGAGTTTTGGAACGAATTATGGTCGCGAACCGAGGTTCCACTGTAATAATATAATTGGCTCCAGCAGACCCCCATGACCCTTTAGTTAGGATATAGCGGGTTGGATAATGGATGGATTAATGGATAATAATATAATTATAATAATAATATAATTATATTGGCTCATTAGTCATTACAACTTTAAGGACAATAAAGTTCTTAAAAAAAATAAAAGGAAAGTTTAAATATTTCCAAAACAACCACTTGTGATATATTTTAATTGCTTTGGTTTTATATAAATACTAGTCGACGCCCGGTGTAGCATATGGCGGTGTAAGAAATATAACGGAAAACGGTGAGAAAGGAATTCAGAAATCAACAAGAAATAAATACTTCATGAAAGACGCAGCTGTGAATAGGTGTTTTGGTGGAGACGACAGATAATGTCGAAAGATCTAACCCTAGAAAAAGCCACGTACAACTGACCATGGCTGAAGACTGGTTGTTCGAATTATTGCAAAGAGTAAACAGCATGTGAGCATGAGGAAGGCAGCGCTTCTGAAATTCGACTACGTAAATATAATCAATAACAACCCCAAAAAGATGTTGTTGTAGAATGTCTCTAAGTAATTCCCACAGCTTAATCCAAAAGACTCGTACTATAATATCAGGTCTGTGCTCTGGTCTTTGGGTATCCTACAGTGCATGTAGAATTTCCGGCCAAACAGGATTACATGTGAAAGTGATAAATAAATGAGGCTTTCCGAATTTACATACTATGGCCATGGCATCCTGATAGTTTTGCTGCATGCATCTTAGACTTCCTGGAAATGTGGACGGTAATATGATCATTTTGCCTACACGTACGTTGTTATTTTCAGCGTTTTCTTGCAGCGCATCTGATAGTCCTTTGTATTGTTTCACGTGCAGATCTTGTTGATGTGATCTGGGATAGCTGAGACGCGCACCCTCTGTTTTAACATAAGCATCTATGACGTACTGTTGGAATAGTTTGCCACTGGATTGCAAAATACTAAATGTATTCCTCATTGCTAATCTGTACGCGTACAATTGGCATTGAGTAAGCCTTATTCATTTGGTGGTTCTTTTATCGGGAACATGTTGTAAATCTTTTGTGCCAGCCAGTGTCCCCGTAAGGCAGGGGTTCTCAAACCCGGTCCTGGGGGACCCCTGTGGCTGCAGGTTTTTGTTCCAACCAGATTCCACCTGATAGCACTGATCTCATTTAATTAGCTGGTATTATCTTTTATTCTACATTCAGAAAATCACAGCAGCATGATTTTTACATTTATAAGAAACATAGAAATATTTCTGTTTTTGCTATAGATTTAAATGCTTAACTCTCTTTTTATTATATTTCACCCTTTCTCTGTGCAGTTTGCTCCCTTTATTGAATCTTAATAATGACAATTAAAAACAAGCAGAGCAGAAACCCAAGCAAACAACACTCAATTGTGAAAGGCTGCAACTACTTTAGCGTCATCTCCACAAAGTAGTAAATAACGGATTAATTAAACAATTAGAACACCTAGAAAAGTATAATGACAATCAAGATGAAAATACTGTTACATCCATACATACATATAACTGCTTAGTACATTTTAATACTTTTTTTTTTTTTTTACCAAACTTAAGTTTTCTAATTAGTATATTGTTCCCAAAAACAGGGAATCTGGGAAACAACAGTTTACTTAATTAGCCCAGGAGTCCAATTAAAAACAGAAGCTGGTTGGAACAAAAACCTGCAGCCACAGTGGGCCCCCAGGACTGAGTTTGAGAACCCCTGCCGTAAGGGAATAAAAGTTGGTAAACCATAGGATCGCAATTCATATTGAGCGTGGAAATTTGTTTACAGGAGTTACCTATGGGACAGATGCAAATCGATTTCATGCATGTGTTTGTATGATTTAGCGAAGGGGTTGATGGTTCTGAGCATGGAATCTAGCTGGAGAAGTACATTTTCGTCTAATGCAGAGTTTGCTTTATTTCGAGAAATGCCGTGTCGGCTGCATAAGGGTGGGACCAGTTTTGAAGAGAAGCCGCTGGCAGCTTGGGGAAGGGTCTGGAAATGGACGAATAGGAATTGAGAAATGCCATGACGGCTGCGTGTGGGTGGGACCGGTTTTGCAGTGGAAGCAGGACGAACCAGAAGAGAAATATATACAAGAGATTACTTATCAAGTACACCAAAAAATAGGACAAAACATTATACAGTAACATTTTGATGTATGAAATATTTATGAAAAAGATGGTATTCAGTTGTGTACATTTTCATAGAATATTTACTGTATCTATGGTGTTGTTACCATTTTATTGTTGCATCTTGTAATGTGTAATTGAATTGGTTGGAAATGTACTTACTGTTTGCATTTTCTGCAAAACTAATTTATTTTCAGGTTTTCTGTTAGGATGGATTGGCGATTCTACATTGGCCGTAGTGTGTGCTTGGTGTGTGGGTGTGTTTGTGTGTGTCCTGCGGTGGGTTGGCACCCTGCCCTGGATTGGATTCCTGCCTTGTGCCCATTTTTGGCTGGGATTGGCTCCAGCAGATCCCCGTGACCCTGTGTTCGGATTCAGCGGGTTGGAAAATGGATGGATGTATATTACCACACTATGGCATAGTAACAGTTTAAAATGAATAAAAGTGTTAACAGAGTTTAGCATAAATTTCATTATTTAAGAAAAAATTATCCCTGAGCATTGACCAGGATTTAAACGCAAGTTTGTTGCAGATAAGACACCATTTGAGTCTTTCACTGATCCACCTGGTGGATTTTCCAGCTAGTTCAATTACAATACTGAAAAATTTAGAAGCAGTGTGATTGCCTTCATGTATGCAGCAGGGGGCGCACACTCCCTAAATAAGGTTTGTTAGGGCTGGTTTATACTTAACACCCAGAATGTGTACGTGCACACATCATGTCCTCTGAGAACTTTCTTATAAATTAACGCAACGTGTGTGCAAGTTGCAGTATCAGCAAAAAATCAGGGTACACGGTGTGTTCAAATTGGAATGTGACATCAGAGTCTTTGTTTACTATCAACATGTGACAGAAAGTTAATTTGCAGATCCTACAGGATCAATGTGAGTGTTTTGATGTATGATGAACGGTTCCATGTGGTGAAGCAAATTATCTAATTTAAATACTGACATACAAATTTATTTCTGGTGCTTCTCATCGTCTATTTCTCATGTAGGCAATACAAGTGTTGCATATTCCCCATTGTAATGATGCGATACATTTAAAGATCTCACATACCATCTTCTGTGTCATCTTTCTTTTTTGCACCTTCATAACAGCATCAGAATGTACCAAAGTGCATTTGAGCCACAGAGAAAAAAATTAGGGACATGGAAGAGAAAAAGGTCTGTTTCATGATTAAAGAGAAAACACAGATCACAGTCGTACACTTAAGACCACTGGCTACACAGTTGTGCAGTACAAGCAGGGTAAAGCAGAATAACATGGTATTTTTCTTGGCCTCCATCTGTATAGTAAACACCATGGACAGAGAAAGACATCTAAAGAATAAGGTTGTGGGAATGGAAGGGGTTGAGGCTCTGGAATGATACACAGAGGCTTTAGGACTCTAGTTATGGTGTAAAGACAGTTATAAATAATTCAAAGTTAGCTGAAAAATGCTATGAATCACAAGTCTTTATTGACATCAAAGCCTAAAATAATAACTTTCTCATCATTATGAACTTGAACAACTGCCAGCCAACAAAAAATAGTAGGAGTTGTTAATGACTTATAATCACTCAAAAAATGTTATCCTCATTCTTTGTCCATCTATCATAGTCTGAAAAAAGTTTAGGCATGTTTTGAGTAAAAAAATTAGTGTAATCAGTATGGTTCACATTTATTTTAACATGTACAGTATGGTGTCAATTTTAGGACATTCTCCACCATCCAACAAAAGCCACCTTTACTTTGGAAATATTGCATCCTAACTTTTACCTTGGCCAAAAAGGCATACATCTTCTTAAGAAAATCTTCCTGCTCACTGTAATCCTTTTTCCTGCCTCTTTAACACTAGAATTACCAGAGCCTACGAAAAAACTTGTAGATCCGGCCCACCTTAAATCACCTCTTAAATCCGTTCACACCTTTCCACCAGCGTCTTTTGTAAACTAAATGTGCTGATAAAGACAAGTTGCAAGCAGCCGGCTATTCCATCCCCCCACCCACTTAGAACGTGCACGAACCTCCCCCAGCTCATGCCTTGATTGAGTATCTGGGAGTGAAATGTAGTTTTAGTGTGGAAATAATAGATTGTTATTTAGAACACACACATTTGTAAGAGTGCAAATGCGAAGACTAAAATTGTTAAGTTGAACTTTGGTAGGGCTAATTTTAAGCAACTGCGACAATGTCTAAGTAGGATAAGCTTTTAAGTGTGGAGACAGTCGAGGAGCAGTGGAACAGGTTTAAAAATGTTTTACATGTAATGCAGGACAGATACATTCCTAAATTTGGAATTAATAAAAAAAAAACTCCATGATGGACTAATAAAGATGTAAAAAAGAAGTTGCAGAGGAAAAAACTGCTTTATAAGGCATATAAGACTAATGACTGCAAAGTGAATCATAGAGTGTATGAGAACATGAGGGCAACCATTAAGAAGGATATCAGGGAGGCTAATAGACAGTTGGAGAGGAATATAGCAGATAAGGTGAAAGAAGACCCCAAGAGATTCTTTCAGTATTTTAGTAGTAAAAGAACAGTTAAGGAGGAGGTCAAGTGTATCAGGAATAGTAAAGGGGAATTAAAAGACACAGGCAGTGAAATAGCAGATGCCCTAAACTTACATTTTTCTGAGGTGTTTACAAGTGAGCAAGTGGATAACCTCCCAGAGGTAAACGCAACTACTAAGGAGGTACTGAGGGATTTGGAAATTGTAGAGGGAGAAGTGCTGCTCAGATTAAATAAGATGAAATCAAACAAATCACCAGGACCAGATAATATTTATCCTTGTGTTCTTAAGGAGGCTAGTGAGTACATATATAAACCCTTGACACATATCTTTAGGAAGTCACTGAGCACTGGAGAGATTCTGAAGGACTGGAAAATGGCAAATATCATTCCATTATATAAAAAGGGTGACAGGGCAGATCCAAGCAACTATAGGCCAGTAAGCTTAACATGCATCACAGGAAAATTAATGGAAGGAATTATTAAGGATAAGATTGAGAAACACATGGCAAGGACAGGAGTTATTCTGAACAGTCAGCATGGGTTCAGAAGAGGGAGGTTGTGTTTTACTAACATGCTGGAATTCTATGAGGTTGCAACAAAAGGATATGATCAGAGTGGAGCTTATGATATTATTTATCTGGACTTTCAGAAAGCATTTGATAAGGTGCCACATGAGAGGTTGGGCATCAAATTAAAAGAAGTGGGAGTTCAGGGTGATATTTTTAGATGGGTGCAGAATTGGCTCAGACACAGGAAGCAGAGGGTGATGGTGCGAGGAACCTCATCAGAACTGGCCGATGTTAAGAGTGGTGTTCCACATGGGTCAGTGCTAGGGCCGCTTCTTTTTTTAATGTATAAATGATTTAGATAGGAATATAAGTAACAAGCTGGTTAATTTTGCAGATGATACCAAGATAGGTAGATTAGCAGATAATTTGGAATCCATTATATCATTACAGAAGGACTTGGATAGCATACAGAATTGGGCAGATTTGTGGCAGATGAAATTTAATGTCAGTAATTGTAAAGTATTACACATAGGAAGTAAAAATGTTAGGTTTGAATACACAATGGGCGGTCGGAAAATCAAAAGTACACCTTATGAGAAGGATTTAGGAGTCATAGTGGACTCTAAGCCAGCGACTTCCCAACAGTGTTCAGAAGCCATTTAGAAGGCTAACAGAATGTTAGGATATATAGCATGATGTGTGGAGTACAAGTCCAAGGTGGTTATGCTCAACCTTTATAATGCACTGGTGAGGCCTCATCTTGAGTACTGTGTGCAGTTTTGGTCTCCAGGCTACAAAAAGGACATAGCAGCGCTGGAAAAGGTCCAGAGAAAGCGAGTAGGCTGATTCAAGGGCTATAGGGGTTGAATTATGAGGAAAGATTAAAAGAGCTGAGCCTATACAGTTTAAGCAAAAGAAGATTAAGAGGTAACATGATTGAAGTGTTTAAGATTATGAAGGGATCGAGACTCTTATTTTAAAATGAGTTCATCAAGAACACAGGGACACAGTTGGAAACTTAAGAGTAAATTTCACACAATCATTAGGAAGTTTTTCTTTACACAAAGAACGATAGACACTTGGAATAAGCTACCAAGTAGTGTGGTAGACAGTAAGACATTAGGGACTTTCAAAACTCGACTTGATGTTTTCTTGGAAGAAATAAATGGGGAGAACTGGCGAGCTTTGTTGGGCTGAATGGCCTGTTCTCGTTTAGAGTGTTCTAATGTTCTAATTTCATGTGTGTTCCGTTTCTACAGTAATCTGTGTAAACACATTGTTAAAACAGAAACTTTTTCATATTTTAATAATAAGTTTACAAATGTAGGCATAAACTATAACATTTGTGAAGCGTGAAGTCCAAACATCAAATAAATACTTTAACAAATGGTTCAAAAATGATACAACAGCTTCCATGGTGTACTGTTAAGATTTGCTGTCTCAGAGCGCAGTAGGCTTACCATGCCTCAGAGAGCCTAGTTTGAGGAGAAAATGTCCCTGTCTATCTATATAGTAATAACAGTAAATTTATTATTATATAGCAGCTTCCCTGTCTCCCTATCATATAGTGCCTTTCCTTCCTATCTATCTATATATCTATCCCCTTAGCTGTTTTTTTATATATCTATTATACAGTGCCTATGGGGTGCCAAACAGGCAATTACAATGATTTTCGGAATATATAAAGTCATTCCTGAATATATAAAGTCAGCGTCAGAATATATAAAGTCATTCCTGAATATATAAAGTCAGAGTTAGAATATATAAAGTCAAAACTTGAATATATATTTCAGCGTCAGAATATATAAAGTCATTCCTGAATATATACAGTCAGAGTTAGAATATACAAAGTCATTACTGAATATATAAAGTCAGCCTCTGAATATATAACCTCATTCTTGAATAAATTAATTTAAAGTCAGAAAATATTGATATTGATTGAAACGACTCAGAAACATTTTTAGTAAACTCAATGAGTTCCTAATACAACGTAATGAACTAAGTTAACAAAAACATCTTCAAAAAAATACTAAAAAAAAAACCCACTCTTCAGTTAATTCATTCAAAATGATGTATGTGCCCGGCATTTTGAACACTATATTTATCTATTCTTTTTGTATGGGCGCATTTTTGGATGAACCTCACAAGCCCAATCGACTCTGAGTGGCTTCGGTCAAAGTCACTAGTACGAGTGAAATGACAAGCATGGAAATGTTATATATTAGGGAATATTTTTATATATTCCAACGCTGACTTTATATATTCAAAAATGAGTTTATATATTCCGATGCTGACTTTATATAGTCAGACTTTGTCGTTATATATAATCGGGAATGATTTTATATAGAGAGACAGAAAGGCAAAGAAATCACTAGATATATAAATAAACAGGGAAGGCACATGTACTGAAAGAAAAAAAAGATCAACATGTGTGTTATTCCTGCAGCACTGAATAAGCTCACGAGCTCAAACAACCCCCGACCCCCTATCTTACTCTAAGTAACAGCATAAGTACAGACGCAAACCAAGTGTAATCAAGAGTCCCCGGTTGGATCCCCACTCACTCCTATATTTGCTGTTTTCAGTAGTAAGCTGCTCTTTTTGTTAATATTATACAGTGCACACATACACTTGGTTTGCGTCTGTACTTGCGCTGTTACTTAGAGTCAGATTGGGGTACATGTGCATTGTGCAGCAGGATCAACGCACATGTTTTTTTTTTCTTTCAGTACATGTGCCTTCCCTGTTTATTTATATATCTAGTGAATTCTCTGCCTGTCTGTCTCTCTATTACGCAGTGCTCTGTCTGTGTGTGTGTTATGGATCTTAAAAATAACAGTTATAAGGACACTTGTTCATGTTAATTGCAGTCTCAATTGTTAAAAAATATTTTAAAAGGAGCATCCCACATGAAAATATAACGATCTCATTAACTGACAGTGCATGCCAATTTATAAATTTTTATGTCCGTTTCAAGTTAAAAAGAAAAAAAATAATAATAATTTCTCCCCAGCAGGAAATCGAACTCTGGTCTTTAATACAACAATCCTACAGCCTTGTGAGTCAGAAAATCTTACCGCTAAGCCACAGAAGCTGTTGTATCATTCTTGAACCTTTAGTGAAAGTGTTTATTTGATGTTTGGACTTCATGCTTCACACATTCTATAGTTTATGCCTACATTGTGTAACATTTATTACTAAAATATGAAAAAGTTTCTGTTTTAACAATGTGTTTACACAGATTACTGTAGAAATGGAACACACATGAAATGCATGTGTTCCAAATAACGATCTATTATTTCAACTCTAAAACTCCACTTCACTCCCAGATAATCAATCAAGGCATGAGCTGGGAGAAGTTCGTGCACGTTCTAAGTCGGTGAGGGGATGGTATAGCCGGCTGCTTGCAGCTTGTCTTTATCGGCACATTTACAGGACAAAGGACGCTGGCGGAGAGGTGTGATGGGATTTAAGATGGGTCGGATCTACGAGTTTTTTCGTAGGCTCTGGTAATTCTAGTGTTAAAAACGGAATCCATCCTCTATCCTTTGACAACAGCTCCTTTAATCTTCTACTGTCCGATAAAATGCCATCCCCCCTTCTGCTTCCAACCATCTACTTATTTCCTCCCTCCTACCTAAGGCCAAAATTGCTTTTTTTCACATTTGTTTTTTATTATTATAAATTTTTATATTGTCATGTTTGTTAACAGTACACAAGACACTACATTACACACATCTGCTTGAAGTTTGCATTTGCTTAGCTACATTTTAAAACTTGTGCAGGATTCACTTTCTTTATTGAATCATAGGAACATTTTTTCCAAATGATTAAAATATAAACATGCTTCAGCACCCGAAAATACATAATTGATTACTCCTATTTTAAATTATGGAAAATGAAAAAATGCTTTAAACGTGAAGAAAATAAACATCCATCATAAACAGCACCCTTTGCAAAGTGAAAACTTGTTTCAGGAGCTCAATAGCACAAGGTTACTGAAGCTTAATAATTAATTACATTGTAATGAGCATGTTGACAGAAGACACATACATACACACACACACACACAAAGAACACTGCAGAACTACTTGGCTCCACACATTTGAGACAGGAGTCATTTTGATTACATGGAAAAACAACAGCAAATAGAGATTAGATAAGTATTGTGGTCATTTCCAATTAGATGGAAATATTAACTTACTTTACTCATTTAGACGTGCAGTCAGAAGTTGGATGTTGTGCAGCCTTTCACTGGTGTCATTAGGCACATTTGTTGATTTGGGTGTTTAGAGTACTGAAATCTGCATTTCCTGTAGCTCTTTGTTATCAGATCCCTTAACAGCAGTCTATTTGACAGGGTGTTGCATATGCAGTAGTTTACTTCAGATGTATATTTTGCTGTTCATATTTTCATAAATCTTTTAGCCTTACATCAACCCCTACACTATCACTGTAACTGCACAACAGAGCATACACACTGCCTGCGACAATGTATCGTTCATGCTTATCACTTGTCCATTGATGTCTTGGAATACCAATGTAAACTGTGATGTTAAAGTAAGGTTGTTCTCTTAGAAAAGGTTATGTTAGTTTTTAAAACATGCATTGTGCACTTGCAACACATTTATATGTCTATTAGGTTGTTTTTTGGAGACTTTTCGACTGTAGACAGATCATATAATCAGAAGCTAGCTGTCTGTTGGATCAAGTTAACAAGAGCACCACTGCTCTTTGCAGTTCAAAATCCCTGCCCCTATTTTGAGCACCACCTTCATGAGGTGCTGGATTGTTTTAGAAATGTGACACTCAGTGATCCATCCAATTGTTCCTACCCAGTTTTACATAAAATCACTCATGGTTGTCTTTAGATGTATATATCATATGTGTGGCTTGTGAGACTAGGCAGAAGATACTGAAACTTCCAAGCCAGTTCTGCTAGGTTCTGCAACTACTACTCCTCCTTGGGTGTCCAGACTCTGAACTGTGCACTTCCCTACTGCCTTTAGATCTGCAAGTAGTAGCTTAATTACAGTATATGCAATACATTTGTTACACTTGTTACTACTGCTGTATTTTATTAGTTCATGCCATGTCATGTCATTTATTTATTTATTTTGTCTTTCAAATTATTAGTATCTATTCGCATACCATTTATTTATTTAATTGTTTATTTATTTTTTTACAGTATAGAATAGCTATTTCTATGATGTATATTTTGCACTCCTGTCCTGGGGAAAATTAATTTGTGCCAATGTGTGCTGCAGTACTGTGTATGAATGGTATGGTAATACATCCATTTGATTTGACTTGAAGTCATTTGCATGAGGTGACACTGTTGTTCAGAAAATAATAATGTTTCTGTTGAGGAACCATAATGGTTACATTTGCTTCAGTTATTAGATGGTTGCAAGTTAATTTAAACAGTTATTCTTTTTAACGTATTTAATGAAAGAGATCAAATGTGTGGGTTTTGCAAGGGTTTTGATTACATTTAAGAAAATATGGTAATTTCTGAGGTTCATAAATCTAAATATCAGGATCCTAATTTCCAAAGCCAAGAGTAAACCATATAAATAATAATAATAATAATAAAAAATCTAAATCCCCTTAAAGTATAGGGAAAGCACAGAAGAGAACCAAAGAACAATATTGCAACTACAAATCAAGGCCACATCAGAGTAATATAGGCAGCAGGTTTCTTAAATGGCCTTCTCAGGTAACTACGATGCTAATGACCAAAATATTTGAGAAGTTCAGTAAGATGTTGTATCCCTACAAACTAAAAAAATACAATAAAGGGTAAGAGACTAGAGTAAAGTTGAGCACAAAAAATAAAACCTGGGAAAATGATAAATAACTGAGATAAACAGGGATGAAGCACAACAAAAACCATAACAAGAATAAACTTTTTATCACCAACATATACTGCATATTAGCTGTAAATAATTTAGTTAAGCTAAATTTCATCACTGTCATAAATTTCCAGCATAAGTCGCTAATTCCACCATATCTGCAATCAGAGTCTGATATTGTTTGTAGTTGTTATTTCAGACCCTGAAGTGATTTCCCCAGTAGTCTATTTCTTTTAGGTAGATATACACACCCTAATTGACCTCTGACGTACACCAAAACAACCAAACTGAGAAATAGTTGTCTTGATGCAGTATCGAGCAAGCCCTGGAGCAGTTTACATGAGGTGTTAATGTGATCTGGTACAGGACCATTCTAACTATAGGAAATACTGTATTGTGCATTATATGAGAAAATGTATCCATGCTGTGGTTGTCATGTTACACCATTGCTGCCAATACTTATATAATCCCAGAATAAAAAATTACACATACTTAAAAATGTAACACAGTTGCATAAACAGTGGCACAAATGCCAGTTAGTCAGAGAAAGCCTAGCACCTGATTCAGGTTCACAGCTTCTCTGTCTTTGATTGGACAGCGTACTGGAGAGCACATACACAACATCATATACTGAAGTGAAACTCACCTGATAAGTCTAGTGTCTGAATGAAAAGTGTGTTACTGAATGCCTTCAGCAGAGCGTGACACCTTCTGTAGAATCACCTAGATGTAATATGTCCTTTTTGTAGTATGCAAAGTTACTTATTTTTATGTACTCCTCTAGTTGTCAGATATTTAGCATTCATAGAGCTGAGAGTTTAGAGAGCTTAAATAAAGAAACCACATCATTTTTGCAAATACAATGGTGCGTAAATGCAGTTGCAGTTGATGTCAACCTCCTGATTTATTTTTTTCCCAAACAATAATTTCTGTCCATTGAAATAATTTCAAAACATGCTCACCAGATTTTTTTACATTCTGGTTCACTTGATGTAGTGGCTATTAAGGAGATTGCTTTATAAATGAAATTGCTAACTACTTTGGCCTTCTTAGTTAGTGTTAGAGTAAAAGACAGCCCACCAATTACTTTTAAAGTCCACTAATTAAATGATCCTGCTGAAAGAATCTTGTTTTTGAATGCAAACAACAAAGTGTTGTGATCTTTTGCCACAATAAATCACAAAAAAAAAAAACACCAGCAAATACCTAAAGGAAAGACCAGGCTGCTGTTCTGCCCTCTCTAAACATTTTGCTTGCATAATGAATGTAAGAGAAAGTTTAGAGTAGATGGAGGAAAGAAGGAAATAAACAGCTATATGTTGCTCATTACTTCCCTGCTTGTTGTGTGTTGCTCACACTGAATACCAGGCACTTAGTGAAATGTAATAGCCTCTCTCCAATCAGCATAACTCCTACTACAGTGGTAGGCCTTCTGACCTCTACAGGCCCAAAATGAAGGTACAGCTTTTAAAAAAACAAACATCAAGAAATATGCACACAAAGAGTAAAGGAAAATTGCTAAAAACCCCAAGCTCAAAAAACCAAAGTTCTTTTAATAATTAGATAATTATTAGTGTAGCTGCCGAAATAAGGTATGGTCAAGCACAGGTAAAACGCGTGTCTAAAGAATTCTCACAGTCCAAAAGCAAATAATCCACACAAGAATAAAAGAAAAAATAGTTACACACGTAGAATAAAAGGCAAAAAAAGGGAAAAATGTATCTTGTCTAAACTTAGCTTTTCTTGAGAAACTTTAGTTTTTTCTGTACTTAAAAGTTCTTTACTTCTTCTTTCTATACTTAAAGGTTCTTAATTTCTTCTTCTGTATGCCTTAAGCATATGGTTCAACAATTAAATAAGTGCTGTTTTACAAGTTACTTCACACTCAAAAGGCCCGTAGGCCGGTTGGCACATAGGCATGTGCCCAGGCAGGTTTAAAACCTTATACCTTCCATACCTTACTCAAGGCAAGGCTGTCACTAACTGAAGCAAATTGCTCACTCATCCTAACACTGAGTCTGAAAACACTCATGATTAGGACCTTTCACATTACAGATAGATAGATAGACAGATAGATACTTTATTAATCCCAAGGGGAAATTCATATAATCCAGCAGCATCATACTGATACAAAAAAAAATATATATATTAAATTAAAGAGTAATAAAAATGAATGTAAAAACAGACAATAACTTTGAATAATGTTAGAATTTACTCCCCCGGGTGGAATTAAAGAGTCACATGGTGTAGGAGAGGAACGATCTGCTCAGTCTGTCAGTGGAGCAAGACAGTGACAAAAGTCAGTTTGAAGCTACTTCTCTGCCTGGAGATGACACTGTTAAGTGGATGCAATGGATTCTTCATGATTGACAGGAGTACGCTTAGTGCCCGTTGCTCTGCTACAGATATTAAACTGTCCAGCTTTATTCCTACAATAGAGCCTGCCTTCCTCACCAGTTTGTCCAGGCGTGAGACGTCCTTCTTCTTTATGCTATCTCCCCAGCGCACCACAGTGTAGAAGAGGGCACTCGCCACAACCATCTGGTAGAACATCTGCACCATCTTATTGCAGATGTTAAGGACGCCAACCTTCTAAGAAAGTATAGTTGGCTCTGACCTTTCTTACACAGTGCATCAGTATTGGCAGTCCAGTCCAATTTGTCATCCAGCTGCACTCCCAGGTATTTATAGGTCTGTACCCTTTGCACACAGTCTCCTCTGATGATCACGGCCTCCTAAAATCCACCACCAGTTCCTTGGTCTTGCTGGTGCTCAGGTGTAAGTGGTTTGAGTCACACAATTTAACAAAGTCTTTGATTAGCTTTCTGTACTCCTCCTCCTGCCCACTCCTGATGCAGCCCACAATAGCAGTGTCATCAGCGAACTTTTGCACGTAGCAGGACTCCAAGTTGTATTGGAAGTATGATGTATATAGGCTGAACAGGACCGGAGAAAGTACAGTCCCCTGCGGCGCTCCTGTGTTGCTGACCACAATGTCAGACCTGCAGTTCCCAAGACGCACATACTGAGGTCTGTCTTTAAGATAGTCCACGATCCATGTCACCAGGTGTGAGTCTACTCCCATCTCGGGTAAGCTTGTCCCTTAGGAGCAGAGGTTGGATGGCGTTGAAGGCGCTAGAGAAGTCCAAAAACATAATTATTACAGCACCACTGCCTCTGTCCAAGTGGGAGAGGGATCGGTGTATCATATAGATGATGGCATCCTCCGCTCCCACCTTCTCCTGGTATGCGAACTGCAGAGGGTCGAGGGCGTGGCGGACCTGTGGCCTCAGATGGTGAAGCAGCAGCCGCTCCATGGTCTTCATCACATGTGACGTCAGAGCAACAGGCCGGAAGTCATTCAGCTCACTAGGACGTGATGCCTTTGGGACTGGGGTGATACAAGATGTTTTCCAAAATCTCCCCTGTTCCAGGCTCAGGTTGAAGATGCTCTGTAGAGGACTCCCCAGTTCCAACGCACAGGCCTTCAGCAGCCGTGGTGATACACCATCTGGACCCGCTGTTTTGCTGACACGAAGTCTTCTCAGCTCTCTGCTCCGCTCACAACATGTTAAAATTTGCAAAGATAAATAGCATCCTTATTGATATTTGACATTTGGTCTAACAGCTTAAAATGTTTTATTGTAAAAGGAAATAGATTTTTATTATTTTTTGTTGTTTTCACTTATTCTTTGCTGTAAAGTTATTATTTTCCATTAAACTCTAGGTAGAGCTATTAAACATGTGAAGGACACCATCTACACTACGGAAGGTGGGCTTAGAAGAGGCATTCCAAAGGTTTTAGTTGTTCTTACTGATGGAAGATCTCAAGATGATGTTAATAAAATTAGCAAGGAGCTACAAATGGATGGTACGTACAAACAATGCACAAATTTGCCTTATGATATAGAATTGCTTTGTCATGATGTGGAGAGATTCCTCCAGGCATAATATGGTGAGGCCTCCAAAAGAAATCAGTAAGCAGGCCAGAACCCTACCTGGTCTGCCTAGGAGATGCAATCTTAACTTCAGCCAGGCCCCAGGATGAGGAGCTGGCAAAACATCTAATAGAATATTTCCAAAATATACTGCAAAAAAGCCCAACAAAAAGCTTGTGCTCAGACAGGCAGGCAAAAAATCTTTATTAAAAAATGATTTATTAACAAAAGCTCTGTGACAACAAATTTCTCCAACAACAGCAAAAATGCCCAAGGGAAATTTGAAAGCAAAGTCCTAATACGATAATCCAATGGCAGTAGTCAAAAACGGAGCGAAATGTTGAAATCCAGCAATCATAAAAAAAGTAAATGCAGAACAGAATAGAATTTACCAACATCAAGCTTTGACAGTGTATCCCACTGAACTGCAAAGTCTCCACAACCTTTATAGGGCTAAGGGCAGTTCCTAGATAGAGATGGACAGGTGGCTCTGCCTCTTGGAGAAACCACCCACAAAACACAAGTAGTATAACAGAACACATACTGTATTTCTACATAGAAACACAAATCCATAATATTATAAATATAAAATAACTATCATAGCAGCAATTTAAGCAGAAAAGACGTAAAAAAGAAGCACAAACTGAAAATACTGTACATGAACTGGTCGACACATAACATACATGCTTACATACTTTTAAGATTTTTGACAGCCACATATACGGTATAAGACATTTAGATTGAAGAAATACATATTTCAAATTTATAACCCTCATGAAGATTTATTTTTAATTTGCAATATGTAAATATTTCTTTATAGAAAATAGAGTATTGTTTTACGATTTGTCCAGACTAATCCGATGCCTGTAGATAACTAAATAAATGAAGTCAAGTCCAAAAACTTGACAATTTGTCTGTTATTTTTTCAGTATAGTTAAATTTTTTTTCCAACATTTCTTATTTAATGTATACTGAAGCTTCAGAAAGATGTGATTTCCTAAAAATTATGCAAACCCTCTGTTTATCATAGAAGGACCTTAGCGTAGCCTTATTTTCATTTTCACTCTTTATTACATAGACCTGTACATAGTGTCCCAAATACCCACTTTAGCCCTTTTAACATTACAATCACCAAACTCCTCCAGAGTACCAAAACAAATAGGTGAGAAAGAAGATTTTCTGTTTTATTTATACATTATATATTAACTTAAAAGTTTCTAAATGTTCTGAAAAAAGAAACAAAGTAAAATGTGTGTGACAAAGTAATTCAGTGCAACCTGAATGAGTAGAAGTTACTCTTAATATGCTTTAGATAACCAGATGGATCGCATTGGTAAGCTGATTGATATCTACTGTAGTCTAGGCATAGTTTCTGGATGATGGTCTGATAGGGACTGCTGAGCTTCTCCTTTAGCCTAAATTTATGCTTGCCTTGTGCTTCCTTACTTTTTGGACCAATAGGATGTCACACTAAAGGGCTGACTCTCCTGGTTCAGGTCTCATACTTTTTGACCAGTTCTATTTAGACATGACTTATGTCCTTACTAACCCAGCCTAGGTCAAACCTGCCTTTGTCCTTGCAGGTCTAGTCTATACAGGTACTGATCTATTGTGTTCTCTGAGTAGCATAGACACATCTGAGAAGAACAGGTGACCCTCAAGATCTATTCATAATTAACAAGGTCTTTATCTAATCTACTCTTAAGAACTATTAATAGTTAACAAAATCTTTTTCTCTCTGACCTGGTATGTGGTAAGTACAAGAACATTTTTACAAGAAATGTTTCTAAAAGTTTTTTTTTCTCTAAGTACATAATATTCTATGTAGAAGAAGAAAGCAAATCACACCAACATCATGTTACCCTCTAAAAGCTATAATGAATGTAAAGAGAAGTAAATAAACATGTGCTTTGAATGTGATTATTTAACATAGTGTAACTGCAAAAACTATGTTTTTCTACAACTTTGCAGCAACAGCATAGAGCAGTGCTCATCCTGTACTGTACGGAGACTTTTATTTTGTTAAATTAATTTTGCTCTTAAATGCTGCAGTATATAACGGTTGGAATATTTAGAAAGTTAGTTAACAATTTCATATTTCATGCACAAATGGATCACAAGTGTATAAGTATAATATGCAGAGTTTCTCATAATCCTTATTTTAAGTACCCAAGGTTCTAATTCAGAAAACTACTGATAACACCAATGTAAAGTTTTCAGCACCAATATTAAAGAATTACTGTAGTAATTAGGTACAGTACTGTACCTCTGAAATGTGATGTTAACGTCTGTTTTTCACTTTCCAGGCTATGTCATTTTTGCAATTGGATTTGCAGATGCTGATTATGGGGAGTTAATACATATTGCCAGCAAACCAAGTGATCGCCACGTTTTTTTTGTGGATGATCTGGATGCGTTTAAGAAAATTGAAGAACAGCTTATTACTTTTGTCTGTGAGGCAGCATCTGCAAGTAAGATTCTGAAATACTAAAAGTGATACAGAAGGAAACTTTATTAACTTATTTAGCCATTCAAATTCACGGTTTTCATAAAAAATGTAATGATTTCCTTCCTGAGTAGCAGTACATAATAAAAATAGCTGTATTAAATATTTTATGCTGCAGGTTAAATGTCTAAGTATTGCTGATTGTAATAGAAATGTTTTTTTGCCATCTGATATATGTTCATAGAGGGCTAGATAATGAGTTAAGGATCAAAAATGCCATCATATTCCTAAACACTGTCCTCTAAATAGTCTAAAGTAGTGCGCCATATGCTTAAGTTTGAAATGTATAATTTTTAACCTTCTGGAAGTGGCCCTTACAGGGCTAGAACCAAAGTATATAATGAAATATTAGGAATATAATTTACTTGATCACCAACCTTTAAATAACACTCCACATGTACATGATCAACATCTTCCATAACTAGACATCAAGATGAGTCAAACTGTGTATGCTTTTGCCGGGATTTTCTTGTACCAATGAGTCGGGAGTTGCCAGACCAAAAAAAAAACCTGAAGTAATTTCAAAGCATTCATAAGTAATTCTTATGAACACAATAATATTAAGTGTACCTCTCTAATCGTATGCTTTTGTTGCTTCTTCGTAGAATTCCAGCATATTGGTAAAACACAACCTCCTTCGTCTGAACCCGTGTTGACTGTTTACTAATACTCCTGTTCTTGTCCTGTAATATTCAATCATTTTCTTAACTGTTTCTTTGATTAAGTTAACCATAATTCATAATAAGCCTATAGGTACTTGGATCTGCCTGATCACCCTTTTCATGTAACGATGGGCGCTGAGCAGGCTCCTGTCAGTCATGGAGAATCCACTGCATCCACTGAAAACAGTATCATCTCCAGACAGAGGAGCAGCTTCAGTGACAGACTGCTATCACTGTCCTGCTCCACTGACAGACTGAGGAGATCGTTCCTCCCCCACACTATGCGACTCTTCAGTTCCACCCAGGGGGTAAAAGTTAACATTATACAAAGTTATTGTCTGGTTTACCTGCATTTGTGTCACTCTTTAATTTAATATTGTTTATCTATCTATCTATCTATCTATCTATCTATCTATCTATCTATCTATCTATCTATCTATCTATCTATCTATCTATCTATCTATCTATCTATCTATCTATCTATCTATCTATCTATCTATCTATATTTATTTGCTATTTTCCAGTCCTTAGGAATTTCCCCACTACATAGTGACTTTTAAAAAATATACATCAAGGTTTAACACAGTATATGCATTTGCTAGCTTCTTTAAGCATTCAATGATATCTGTTTTTATGGTCCTGGTGATTTAAGCTGTACTTATCCCTCTGAGATCTCAAAATCTTTTAGGAACCTCTTTAGTAGTCACTGTTACTACTGGAAAGATTCCAGCTTCTTCACATGTGAAAACTTCAGAAAAATTCAATTTTAGAACATTAGCAATTTTACTGTCTATACAGTATATTTTAATAGTGTTCCTGATACACTTCGTCTTCTCCTTGACTATTTTTTTGCTACTTTATTTTTTTAGATTGATTTAATTGAAACAAATTTGCCTTACTAAACTTAATGTTTTAGTTTTTATATCTACACTCAGCCAAAGCACTGTGAGCAATTTATAGTAGTGATTCAGTCAACTCTACACCCTGAATTTCATCTTGGTTATTACAAAATGCTAAATCTCTCATTGTGTTTTAACTCACTGTGTTAAAAGACAGTCAGTAATTATGTCTAAAAACATTTGCTCTTGTACTTCACTATTTGCAAAATTGGCCCAGTTAATATTTTAGTAATTAAAGTTCTTCTTGACTTTGGTGTCCCCCATTAAACTTACCTTGTTAACATTATATAAAAGACTAGCCAACCCGCGGCGTATCATACGCCGCATAATCAGGCCGGTTTTTTAATGATTTTTAAGCACAGGGAGAAAATTAACATGTGAAAAATCGGTAATGTAATAAATCAGCAAGGAAAGAAACATTGTAACAATGCACTGAACGAACCAACACACAATCGTCTGTGACTGAAAACTGGCGGACTGCCATCGCACCTTCTCCTGCCAGTTGGAGGGATGGGGGTGCACGGCGCTCAGGTGCGGAGGGCGGAATGGGAGGAGAGGAGAAGGATGTCCATTCCGCTCCCTACGTCATACTAGTCTGCTGATTTCTCGTTCAGTATGCACTGCCTGCTCATGTGCCCACCATCACTTGAGTCGTTGTCGTCTTTGCACAGTCCAGATGCACCTGTGACTCATGTAGACCTTTCATTGCACTGTGCGGTTCTGGCTGCTTTTCTATATATAATTCACCAAGACACCCGACCACGGTAGTAGCGAGTACAAACGGTAGGGACGTAACCAGTGGGAGCGTATGAGTCACACTTGGTGGTAATTCCACGGTTTGCAGCCCGAATGGGGTTCAACGGCTTACCCACGCCTCTCTGCGCCAGGTAGACACACGCTCAATCTCATGCATAATTATTTTTTGAATGCTAAACACTTTTGGAAAGACACGGTTGTCTAAAACGGGTTGGTGTGAGAATACAACAGTCAGTGAATGAAAAGATGGAATTCTGGAGAGAGCAAAATACAACACAATAATGAAACCGCGGCATAACAAACGCTGCTAATTATTTATTGATGGTTGAACACTTCTGGAAAGACACAGTTGTCTAAAAAGGGAGGGTTTGAGGATACAACAGAAAGTGAACGAAAAGATGGAACTCTGGAGAGAGCAACCGAAAACTTGTTTTTTAAAGACTGCTTACTTCATTGTGTTTTAACCTCAATTGTAAAGGATTGTTTTAAGGATCCCATGGGATACCCCTCGCAAACCGTTTTACACGCTGCATATGGCGATTCACCTCCGCAAGAAACATGCCTCTATGAACAGTCAACGTGGCTCGGAGGTGCATGTAGCCACTACGACAGACGAATATAAATGACGGCGGTTTTTCTGTGTCGTTGCGTCCTAGTTAGATGGCGTGGCTCTGCGAGTTGTCATCGTATCCAATGGTCTTGGAGTTGGTGGGCGTGGCTCCTTCTGGCGTGCGCCATAGGTGTCTTACTTGTCGGTGGCTTAGTGAATCCACGCCCCTTCCGGCGTGCTTTCCATGGGTGTCTTGCCTTAGTGAATTATATACAGTATAAAGATACACAAACTGATGTGTTTTTTTTTTTTGTTTGGTGGGTCTGTAGCACATTCCTAAAATAAGGCCTCCTTTAATACATTCTAGTCAAATTGAGATGTCCTCGCTAAGATGTGAATCATCATCCAATTAAAGAAGACATGCGTTTAAATTTTGTTCTTCATAAATCGCAACCCCGCACCTTTTTTGTCTGCCACAAAAACTGTGTAACCATCTATTTAATACTGATCCTCATCTTTGTTAGTCAGGTTACTATTATTACTATAATATTATAATTATGCTCAACTACATACAACTTCAACTTACAGCCACCTTAGGGGTGCACACTGTCTCCCTTAAGGATCTCTGGGCCTGGTCTGCCAGTTCTCGACTACAATAGATGCTACACAACTCCTCAAGTTCAGCTACCTTCAGTTTGAGGTGCTGGATCAGCTGCCAGCATCTTCTGCAGACATGGCATTAAGCAGGCTTGATCTCTCCATGTGATACTCCAAAATGTGGTTTCCATTGTATTAGCTCATTGTTAAAATATGTAATTGGGTTGCTGATCTTCTTAACCCCCTTTTATTAAAATATTAAAATTAAGAAATGAAGTATCTAATTTAAAAAAATTTACAGTTGCTGTTAACACCTTAAACCCTCTTAATCGTCTGTAATACTCTCACTCCTCAACTGTCTGCTGTGTGCCTTTATTTAAAGTTAATAAACTATTACTTTTCCACTTCTTCCTTACTTGGCTGTTTTTCTAATTCTGCAATTGTCCTGCTTGGTGTTTTTTTTTACTTTCAAGTGTTGTGTTCCTGCCTACGCTGTTTGTGCTTAAAATGTGCTCCTCCCTAATAGTGAACACTTGTGTCTTTTCTTTCTTACTAGCGCTAACTCTCCCTGACATGAGCCTTAGTAATCCTTTTTATACCCTAATTCCTTCTCACTAAGAAAACTTGCTTACTGAATACTATCTGCTACTCCGACTTTTGCTATTTACTTTCTGGCTTGTTGGTTTCTATCTCTCCTTCCCTGTATGAGTGCTAGGTAACCCTTTACTTGATCAATTTCAATTATAAGGAATTATAGTAATTTTTAACTTCTCACTGATATTATATTGATTTACTCACTGTTTTGCTCTTATGCTGCTGCTTTCAGTGCTCTGCACCCTGCCGATGCTACAAATTTGAACACAAATACCTTTTCAAACATTCAGCTACCTTTGTTCTGTTGCAGGTGAAAAAACTCAGGAAAAACGCCTTTTATATGAAAAAAGCTGTTAAAAACTCCCAAACATCCCTTTTGCGACAACCAAAAATAAAGTTTTCAGGAGAAAAAGATAGATTTTAATTCATTGCCATACAGAAGTAACACTCAACACTTCCTTCACTTCCAGTACTCAAGGATGAAGTCAGCACATCAGTACGTCAGTCTCAGTAAATGTAGTCAAAAAAAAGAGAGGAACACACTAGTACTATTGCCTTTAGATTTTCTAGTCAGTTATTGTGTCGCCTTCTAACTTTGTCAGTTTAGGGATACGATGGGTAAGGTATCTAATACAGATTGCAAAGTTAGTTTTCTCTGTATAGTTGTTAAGCATATTATATATTTATTTGCAGATAATCTGCTGCTCCTTTGAAAACAGAGAATCTAGTTGAGATTGTTTGGATATGTTGTTAGCATGCCAACCTGGTCTTGTGCCAGGCTTCTGGAAGAGAACATAGCTTAGCCCACTGGGAAAAGTTCCTGGGGCAGGTCCAAGACAAGCTAGAAGGATATCCCATTCTGATATAAATATGTCAGGTGGAACTATTGTATTGTTTTTGTATTTATATTTTCACCTTCTATTACTCTCACATGGATAAGCAGTAAAGATAGTAGATGAACTAAAATGTTTCTTTAGTATTAAAGTAAGTAAACACAACCAGATACAATCCCTTCATGTTCCTTAAACCAAGTACTGTACAAGTAAGTTATTAGTACAATGTTTGTTGCTCTTTCAAATCATTACTTAGAACCTCTCATGATATTCCTTATTTATATCTCTTTTTTCAGCCTGTCCTTCTGTGCTTATGAATGGTAACACACTAGCAGGTAAGCAAAAATCACTTAAGATCTTTACTTGAAAAGTCATAATACAGTTGAAAGAGATTTTATTTACTTATTTTAGAGTAGAAGTAGAGTATCATATATTTCTTTACTTGTCTTGCACTTGTCTTGTGTTTATGTATATGTTGCACCAAGATCCTGGGAAACATTATTTTGTGCCACTTTATGCTACAATACTGTGTTTGGATGGTTTGACAGTTAAGTCACTAGACACAGTGACTTTAATAAATGTTTGTGTTTTTCGTTGCCAAATGATGAGTCAGTTGATGTATGTGACACAGCACAACCTCTTGTCTTCATTTGTATGTATTGGAGCATTAACAAAGAATTACTTGGGATGACTAGTTTGAAAAGAAAGGGAAGTATGAATGTTTACAATGCTTTCAAAAATGTTATATCTGAAACAGAATTACCCTGTTATAAGCTAGTCTCAGTTTTCACTGATAGAGGAAAATTAATGATATGAAATACAAATGGTTCCGTTGCCTTATGCAAAAAAGGTGATGAATTTCCTAATTTTTCGAATTATCATGGTATAATCCGCCAACAAATATTAGCCATTGAGCAGTTAAATAAAAAACAAATTGAGAAAATTTCATTTAAAATGGGCAATTGGATTAAGGGGCAATCCCTTCAAAGATGTCATTTGAAGGACAACCAGAGCTATTATTGCATACAGATTTAAAGTGGCTTAGTAAAATAAAATTTCTTCAAAGACTTCAAGATTTACTTGACTAAAGTATAATTATTTTTGAAAACAGAAAAGGTGACTACAGCAAACTGTGATTAAATTGACACTGTGACTTGCAGTTTTAGCTGATTTTACTAGAAAAGTGAGCACTCTGAATTTATAATTGCAGGGGGAAATATTAGACCATCAGTAAAATGATCATCATTATCGGTGCATATAAGAATTATATTCCAATATTAATCTCTGATCTTCAAGAACAAACTTTTGGTCACTTCTAAAATCTTAAAAGATCATTTGCAAAGTCATCCTGGTTTCATTTGGAACTCTGAGAAATATGTTGCTGAACTCTGTAATGTTACAAAGAATGTTAGATTTTGTGATTTCAGAAAGACTGAAAAAATTGTTGAGTATTCATCACTTGCTTTTAAAACAAATTTAAAGGCTAAATGTATTGTCGGTATAATATCCAAAATATTTTATTGGGGGGAAAAAGTGGCACTGAAATTAAAATTTGAATTTAGTTTGTTAAGTTTGACTTGATTATATGGAATGTTACATGATTTAAGTAAATTCAATAAAAGTTAAAAAAGAAAAGAAAAGAAATTGAAATTTTAAAAGTAAAAGCTGATTAATTCCTAAAAAGGTGGTTATTTATTGTGGCAGGATCTGCCACTCTCCTATACACATATACAGCAGTCAGGCAGTGTCTATGCCACCACAATTTTTGTTTGGTCGTGTGACTGGTTGGCTACGTCTGATTTTTGAAACAGAGTCTTGTGATTGTTGTTGCAATGTCTGATTGGGGAAACGGAGTCTTGTGATTAAATATTGCTACATGTGATTGTGAAACAGTCATGCAGTAGATCTGCTGGCGGCTTCTCTTTGGCAAAAATGTAGTGTAATTTGTACATGGAAAAAAGTAACGAGTCGAGTGTTGCCCAGTGGCGGAGTAAGAGTAGCGTTTCTTTTTCACAAATGTACTCAAGAAAAAGTAAAAAGTATGGTGCAGTAAAACTACTCTTAGAAGTACAATTTTTTTAAAAAGTTACTCAAGTAAATGTAACGGAGTAAATGTAACTTGTTACTACCCACTTCTGCCTCTGTCCTACTCAAAATTAGCAGTTTTACCTAGTCATCCGAGGTGATGATAATTCAAAAGAAATATTGCTTTTTGTGTTTTTATTTAACATTTCAATTGTGATTCCTGGTTTAGCATTTAAATTTGGCAAAGAATAGGACTTACTCTCAGTATAACATTTTTCTGATACTTCAGATGTTTCTTCTCCTGGTCACCTCTATTAATTTTGTTAGCCTTTCTTTTTCTCTGCAAACTCGTGACAGTTTACACATTAAATTAAACCATTGCTGTATGTCATATTTACCCTAGGTCTGATCCATTCACAAATATACCTTCAGAAGTGAGATACAAACTGTGGACCCCAAACAAAACGGAACTTAATAAACAAATTAGCACACTAAATTAACTTCCAACCTGTATCCAGCAAGGGGTGCATGCTCACTGAGAAGAAGTTAATTAGAGATTGCAGCCTTTACTAAACCAAAAGTATACATAGTATACAGTATACATATGTCTTACCCTAGTGGTTTGACAGTAATTCTAAAAGGCCAAAGGAAGATTATACTAGCTTCTGTATAACATAGGCTTGACGCTCAGAAGAATATAACACTCGAAATAAAGCTATTCTTGGCAAAAGTATGATACATTTGTGATCAGCTCTTGTCCAACTTCAAGGCAGACAGTTGTAAGGCATGTTATCCTATCCATGGGCAAGGTCAATTACTTCCATCTGTCCGTAGGTGAGCTCCCAGGGCTTCATGCAGTTGTCCAATTTTTATACTTTATCTTTGACCGTGCAACCTCCAAACATGGGTAAAATGTGTTTGCCAATTAGGAAATAGCACACGGTTACAGTAGAGGTTGCTTGCATGGGAAACCTTGAAATAACTGTTGACTCTGACAACCCAAGCCAAACATGGCACATTAGAACTTAAGTAACACTTGACTCATCTCATCTCCCTGTCAGGCTCACCCTGTCAGTTGGATTCCTATAAAATAATGTATATGCATACCCCTCAAAGATCACAGTGGCATACTTAAAACCTTTGCCTACCGATCCAACCACAAGTTCAAAAATCAGATATCCTAAATATCAAAGCTAGAAATTTAAAACTAACAAATTAAGAAGCCTATAGTGTGTGAAGAATGCAAATCTTAAGCAGAGATATAGTATAAAAGTACAAAAGGTGAGCCAAAGAACACAGTTGCTTATACAAAGTAATGGTACAGCATTATGGCTGTGGCAGCAGCAATTGGCTTATTTAGGACTCTCATATTGTATAAATGCAGCACCCATGATTCCTTATCAGAAAAGCTTTTGGCAATTGGGTGGCAATTACAAGACAACACAGAATAAAGTCACATCCTTATGAAATAAAGTATGAAACTGTTTAGATCACTGGCTATATTAAACTAGAAGATAAAAAGTCGACGAGAAGTCTGTTAATTAAACCTTGATCTTAACTTCAACTTCGCTACTGCTGTACCTATTTCGTAAATAATTTAGAATGGCTATAAAGTTAAGTGTTGTGATTAACTATCTTGGCTTGTGTTCCATTGTAAGTTGTCATAGCAAACAGACTGAGGAGCTGACCACTTTTGTATTCTTTCATTGCTAGAGTTCCCCACTCATAAATTGCTATTTTCTTTACACATTGCTTCACAAGTGGTTTCCATTTTTCAGCCCATATCCCTCTGACTTGAAAAAAAATGCTGGATCTTCTGGACCTTGTGATAAATAAAACCTTTTAAAGACAGTCATATTTTCCTTACACCTTATTGTTACACTAACTAGGAAAGCTGTTTTTGCCAGGCTCCCCTGATTCAGAGCAGAAAACTATTGGGAAGACTCACTGCCACATTTTCTATGTTAATATGAACTGCTTTTTTTCTGGATTCCCCATCCCCTTTTTAGGTTTTAAATAATATTCAAGAGTGCAAAAATATAACTCGTATGAAGTTTTTTAAGCACTACAAACCCCATTTTCACTACATTATGTAATGTATGTTGTATATGTATAGTGGTACACTCAGGGCCGGCTGTAGCATTTTTGCTGCCCTAGGCCAAGCTGTAAATGGCACCGCCACCCTCTTTGCTTTGAGTGGAATCGTCACTGGCAGACTTGTACATAGAAACCTAGGGACATGAGAGGGAAGCTAGGGCTAAGGAGAGCGAAATGTGGATGGGTTTGATACAAAAAATATTCCTGAGGGGTGACATTTCAGATAAAACATAGGAACTGGCCCGTATTTGAAGGCTTTATTCATTTATTTGTATTTAATGTTTATGTAAAAAAAAGAAAAACACATTTGTTTCACATTATCCAGTTACAATTTATGTTCGAATGTCTTTGTAGGTCTTTTTTTAAAGCACTATCCAGTCTGGTACCTTATGATAATGGTGACAGCTTGAATATATTTTTACCAAGGCAGCTTCATATACATTTCATTTAAATTAAATAAACAAATTGACAAATGTAATATAATTTGAAAAATCAATGACATTGAGGAATAATTATTATCTTTAAACATTTACCCATACTTCCTATTTACTGAACCTTCATGTATGCAAACTAAGGAATATAAGTATCCAATCAATGCATGACATCAGAGAATTGTTCAGTGATAGACTATGGAGTACTTTTTTAAGCGTGACAAAAGTGAATCTTGTACATGCTGGTGAAAAGCAGAGATTTATATTTTTCAAGTTTTAATACAAGTATTAATGTAAGCCCACTTGGCAGATAGTTATAGTTTGAATTAAATCAACATTTAACAATGAATTCACGAGCTGTATTCCTGTTTCCATTTTGTTCAATTTTTTTTTTGTATGTCTATCTCCTATATTGCATGAGTTTAAGGATTATTATTACCATTATCGTTATTGTTGTTTGTGTTATTGTTGGATTATTGTCTATGTTTTATGACAAATTATCACCCATACAAAACTACAGAAACTGTGTGTGTACTTAAATAAAGAAATGTGCTGAAAATGAGAATGGTGCATTCTGGAAACTGGAAGACCATGTGTAGGTCTTTCAGACATTATAGGATAGGCTGGCATTATCCATTTTGTCAAGCTGGAACCCAAGTCCTGGCTTAGTACACTACTGACAGACAATCTTATTGCCAGGCTATAAAGTTTAAGTCACGGTGGAATACTTGTCTGTATTGAAGTTTGTATGAGGTTGCCATTAGTCTTTCCTTGCTGATAAATAGCAAGTGTTTGCCTTATTAACACCAGGAGCTGGCTGATCACAAGCTGACTCAGCAGGTGTCACTTTCCTAGCCATCAAGGATGCTGTGTGTGTAAAATCCACCAAGAGAAACTGCAGTGCTATTGCAGCCAGAAGGAAATGAGCTTCTGAATAAAGAAAGAAAGCATGCTGAAAAATTGTTTCATGTGTCTGGGGAAAGCAGAAAAGGAAAAAATGATTGATCATTTTACCCTCAAGTATTACTTTGAGTCTAATAAAAAATAAATGAATTTTAATACATATGACAAAGCTAGCTACTGTAATGTATTATGATACTGATATTACTGTAACTGAAAGGTAATAACCTTATGAAGGATATTATGAGTTTCTCATTTTAAATCCAGTCAGAAAGTGCAGAGCATCATCTCACACACATGTACAATCTCTCTGACACACACACACACACACACACACACACACACACACACACAGAAGGAGAGAGACAGAGAGAGAGAGCACTGCTGTCTCCCAACTACAGAAAATATTTACTGTCTGTGTTTTCACATTTTCCCCTTGCCTCACACATCCTTCATGTAGAAAATGTGCAACTTAGGTTGTTTGGCAACATTAAAACAGCCTGGTATAACTGTATGTGTGGATGAGCACATTAATGTACAATCTAGTGTACTGGTATCCCAATTTCATCAATGAACTAGCATTCCTGTGTTGAGTCCGGCACTATTAGAAGAAACTCTGGTTTCGTTCAGCTTTATAACAGAATTCAGTGGGTTCAAGAAATGTACTAATGCAATGGTAGTGTTGCTTCTCAAATTCTCAGCCAGGTTAGTTCCTGTGTAGTTTACATGTTTTTTAACTGTGTGTTTAGTTATATCCAGGTTCTCCTATTTCGTTATACTTTCCAATATTGCAAATGTTAAATGAATTGTTGATTTTAGGAAGATTGCATTTGTTCATGACTGTGCCTTGTATAATGGTATGGCGTACCATCTAGAGATTGGTCCTTATTTGTGGCCACTACTACCAGAATAGGTCACCACCCTAGTTCATGGCTATTACTGCTGATAAGGAATTCATGTTTTAGGTCATTATTAAAGGACTCAAACAGATTTTCACTTTCTCTTCCAGGTTTTAGAATGATGGAGATGTTTGGCCTTGTTGAGAACCAATATGCCTCTATTGATGGAATATCAATGGAGCCTGGAACATTTAATAGCTTCCCCTGCTACAGACTACACAAAGATGCTCTCATCTCACAGCCCACAAAGTAAGTTATAGCACAAAAGGTAAGAATATTGAACTTACACAGTAACTTGTACGTTGTAGGTAGAAGTAAAGTTTAACCAGTATTGAATGTGTTGCACTCATATACATAACCTGCTTATAAAAGTATTGTTTTTATTATACAACATTCAATATATATTATTTGTACTTATTGTGTTATTTTTATTGTTTTTCCTTTTTATTATACTCTACTGAAGAGTGACACAGTGCAACTGAGATTTGACTCTGCATTCTGCCAGGGCAACGATCATACAAATAACACATGTCCTCTTGTGGAATGTCAGTCTATGCCCTTTTCAACTTTGAGGTACAAAAGGTTGATTTGTATAACTGGACATGTAAGATTCATTAAAAATTCATTAAAAAAATGTAATTATTTAAAAATAATCATTAAAATTCATTAAAAAGATTCATTAAAAAACTTCACAAAGCTCTGAGACTACAGAAAGGACTCCTTTTTGCTCTCCGCGGGAGTAGCTCTGCTGCAGCCGCCCATAGGAAGGCTGCTCTCATCATGAAGGGGATGGGGGGCAGGGGCGGCCTCTAGGCTTGTGGCGGCCCTGGGCAGAGAAAGAATCTGTGGCCCCTTCTCCCGCCAATGTCAATATGGTATCTTATGCACGGCGGATGGCCACGTCCGTTGCGGACACTGCATAGCCGCCTCGTGCTCATGACACAAGTGTTTAACTTATGATAAAGTTCAGGATTGCTCCTTCCTGTGACTTAATGAAAGCCTCCTGAGCCGCCTTTCTCTTTAGTTTCGAATAAACAGATTCGTACACTCAAAATCTCTTCATTTTGCTTAGAATGGGTATGGGAATGTCTTGTGTCCCCTATCCGACTAGTTATTCACTATGACTATTGCGCTAACACTAATACTTTATTAAAACTAGGTGAAACATTAACTTGTAAGACGACTTGCCCACTTGCACTAGCTTCGCTTTAGCTGTCAGCTGTGTCGTTATTTTCTCCTTCTGTTTTATATTCAATATATATTGGCTTGGTGGCCCTGTGCAGGTGCACAGTTTGCACATGCCTAAGGCCACCCTTGTGGGGAGAAAGCCCTTAAGAGCCCCATCCCCAGAAGAGTCAAAACTGTTGGAGAGCCAATAGGGTCAGTTCTGTTGGGGATCGGAACTGGTGTGGTGTTGAGGCATCGCTCTCTGCACAGCAGCACTTGTGTCCCAATTTGAGGTGGCCCATACGGGTTGGCGCATGGAACGTCTTGTCTCTCCGGCAAGATAATCATCTTCCACAGCTGTCGGAGGAGCTGCGTAAACTCTGCATTTCAGTGGCAGCACTCTCTGAGGTGCGCAGACCAGGGACTGTCCATATGTCTGTAGGTGGATACACCTTTTATTGTTCTGGTCAGTCTGATGGCTGTCATACATGACTGGAGCAGCTGTTGCTGTAGTGGATTGGCTTCTTCCGATGGTGTCCAATGTCACTCCTTTCAACGAGCGTATTACGAGACTCAGATTACGGCACTCTCTGGGTGCCTTGTCTGTTGTCTCAGTGTATGCTACGACCATGGTGAGCGATGTATCGGCGAGGGAGACAATTTATTCGCAGCTTTGCTCAGTGGTTGATGGGTGCCCATGAGGTGACATTCCCCTGGTCATGGGTGACACTGACAGGGCTGGCTATGAGGATTGTTTGGTCTGGTGACCATGGTGAAAGTGGCTCCATGTTCCTTGACTTTGCAAAATGTCAGGGGCTGCGAATTGCTGGATCCTGGTTCCAGTGCCCTGAACTGCATTGTTGGACTTGGTACTCCAATACTGGTGGTGCGGTGAAGGAGAACGATCATATCCTTGTAGGCAGACGCTGGAGGCTCTTGCAAAACTGCAGGGTCTACAGAAGTGTCCAGTTTGTGAATTCTGACCACAGACTTGTTGTTGCTACTCTTAGGATCCAGCTTGGGGCCAGTATGTTACCACCTACTAGGAAAATGAGCCTGGACTTGGCCAGACTCCAAGACCAGGATGTTTGTAATGAGTTTGCACGCAGTTTGTGTGAGGAACCTTCAGATTTGGGTATGACTGCCATTCCTAATGTGATGTGGGAGACCTTCCGTGACAAGACCCTGAAGGTTGCTGAGGGTTGTGTTGCTGTTACCGGTGTTCCCAGAAGGAGGTGTTTCATCTCGCAGGGCACCCTGCGGGGAGGTTGGCATTCCCACAATGCTGTGCGTTCAAACTCAAGATCTGTTACCCCCCCCCAGCATTTTGGGAATAACGACTTCCTTGTTTATGTGTTTTTTCAGGCAGAAAATATATTTGTTAATATATTTTAGCCAAAAAAATGCACACATTTTGAATTTTGACCATACAAATGGATATTGGATATGTGGATTATGCAACACCAGTTACATGAGAAATTTTTTCCCCAAGGACTTTTTTCACATTGTTTGACACTATATAGCATTTAGTCAACTATTGACCAATTCAATATTCAATTTCAGTATTCAATTTTCAATTGCTCCATGAAAACATTACATTTAAAATTTCTCTGCCACCACTACAAACAAGGCAGTGGGTAAGTCTTCCAATTTTCCAGTACAACACCAGGTTTCCTGGCAGAGGAAAAGAGGTCACTCCAGCCTTTTATTATGGTCACTCCCTAGGCAATGAGGACCCTGCTACATTGAGCAGAATTTACAGCCTGGCTAAGAGCATTGAGCATGTAGAAAGAGGATAGGTCTGGTGTTTTCAGTGTTTTTTTTTTTTTTTCAACTAAGTACCCCTTGGTGTTTTGCCATTAGATTCTTTGAAGCACATAAGACCCACATTTTGGTTTACAGTTGTTGCAAAATTTTGTCTATCAGTGTTGTGTGTTGGTGAGTTATGACCCTTTATCCCTGATCAGATATTGAGATGATGTATTGCAGACATCTCTGTGTGTCACGTTGTGATCATTTTATCAGATAAGACCCAGAGATTGCATTCAAAAGAGACCCTGTGAGAGGAAGCTGATACTTGTACTGAAATTAAGAGTGTCTGACAACTGTTTTTTAAGGAAAGGAATTGTGGGCCAAAGCATAACAAAATGGTAATGCCAATTATGTGACATTGGAAGCACAAGAAGCATTTGATTTACTAAAACACATCATGCATCGCTGCACCAGTTATTATGACATCCAGATCCATCACAACAATTCATATTTTATTTTGATGCATCTAGTATCGAGATAAATTCTATTCTTCCACAGAAATTACCAGATATTGACAAAACCCACCCTTGTGCTTCTTTCAAGAGAATTAATATCTGCGGGCTGCACAGTGGCGCAGTGGTAGCGCTGCTGCCTCACAGTTAAGAGACCTGAGTTTGCTTCCCAGGTCCTCCCTGCGTGGTGTTAGCATGTTCTCCCTGTGTCTGCGTGGGTTTCCTCCGGGTACTCCGGTTTCCTCCCACAGTCTAAAGACATGCAGGTTAGGTGCATTGGCGATTCTAAATTGTCCCAAGTGTGTGCTTGGTGTGTGTGTGTGCGTGCCCAAAGGTGGGCTGGCGCCCTGCCTGGGGTTTGTTTCCTGCCTTGCGAACTGTGTTGGCTGGGATTAACTCCAGCAGACCCCCGTGACCCTGTAGTTAGGATATAGCGGGTTGGATAATGTATGGATGGATTAACATCTGTAGATCAGATTATGTTGCAGGGTTTTGAGAGTTAACAGCAATTAAGTTAGCCTGAGAACAATGCAACCACTGGCTGGAGGGTGCAAAATTTCCATTTATGATGTACACAAATCATAAAAACTTCATGTATCAAAAAATTGCTAAAAGATTAAATGCAACACAAGTTAAATGGGCACTCTTCTACAGTCACTTTGATTTTACCATCTCATATCAGACAGAACGCAATTATGCCAAGATTAATTATTCTGACGAGGTACCAACAGTACGTTAAAACTTACTGTCCAATGAGAAATTCTTGGAAGCTGCTTTGGTTACACTGACAGCTTAGTAGAAAGTTTTATAAATGCAGTCTCCAGCAAAGTTTCTACTGGGAAATGTTGTGTACCCGATAACTTGAGATCCAGAATTTTGCAGTGGGCCAATTTACCTAAAATTTTTGAGCAACCAGGTATTACATAAACTGCTTGAGCTGCTTATTTCCTATTTGTGATAGGTGAAAATGAGCAATGAGTAAACCATGATTTGACTGGGTTATTGTAGCGAAGTCCCTCTCCTTGTCAGTTGTGAGATGTAATTTCTATGGACTCTATTATGTGTTTTGGGTTATACAACTATTTTAGTGATTGCATATGTCTTCTCAAAAAGTGTACATTTCATACCCCTAAAAAAAATTCCAGTTGCTTGGGAATTCACTGGCATCTTTATTAGAGAAGTTGTATATTTACAAGGATTTCCTCCCTCAGCACTCACTAATTGTGGCCATCAATTCATATCTTGATTTTGCCATTTTTTATGTTTCAAGATGAGCTGTTAATTAAATCTTACCTCTGTTTACCCAAATATAGTCAAAGCAAGAGAGTAAACCAGGGTCACAAAAGTTTTTGTGAAGCACTGTTAATTATTTTGACTCTAATTGAAAGGAGATTTTTGCCAGTGGTGGAGATTGCTTGTACTATTTTGTATCATTTGTGGGTCAAAATGTCTCTTTTTGAGTTGCCTGTATGGTGTAGAAGATCTACCCAGACACAGACTGACACAGATTTAAAATGTCCAAAATAACACACGTTTTATCCTTACAATAAGTCCCGCAAACAACACAATACTCTATCTTTTTTCTGCCACCTCCTGTACTCCTCACTCGCAACCTTGTTCTCCTCCACCTGACTCTGGCTTCTCAATGTAGTGAGGTGGCCTCCTTCATAGTGCACCCGGAAGTGCTCCAGATGTCTTTTGATTAACCTTTGGCAGCACTTCCGGGCGTGGCAGAAGTACTGCATGCCCAGAATCTGGAGCTGTCCAGGTGCCCCTGGTGATGGCCACGGACCCCCGAGTGGGTTGAGCTTCTGAACTCCAAATCCGTGACCCCAATGTAAACCAAGAGGGCTTCCCTCTCGTGTCCCGGTGGAGGTACTCCTGGTAGTACGCCCATTCCCCCGGTCTTCTCTTATAAAGGGCGTCCCGTCCCTCTCTCTGCTTGATATACAAACTTTCTTCTTCAATTACTGTAGTGAATGAATATCTCTTTAGGCTTTAATCTGGAAGGAGAATTTTCAGATGATGTAAAGCCTTGCAAAACAATTTGCTTACTGAGTTTAAGCATTGTCAGACACTGTGGCTTGTCATGTGAGACAGCCACCTGAAAGTTCTGTCATTGAAACTGGCTCGATTCTTACCTGATTTGTACAAAAGTAGGTCCTGTGTCAATTGGCTGGTCTTTCCGGTACATTTTAAAATACAACTGATAGTTGTTATATAGAGTCATGAATATGGCAAAATGTGTAAATTCCGCAAAGGACCATAAAGCCGATCAGAAGGTTCAAGAAGAGGCTCACTCAAGTCAGCCAGTCCTCCACTAGCTATTTGCAGAACTCCACCTAGCATCCCATAAATAGGGAAATGGTATTGAAAATCCAAAACAGAAGTACTCAGAGTCTGAGAATATATCCTAATATCTTGCAAAGGAAAGAAAAAAAACATAAAACTGTGTTTTTTAGAGATGATATTAGGACTAAAGACGTCACATATTATATACTTCATCATTATTACTATAACATGGAAAAAGTTTCTGCTTTAGGTATGTAAATCAAATGCTTTTTTTTTTCTTTGCTTATATTCTTGAGTAAAGCACATGTGTTTATTTGATATTTGGTCTAAACTTCAGACATTATACACTTCATGTCATTATTAGTATAACATGGAAAAAGTTGCTTGACGGGCTCTGGAAAGATGATCATATAGTGATGGACTATTCCTGACTAGGATGGTTATTGCTTACTTTTCTAACTGGGAGGCCACCATGAATGGTCATCACGGTGGGGACAGTTGCGTTTTTATTTCCCATTTGGGAAGCCAGTATATTGCAAGGACAGAGGGAGATTGCACCTCCGGATTACATTGAAGTTGTAGCTGTATTGGAAATTCCAGTTGTGGTCCTTGGAGTCTGGTAGAGGGAGCTTAGCACGTTACAAGTCTTGAATCATGGATAGGGATGAGCAGATTGATACCACAGTAATCGGTGTGTGTGTATGCTTGTTCACTCTGTGTTAGGCAGTCCAAAGATTATTGCTGCCTTGCCCATAGTTTCAAAATACGTTTCAAATTTGAAACTTAACTAAATGTAAAGCTAATATGACAAAATCTTTCATGTTTAAACAGAATGGCAGAATATAATAGAAAATTCAAATGTGGGAATATATTTTTGTAAATGTTAGTGTTCTAAGGGGATTAGTTTAAGTACTTTTGTAAAGTGATTGCCAGTTTTACATGTGTTAAACAAATAACCAAATCTTTATGAAAAAGATATTATCTTTATTACTTTTGTATGTTCATTCTGGGCAGCATGGTGGTGCAGTGTTAATGCTGCCTCGCACTAAGGAGAAAGAGGCTTGCGACCCGGATTCCTCCCTGTGTGGAGTTTGCACGTTCTTCCAATTTCTTCGTAGGTTTCCTCCAACACTCCAAAGATGTGCAGTGTAGGTGAATTTGCAATGTTAAATTAGCCATTGCGTGTGTTTACCCTGCAAAGGAGATGGACGTACTGTCCAGGGTTTCCTCAGTGCTTTGTGCCCTGTGGTAGCTGAGATTAGCCTCAGCACCCTCAAATGGCTCTGGTCAAGCAGGTTAGAAAATTACACATAATAAATTTGTTACAGTGAAAAATATTCAGTATTCGTATTGAAAATACTGACACTTAAAATACTTGCATTAGTATCGAAGTGGGCTACTCTTGAAGTCATTTTACCAGAGTTGTAGACTATGTAAAGAAATGTTGTTACCCACAGTATAGAAATGCTGTCTCCTAAGAATAAAGAACCTGCTTTGCCATTTTCTTCTGTAATTCCTCTGTGTTATTATATTACTATGTAGGAGAAAAGGATAAAACATTATATTAAACATATAGATAAAACATATATATAATATTGTAATGAAGCACAGAATATAAACATAATATCAGATCTAGCATGTTAAAACTACTAATCACTGTTATTGTAAGTCACCAAGACTCCAATGCCTAAAATATTAAGAAAGAAAAAATGTTTTGTGTTTATTTTCATAGAATATTTATCTATAGTATTTCCACCATGTACAGTTACTGTATGTATGTTATGGGTTTTTCTTGTAATGTTCCCTAAAATGGCTTTAAAGACACAGTTAAACAGAATGTGTTATTATTACTGAACTTTCTACAAAAGAATTTAACTCTATATTTTCTTTGTGGGCGTAACTTAAAAAATGCATATCAAATTCAGATGCTATGGCACTTGGAAAGTAAGGGCAAGAACAATACTTTCATATTTTTCCTAAATTGTTATGGGTGACAAATGTGAAAGCCTGCAGACCTGATTGGGCCTTTACTCTGTTTTAAAGCGACCCACTTTATCAAAATTCAATATGCTCACAATTTAACAGCACCCCATTGTCCTTAAGTATTTATGCGTACAGCAGAGTACATCACATCTACTGTAGTTATAATGGCAACAGGCTTCTCGTAATGACCCAACAAGAACATGTGAAAAGAAGGTCACATGCCACAATACCATGAAGAATATTCATGTGTTGACATGGAGCCAAACACATGACAATCATATGAAGGAGACAGTAGCTCCACTTTACACACACTGCCACTACCATTCCATTCACTTTTTAAATTGTACAGGGCATTGTCTGCCACTAAACAAGTTACCTGATCTGTTCCACTCCCCCGCACAACTCATTTGTCGTTTCTGCTGACTGAAATGATGCATGTGTAAAGAAAATCCATTTGCATGTCCACTAATGTTAAATATGATAACTGTCTGTTGTCATTCAGTAACAAATGTAAATGCAGGTGTAGTGGCCTGAGCTTTGAAGCAGAATTGCTTACCACTGTACCACCCTGCCTCAGACAACAAAAGCTTTACCCTGAGCAATAAACCACAAACAAAATATAACAAATGGCCACACACTGGCAATAAGTAAAACTAAAATATATCATTATGGAATCAAAGTTCAAATCTTCGAGGCACTGATTGGCTGTGCCATGAAGCAAGTAGTACAAGCTGATCAGTTTCAGTGACTGGATCCCCACCCCTTTTGACAGAGTGCAGACTCAAAACAAATCTTAAAATAATAATAATGATAGATTTATTTCTGTTTACAAGGTGTTTCTATCTTTTTGAAGGAAGATAAAAGTGTAAAGTATCTCTGCACAAATAGAGGGGAAGTTGTGCCTTGTTGCTAATTGTGCAGGAATTTAATTTGGTCTGTGCTCCCATAACTTATATGGACCTGGAAAGTGGGTAGGGACTTCAGTTACCAGGACTTGGAGATTCATCTCTGCTGCTCTTTACTGACACTTCCCTTTTCGTACTTTGGAGTATAAGCAGTTAAAAGATGCATACCAGTGCGTACTTGCACTCCCAGAGAGCCTGTAATGTAATGGAATAGCATTACATACTAAGATTTCCCTGTCACTGCCTAAATCTGCACTACATATCAAAGAACATAGAATACTTAATATAGCAGTGACACTACAATGTACAATAAATCCATTCAAAACAAAGAAGTAGTTTCATAATAATCTCATTATAATCAAATAATACACCCCTCAAATGAAAACAATAAAAGTTTGTTTTTTATTTGTTTTTTAAATGTATGCAAGGTGCAAATCCAGGTGAAGAATTAACATCACACATGCGAGAAGCAGATCAGGCAGTGTGGCAAAATGTGAGGTGGAGTACACTTAAACTACGCATGTCGGAAAGTTCTCCACATAGCTACTACAGCTCTGTGAGGTCATGCTGGTTTCACAAAGCATCATGGGGCACAGGAATAAAATGTCTGTTTATGCCCACTACACAGCACATTTCCAGTAATTATTCAGAGAGCAAGGACACTGGCAAGCTTGGCATATTTACTGCAGAAATGCTGTGACCTTCTAGTGACTTTCGACGAACAGCACTAGTGATGATCAGAGATAAATGTACCAACATGAGTCTTCTTCAGCTTCTCGGTATTTTTCCAAACTCATGACTCAGACATGCACTTTAGTTTGGTCAGCTTTTCCAAATTGCCCTGGTGTAATTGGATGTATGGAGTTTGGCCTGGTTGGTTTCCACTTTAAACAAGTGGTGGTTGAATATGTTGTGATTCACTGCGACTCTATTGTGGACTAAATTACTAAAGAAAAGATTAAGAAATAAATGGATGAATAAAATGTTTTCTGTGTTTTCCTGTTTTTACACATGTTGCTAAATTTTGCTAATTTAAAAAATTTATGCTCAGCTAATTTGGAAGAACAAGATATTGTTCCAAGTTTTTAAAAAAGTTATTTCTTGCTTTACGACCTATAATCTGTTCTACTATCTTTAAAATATTTTCAGGTATCTTCATCCAGAAGGTCTTCCCTCTGAATATACCATTACAATACTCTTCCGCCTTCTACCTGAGACCCCACATGAACCCTTTGCTCTGTGGGAAATTCTTAATGAAGACAAAGAACCTCTTGTGGGAATCATTCTTGACAGTAAGATTTTTTTTTAGTACTGTACAATCAGGAAAACTAGACTGCAGTGGAAAAAATATCTGTTATTTTATAAACTTAAAAAATTACATACTCACTCTTTTCCACAAACATTTGGTAGAGCAACCCTGGGTCCATTGAAAAATGTCACTATTTTGGTCAGTTTCTTAATGGCCATTATAATTATTACTGTTTTACATAGTGGTAATCTGGGGAATTAAAGTTATGAGTCTTACCAATGATTTTTAGTAGTTAATAATAAATAACAAGTAAATAAAATAAATTAGGAAATAATAAATAACAAGAAAAATTAACAATTACAAATGTTTCTCTGAATAAATAAAAGTTAAATACATATTTTAAGTATGACCATTACAGGTGAGCAAATATAATACAGCACATAAGATCATTCCAACTTTGAGGTGTACCAATAGCCATTCTGTTATGTTATAGCACTTTTTCTTTTCATGGGCTATACCATCTTGCATCTGTAACAAAAAGTATTTTGTTGTTAATGTTTACCCAGCTTAGAACTCAAATTTAAAATTACTGTGGTGTATTGCATGATTACCTAAATTTAAAGTCTTGTTTATTATTATTACTTATTTAGAATCAGTCTTTATCGAAGGTTATACCTGTATAGGTTTTAATTTATAGAGCATGATGTTTAGAGTACAAATCCAAGGAGGTTATGCTCAAGCTTTATAATGCACTGGTAAGGCCACATCAAGAGTACTGTGTGCAGTTTCGGACTCTAGGCTACTAAAAGGACATAGCAGTGCTAGAAAAATTCCAGAGAAGAGTGACTAGGCTGATTCCGGGGCTGCAGGAGATGAGTTTTAAGGAAGGATAAAGAGCTTTAGTTTAAGCAAAAGAAGATTAAGAGGAGACATGAAAGACCGGGATATTTTAGACGTAATCAGTGACTGCTTTTAAACGCAGTATGTTAAAGCACCAACATGGGGGGGAAACTTGCCTAGGTTTAGTATTTTGTAAAAACCATGATGGAATTCAGGTTGTAGAGGTAGTTGAACCAAAGAACAATTCTGATTAAATTTGGTAGGGCAAATTTTGAAAAATGTGGAAAATTCTTAAAGGAATAAACTGGGATAAACGTTTAAGTGGAGACAGTCAAGGAGCAATGGAAAAGTTTTAAAACAGTTTTACATAAAATGCAGGACTGGTTCATCCCAAAATTTGGAATTATTAAGAAATGAAAAAAAAGTTCACCATGGGAGAGAGAGGAACACAACAGAAAAGGTAAAAGTTAACCCAAAAATATTCTTTCAGTATTTTAGTAGAAAAATAACAGCCAAGAAGGAGGTCCAATGTATCAGGAATAATAAAGGGGAATTAAAATACAGACAGTGAAATAAAAGATTCCTAGATTCTAAACCTGCATTTTTCTGATGTCATATACTTACCCTTGACACATACTGTATATTTATAAAATCACTGTGCACTGGGGAAATTCCGATGGCCTGGAGAATGGCAGATTTTATCTCATTATATTTAAAGGGTGCCTGGGCAGATCCAAACAACTATAGGCCAGTAAGTTTAAAGTGCATCACTTGCATTATTGGAAGGAATTATTGAGGGAAAGTTTAAGCAACACATGACAATAATAGATATTTTACTAAACAGTCAGAGTAGGTTCAGACAAGTGAGGTTATGTTTTTCTACGAGGAAGCAGCAAAAAGAACAATCAAAGCGGTGCATACAATATTATTTATCTTGACTTTCCACTGTCTCCCAAATGCAGAGAAGGTTTCAGCCGACTCTCAGGAACATCCAAGATCTAGTCAAAAAGCATTTGAGACTGGGCATCAAACTAAAAGAGGTGGGAGTTCAGGGTGTAGTGTATACATAGGTGCAGAATTGGCTTAAGCACATGAAGCAGAGGGTTATGGTGCGAGGAACCTTATCTGAAACTGATAATGTTAAGAGCGGTGTCCCTCAATGGGTTAGTGCTAGGGCTACTGTTATTTTTATTATACATAAATGATTTGAATAGGGATCTAAATAACAATCTGGTTAAGTCTGCAGATGATACTAAGCTAGGAGGATTGGAAGATAATTCATCAAATCATTACACTGAGATTTGGACAGCATACATGCTTGGGCAAATTTGTGGCAGATGAAGTTTAATGTAAATAAATGTGAAGTATTATATGTAGGAAGTAAAAATGTTAGGTTTGAATGCACAATGGGAAGTCTGAAAATTGACAGTACACTTTATGAAAGGGAACTATAAGTCGTAGTGGACTCACTATCAACTTCCAGATGGTGTTCAGAAGCTATTAAGAAGGCTAACAGAACGTTAGAATGTATAGCACGATGTATACAGTACAAGTCAAATGAGGTTATGCTTTATATCACACTGGTAAGGCTTCATCTGAAGTACTGTGTATGTAGTGTAGGTCTTCAGGGTACAAAAATTATATAGAAGCACAACAGAAAATTCAGAGATGTGCGACTAGGCTGATTCCAGGATTGCAGGGGGATGAGTTATAAGGAAAAATTAAGCCTTTTCAGCTAAAGTAAAAGGAGATGAAGAGGTGACATGATTGAAGAGTTTAAAATTATGAAGGGAATTAGTACACTGAACCGAAGCGGTTACTTTAGGATGAATTCAACAAGAACATGGAGACATGGTTGAAATCTTGTTAAGGATAAATTTGACACAAACATTAGGATTTTTTTCTTTACACAGAGAACCATAGACATTTCTAATAAGTCACCAAGTAGTGTGGTAGACAGTAGCACTCTAGGGACCTTTAAAACTAGACTTGATGTCATTTTGGAAGAATTAAGTGAATAGGACAGGCAAGCTTTGTTGAGCTAAATGACCTGTTCTCATCTAGATTGTTTTAATGTTCTAAATCCCTATGTGAGCAATACAACCTTACCCTAAAAACAGACAATTCCAAGCTAAACATAGTTGCTATGATTAAAACTATTCTGTGGAATTCTGTTTTGCAGTTGCTGCCTAGGGTTGCATTCCATACTGACTTGATCCCAATAGAACACCTGCCCTGAATCTTAACCTCTGGATATGTGACCCTTCACCTGACAGTGGCCAGCAGCATTATTGGACCCTTCTGTAAGACTGGGAACCTCCCGCAACAACAGAGGTCCATTAACTCTATGCACACAAGAAACTGAAGTACTGCAAATAAAGTTCTCAGTTGTTTACCTTTTGCTTTTGTCGTAATATTAGATAAAGGGCACCTGATCACATAAGTAAATACATTTTTTGGCTTGTTTCATTTACTTAACGAATAAAGTTATCAAAGAGAGAGTGAGAGAAGTTGGGAGCATGCTCTGATACAATGAGTTGCCACACCCACCACACAACAAACTGCCTTAGGATCCCAATTTAGGACCTGAGTGCTGCCATGCAGTATGAGTTTTTTTCCAGTGGCTGGAGTGTCCATCTTGCCACAAACCCCCAAGTTTTCCCTACAAGTTAGAGGTGAAGTGGTTAAGTGCCTTGCTTAAGGACCCAATAGAGTGGAATAATTTCTGGCATTTACGTGATTTGAATCAGCAACCTTTCCGATTGCCGGCACAGATGCCTAACCTCAGAGCCATTATTCTGCCTGGTAAAGTTATTAAAGACTGTTAAAAAATAATTGCCTCTAGTTAAATTAACCAAATTACAGGAATAATTGCAGTCAACTGAAATTAATTAAATGCAGCTGTTTGACCACAAATTACAATCATTTATTGTCCTGGAGAAATAAATAATTTTTTGGAATTGCAAACTGCTTATATTAAGCTTTTTTAATTTTGCTTAAACAAACTATGATAAACTTATTTATTAAGTAATTTACAGGAATATTAAGGCAAATTAACTAATTAATATACAGAGGCAATTTACATTGAAAGCATCCTCTCTTGTGAACAAACAACTCTGACCAAAAATCATTGCACATTTTTTCTATGTTGTACCGGTAATCATAATTTAAATTCATATTTATTTTTTATCTAAGGAATTTATAGTGCTTTTAGTTAAAATAGTCAGACAAGTTTTACAACTTAATGGTTAAAAGAATGGAAACAGTAAGAAATTGTGCAGATACTCACAGGATCAAAGCTTTTGGGTAGAGCAATCCATCACCAGGATAGCTAGCCAATCAAATGTGTGCAATGCAATATGTCCAGGAATTCCACATTTAATTAAGTTATAAATAAGTTTAATAAATAATGGTCCATTTCAAGGGCTGAGTGAAGCAACAATATAGGAAGTGACATCAGAGACCAGTGTTGGAAAGAGAGAGAGGCCATTTCATCTGGATTTAGAATAACATAGCACATGCATTCATAATTTTAAATATTTAAGTATCCTCTTAAACTTCTTTTGCTTTAACTAAAAAGGCTCAGTTCTTTTAATATTTTCTCATGATGAGTTGCTGCACAATCTCAGCATTGTAATGTACTCTGTTCATCTTACTGTCCATGAAGTGGAACAGCATCTTATCTGTATTGTGAATACCCAGATATCAATGAAGACAAATCTAACATAAGTAGTCGGCGTGATATGTAAGAGATGTGGGCTTCTGACAGGTTGCCTTGTCCTAATGCCTGCACTGTGGAGTTTGTTCCCTGGCTGTCACATCACTGATGTGAGCATGGTATCTGCAAGCATATTTAGCAGCAGTATGTGAGGAACATGTTAGATGCATTATTCTGATGTGTTAGTCTACCTTTGATGTGGTTCCTGGAGAGTGACCGGAACATTAGAACAATCTAGACAAGAGCAGACCATTCAGCCCAACAAAGCTTAATTCTTCTAAAATAACATCAAGTTAAATTTTCGCTAAAGTCCTACTGTCTAGCACACTACATGGTAACTTATTCCAAATCTTTCCTCATAATCCCCTGTAGCACTGGAATCAGCCTAGTTGTTCTTCTCTGGAGTTTTTCTAGCGCTGCTGTTTCCTTTTTGTAACCTGGAGACCAAAACTGTACACAGTACTCCATACGAGGCCTCACCAGTGCATTATAAAGTTGAGCATAACTTCCTTGGACTTGTACTCAACACATAGTGCTATATAACATAAAGTTATGTTAGCCTTCTTAATGGCTTCTTAACACTGTCCACTACAACCCCTAAATCCTCCTCATAAGGTATACTTTTTATTTTCAGACCTCCCATTGTGTATTCAAATTTAACATTTTTACTTCCTACATGTACTGTAATATTTTAAATTTACTTACAATAAATTTCATCTATCCCAAATCTGCCCAAGCCTGTATGCTATGAAGTCCCTCATTAAGTTTCAATGGATTCCATATTATCTGCTTGTGCAACTAGCTTGGTGTTGTCTGCAAACGTAACTAATTTATTGCTTGTTTTCTTATCCAAATTATTTATGTATATTAAAAATAGCAGGGCCCTAGCACTGACCTCTGTGGAACACCACTCTTAACGTCGGCCAATTCTGATAGGGTTCTTCACACCATAACCCTTCCCACACACACACACAGGCGCGCACGAGTCACGCAGACACACAGGCGCCGCGAGTCACGCACACACACACACACACACACACACACACACACACACACACACACGTACGTGCGCGCGAGTCACACACACACACAGGAGCGGTGTCCGTGTGTGTGTCTTCTGGAGAAGTGCGCATGCGTGGGGCCACACAGCACGTGTTCAGTCTCTTCCTGTGCATTCCCTGTGCAGAGAGAGAGACAGACAGACACACAAGCGCACGGCAGTCACACACACACACAGGCACGCCAGACAGACAGACAGACACACACACACACACACACACAGGCGGTGTCCGTGTGTGTGTCTTCTGGAGAAGTGCGCATGCGCAGGGCCACACAGCACGTGTTCAGTCTCTTCCTGTTCATTCCCTGTGCAGAGAGAGAGACAGACACGCACACAGGCGTGCGCCAGTCACACACACACACACGAGTCACGCATGCACGAACACACACACAGGCGCGCGCGAGTCACACACACACACACACACACACACACACACACACACACACACACACACAGGCGCGCACGCGAGACACACACACAGGCACGCGCAACAGACAGACACACACACACACAGGCAAGAGACAGACAGACACACACACAGACACAGAGGCTTGCGCTTAAGAGACACACACGCGACAGACACACACAAAGGCGCGCAAGAGAGAGACACACACACAGGCGCACGTGCATTGTTGCAATGTTACTTTTCTTGGTTGTTTATTAAATTACAGATTTTTCAAATGTTCATTTTTTCCCCTGTGCTTAAAACTCATTAAAAAAAGAGTTTTTAGCGAGCGGGTCATAAGGCTATAGCGCAAATTCTTGCAGTGTTAGTTTTCTCTGTTGTTCAAGGTTTTCTCAGTGTTATTCAGTGTTTTTACATTTAGTTTACTATTACGTTGTGCTTTCTATGGTATAGTTAACTATATTTGTGCTTAAAAACTTAAAAAAATATATATTTACATACAGTTCATACGTCTGGAACGGATTAATTGTATTTACATACAATCCTATGGGAGAAATTACTTCGGTTCACAACCAAATCGGGTTACAACCAGAGTTTTGGAACAAATTATGGTCGTGAACCGAGGTTTCACTGTATTACTGTCAGACAAAATTACAGGCATTTCATGGAAATAAAAACCAGTATTACTGAGAGAGAAAATTAAAGGCACACAATACAGTGACACATATTACAGCCACATACAAGGTCCCTTGCCATTTAATATAGACTGTTCATACAAATGTTTATGCACTACTGTTCTAGCGCCCGTTATTTTAACGGGCTTAATGTCTAGTCTACAAATAACACTCTCAACTCCCCACTTCTCTTAGTCTGATGCCCCTCTCATGTGACTGCTTATCAAATGCTTTATGACTAGATCTTGGATGGGCATCTGTCCTGAGACTCTGCTGAAACCTTGTCTGCGTTTGGGAGACAGTGGAGCAGCATGATCCATAGTATCTGGCAATGCTGACACATGACATGCTAGCTCGCACCTGCCACTGACATTTTCCTTGGCTTCTAAAGACATTTGAGGCATTCTGGAAATCTAAATGTGGCCTTTGTCTTGTTGTGACATGTACTTTAAATTAATACCTTTTTAAAGTTCACCAATCATATCATGAATTGTCCAACTTAGACATTGTTGAGTAAAGCTGTACCAAATGAGTTTGTGTGTTAAGCAAGTTCTAGTGCCTCACATAACAAGCTGTATTTCTGATTAGGCTGAAGAAAATTGACAACTTTTTCTGGAGGTACTCAAGTAACAACAATAGCTTTCTCTTTCAAACAAATTGTAGTTGTTCTTTTTTGCAAGATATTAGTCACAAAAAACAATATTGTCTGTTTCCAAAAGAGAAGGAAGTGTGTGAAATTTGCACTGTTTAAAGTAGAACATTTTTTTATTACAAAAAAATCTCATTGAGACTGGCAGTGTGCATCAGGTGGTCTTTGCAAGGCTGGTTCCTCATTTGCATCTTGTATAGCTGTAGGCTCCAGTCCCATGACACTCAGCTTGAATAAATTATACAATCTGTTTCATTTTAAATAAAATTTAATTCTAGTTATTCTTAATCTGCATACTTTGTATCAATTGTGATGTTTATATCAAGGATTTCTATTGTTATTACTGAAATATTAAGATGAAATGTGTAGTAGCCATTATCTAAGCTCTGGAGTACCATAATCTCTAAATATTGTGTATACCAGGCAGCACTCATCAAATATTTGGAGCAATTGAAGGTTAAGGGCCTTGCTGAAGGGCCCAGCAGAGCAGCATCTCTTTTTGTGGCGACGGGGATTCAAACCGGCAACCTTCGGGATACCAGCGCAGATCCTTAGCCTCAGAGCCACCACTCCGAGGCTGGCAATAAAAGTCTCTGGTAGCAGTTCACTAAGCCAGAATTTGTGTTCCAGCCTGGTAACATGTATTATGCCTGTCTGTCCTACAACATCTGATTATGAATGATAAAATAATAATACAACAATTAAGATGGGGATAAGTATAAATAGACAGGTACACATTATTTAGGAAAAACATGAAGAACTGAAAACTGAGTCACCATTTATGTTACCCAAGATTTGATGCCTTTTATCAGAAATGGGTTATAGACCTTCTAATACATGCAGTCATATTAATATATATCATGGTAATATTAAAAAGTCAAGTTTAGAGGAGGATGTTAAAGTCATGGGGGACTTCAATTACCCAAATATTAACTGGACGAGTCTTAGAAATAGCAGGTTACAAAAACATCAGTATTTAGATGAAATATATATATATATCTGCTATCCATGAATTTGCCCTGTAGTTCTTCAACTGCTAATGGAGAGGGTTTTATTTACAATAATACATTCTGTTGTCTACAGATGGTGGTGAAACACTCACATTCTTCAATTATGATTACAAAGGCGAGTTTCAGACTGTCACATTTGAAGGTCCTGCAATTAAGAAGATATTCTATGGCAGTTTTCATAAGGTCAGTAGAACTTTTAATTCATTCAGGGTTTGTTTTTTTCTTCTTCACACCACTAGCTATCATGCATTTATGAAATATTCCAGAGTTTTTGGCTTCAAATATTTCATTTAATTTTATTTGTTAATTTAAATAACGTTTTAAATCTTTACAAAATGTAAAATGCTGTGGTCACTTAACCCTTGGCAGTGGATGAATGTGTTAGCTCACTGGAGGCACTTATTTCCCCTATGCTACTAAATATGCTACTGGTCAGAAATTTTAGAACATCATTTGAACTGCCTAAATAAAATGATTGGAAGTGTACTTCTTTCTAACACCTAGTGGAAATACTTTGCTTTCCAGTGATGTTATCAGCCAAAAGATGTCATACCAAATTATCTAGCCTGATAAAAATTCCTCAGTGAACTCTGACCTAAACCTGCATACAGCCTAGCTATCAGCTAAACGTAAAAATAGTCATTAATTAAATCAAAAAGGAGCAGAAAAATTATTTCAAAGGTATGTAGGTGGTCATGACAACAGTTGACAACTACTTTGTTTAAGATACATCAGATACATACACTGAAATTTATAATTGCATCCCTGTCTGCAGAATTTGCCAACCTGGATAACAGAAACCAGAGAAACATTACATTACAATATTTGGCTGGTGTCTTTATTAAAGGTGACTTAAAACATTTATGATACAATTAGTTACATTTCTTTTGGTTTTCCAATTGGAGCACAGACAGGTCTTGCTCATGGTCACACAGTGTCAGTAGCAGGATTTGAACCCAAAACCTCAGAGTTTGAAGTCCAAACCCTTAACTACTACATCACACTTCCTGCCTGAGAGAAACTATGTCTATATATTAGTTATTAATGAAAGTATTACTAGAATATCTGGTCAACTATATTCCCCAACCTGATAAATTTCTCAACTGGGATTGAAAGTGTCATAGGACGATGGTTCTTAAGTTTAGTACTAGGGGCCCACTGTTTCTTTAGGGGTTCTTCCCAACTTCTATTTTTAATTGAATTCCTCCATTGATTAAGTAAGCTGTTATTTCCCAATTTCTATTTTTTGGAGTCAAACCAAGTATTGAAAATATTAAATTTGTATTGTAATATAGCATGCATTTATTTATATTACATATTGATGACTTAGTGTTTTTATATTTTTTTTGAATATGAGTATACTTGTGAATGTGACATTGATATAGCTGTATCTAATCAGCATTTAGTGTTTTTTACTGGTGTTTAATCTACTCATCTTTAATTGTCATTACTAGGATACACATAAAGGGGGGTATTACAAAGGACAAAATGGTGAAGTATTAGAAGAATGAAAAAGAGTTAAACATTGAAAACTGTGGTAAAAATATAAATATTGCCCATAAATGTAAGTCTTGAGCTGCTTTGGAAATAAGAGTAACAGAAGATGTTGCTAATTAAAGAAAAAGTTGATTTAGAGATAAAATAACTCACTGGAAAAAATTTGAAAAAACAGTAAGCTGAAGCTTTTAGCTACTAAATGTGAGAATTACTCCAATAGTGTATCCTATCCCAATGGGAATCCTCATTGCCCTGACAATGAGATTTTTAAGTACATTAATCATCAGTGGCCTCATGCATAACAGCGTGCGTAGAATTCGCACTATAACATGACATAAGCACAAAAGCCGAAATGTGCTTACGCACAGAAAAATCCAGATGCAGGAATCTGTGCGTTCGCCAACTTCCGCGTTCTTCCGCTACATAAATCCCGGTCAGCATGAAAGTAACACTCGTGCACACGCATACTGTCCCGCCCCAGCTCCTCCCAGAATTACGCCTCTTTGAATATGCAAATCAATATAAATAGCCCTTAAGCTCAGCGTTCTGTGAAAAGATAATAGGAAAAGCAAGAGGGAAAATGGAAGAATTTCAGCGAATACCAAGTTGAGGCAAGGAAAAACATACTATTTGTTGGTTTAAACAGTGATATAAACAACAAAAGGAAGCTGATCGAGTGGCATAGCGTGTCGGAGAAACTCAAAAGCTCAAGTTCACAAAGTGCACAGTGCCCGAAATAATAAAAAAGAAGTTGTCAGATATCAAAATCACCGTGAAAAGGCAAGTCGTAGCCCACCGTCTGAGTGCCATATGAAAGCTTATTAGGATACAGAGAAAAAAAAAAGGCACACAGTAGGGGAAAAAGCATGAAATGTCAACTTCAATCTTGAAATTTCCACTTTAATCACGTAGTTTATTTTGTCATTAAAGTAGAACATCATAAACTTCATCTTAAAATTGTTGAATTAATTAGTTTTTAAAATCACATCATAAGTAAAGTAGCACGTTAAATGCTTTGTTTTGTATGTGTTCTTCTATGTGCTCTATGTGTGTGTATCACTACGTGCTTCTTAAACCGTCTTTCTCTACCTCCGACAGGACACAGAATCCATTACATTCGTGATATTACAGCTCTCTGAATAACTAAAATACTGAGATGTATACGTGATATCATTTTCATGATGATAGGAGGTAAAGCACGTTATTAAACATTGGAAAATGGTGGCGCAGTGGTTGTGTGCGACCTTCGATGAAATAATTTATTGCAGCAGTACTCAGGGGTGGCTCTAGGGTTATGGCGGCCCTGGACAGAGAAAGAATCGGTGGCTCCTTCACCCGCCAATGTCAATATGGTATCTTATGCACGGCGGATGGCCACGCCCGTTGCGGACACTGCATAGCTGCCTCGTGCTCATGACACATGCGTTTAACTTTTGCCTAAATTTGCTGCTGCATTTTTAGCTTTTTCGTTATTTTCTGTTTCTGTTTTATATTCAATATATATTGGCGTGGTGGCCCCTGGGATTTGACAGCCCTGTGCAGGTGCACATTTTGCACATGCCTAAGGCCGCCTCTGCAGTACTGTCTCTTTCAAATGTACTAACCTCCAATTCCTGTCCTTCCTTTTCTTTCTCCAAGTAACCGATCGCCACACAATCAGCTCTGTAATGGATGTTAAGCCATCTGTAAGCTTATAATGCCGATTCTTCAAAACTTTTAAGGAACATTGAAATATCTTCCTAATACATGTTTAATTATTCTATCCTTCACGCCAGTCCCAGTGAAGTATACAGGACACAGCAGGAACAATCCGTGAGTGGAGCGCCAGATTCTTGCTAGCGTAGCAACACAATGTCCTTTAATTATTAACAATATAGATTATTTAAATGAAGTTAAAGTTTCATCTGTATAATATAATAAACATATTTTGCTGCATTTCATCTTAAAAATGATATCATCATCATCATATGTAAATACGCGCTTTATAAAGTGGCTCAGGTTGTGTGTGCAATATTATAACTGTATCGCAGGTTTACAGTGAGGTGATTGTACTTAAAGTACAAACAGTTCTACCAGGAGCAGTTGATGGACTGATTGAGTGCGTTTAGAGCTCTTGGAATAAAACTGTTTCTGAACCGCGAAGTCCATACAGGAAATGTTTGAAGTATTTACCGTGTGAGAAGCAGTTCAAATAGGAAGGTATTTAGAACAGTTTGACCATTCCTTAGACCATTATATTGTTACTGGTTAATTACAATCAGATGCATTAAACTAATAAACAATATGTGGTTAATTTCAGTGTATTTATAAAGCCACGTCAGGAAAAGAAAGGATAGCCACACAGGAACAGTAGCACTGCTTTGACTCTGGGTGCCACCAGTCTGCAAAACCGAGCGGAGAACTTGCGTACAACAGGGTATGAGGTACCGTGGAAATGTGCGTGGCTTTACGCCAAGTTTAGGTTTTATACATCACGATTTGAACGTGGAAACGTTCTTACGCAACATTTCTGTGTGTATGCACCATTATACATGAGGCCCCAGGTGATAATCCACCTGCCCCACAAAACCATAAGTTATATTTTGATGGGTACTTAACTAGTTAAGCAGATCTGCAGCTGTTTCTTTTGTATTTGACTACATTTCCAGTGGTTAGAGGAGAGGTTAAGATCATACAGTGATACAGTGCCTTGCCGCAATCACCACATGATGAACCACCTCAGGATCCCAAATTAGGATTTGAGCTTAGCCATGTAGTGGGTGACACCTCAGCACCACACTAGTTTGAATGGAATGGAACAATATGGTACCAAACCCCAAATTTTCCCTGTAAGTTGGAGGCCCTGCTTGTAGGGCTGGATATAGGTTAATGTCATACCCAGGACAGAGCAATTGCAGGTTAAGGGCCTTGTTGAAGGGCCCAATGAAGTGGAATTACTCTGGCATTTACGGGATTTGAGTTGCGTAAGGGGATTTAGGGGGTGATGACTTTTGTTGGTTGATTTGGACTTGTTGGTAGTAACGGTTGTGATCAGGAGTCAGGAATAGAGATGTCAGAAGAACTGATTTTTGAGTACCAACTCGATATCAAAGTTCTAAAAATGTTAACGGTACTAGCTTTTGTAAAGTATCGGACGAAGAATGCCTGTACTGTACTCATGTGTAATTGCATGACTGCATATGTCCAAATTATTTTGGGTGGAACAATAATACATGAGTAAAGTTCATATTGAAACAGCCCATTTCAGAATCACATCAACAAATGTAGAAAAGAAAAATAGCAGAAGTCATGTCTGTAAGTGCGGTGAGTCTGAGGCTTGAAAATTTCACCACATTTGCAGGAATTGTACTTGATATTTAAAAAAATAAAAAGAAAGACACGCCTTTTTTTATCTCATTATGGAGGTTAGAACAGGTTTGTGCATGCTTTGAGAGCAAAATAATGTTTACAGTCAGATGAGGTGTAGCCATTCAAGTTATATTGTCATGCATGTGTTAGAGAAAATGAAAAGGTAATGAGATTAATTGCTGTTTAATAGTGTCCTACACAGTCCCAATGAATGGAGGATTTACGTTAATTTTCTGACTGTAATAAGCACTGTCATACCTTTTCTAACCAGCATATACAGTTTGGAATTGTGGGGAGGACCTCAATGGCATCCACAGTTACACTATTGTGTAAATTAGTTTTTTCTAACCCAGTAATGGCATGAGCTGCACTAATTGATAATATCAAAATAAAATGTGTTTAGTGTTTCAAAGCTTCGAAGGACAAGGGCACATCTGCCTGTTAAAATGACATGTACTGTGTTAACAGAAGCACATAATCACAGAGGCATGCAGCTACCAGGAAAGCCCCAGGAGTATGTGAAATTAAAATTAATTTAATAATTTGACTTTTCTGTGAAATAATACTCTGGTAGATTTTTTTTAACAGCTAATTATGCAAATATTAACCTTACAAACTTAACAGTGTTTCACTGGCAAGCCAGACTTTAAAAGCCTGTTATTACAAACACAGCTTTAAGGAGTTTGTTTAAATAGAATTCACTAATTCAACAGTACAAACATCGTAATTGCTGAATTTTTTTTGTATCAATTTGAGCAGTATTTTTCAGTTACTGAAGAGAAAAATCTCAGAAAGTGAATGAAAAATATGCAAATGGAAAGATAGATTAGATAGCTCATTATGATTTCATTCTGTATAAACCCCATGCTGAAACATTACAAACTCTCCATTTGTTTTTACACAGGGGTGATCCTCACACATCAAACTTCAAGATGGCATTGTATTTTTATTTTTATGAATGTCAATACTAGTTTACTTAAATTATAGTTGGGTACTATTTGATGAATATATCAGTATTTTAAATCTGTTGTTGTTAGTATTTATATATTTTATATTGTATTACATAAAAGGCATAATATTGTCCATTTAAATAATGGATGTACTTTAATGAAAAGCCATTGAATGGGATTTATGTTTTTGATATTGAAAGGTATTGAGTAACATAATATTTCACTGGAATTAGTGTTGAATTGTTGAGTTTTGTTATTTGCTTGCTGAGAAAGGTGTTAAAGAAAATTATGGTTTGACCTTATGCCAGCCTTCTTTCTGGTTGTTTCTCTTATGATCTCAGAAAGATTGATGGGGCAGAGTCATTGGGAAATGAGTGGAAATAAGAAGACAAACGATAATCTTAACCGAAGTCGTAAAAAATAAAATGGGCAAATGTTCCTAGCACTAACGACTTCCTGGAGGTGCCTTTTAGCATCTCATAATTAAATTAGATTTCATATTCTTCAATAATCCCCAAGAATTTTTTAAATGCATACAGCAACAAAACATAAAAATATAAAATAAACAGATATCCACTCAAAGTACAATATAAAACAACAGAATAAAAAACATAATGTAAAAGAGGGGTTTCAGGGACCTCTGGAAATGCACTAGTTTGCAGGGTTTAGCTAGCAGAAAGCCAAGTATAGGAGTCATGGTCAGATGACTGGAGATGAGAGACTGGTGAATTCCAGTATTTTATATTTTATTTAATGTAACAAACAATTGATAACAGTAAACGAACAAATATGCTGTAGGTAAGCCAATATGGTGGAAAAGCAAAGTTTCTTGGGAACATGCAACCACTTCCGTCGAGGGTGTGACCTTATTAAACTTTCTTACACACATACTACAATACATTATGCTAAAATACTGAAAATACTGTAGTAAATTAAAGATTGTAATAATTTCCTGTCTTCTGGCTGGAATGAAGCAAGCGATGTTGGGAGGAAACATTAAAGTGCCCAATAGCAGCCATCAGAAGAGATCCCCAGTGGTACTGCTTATTACACTATGGAGGTAAAAGTCTGTGGCTTGAAGTACTCCAAGGAAGCACTCCAGAGTAAATGGGCAGAATTGTTTATGATGGCATCCAATTTTGCCACCGTCCTCTTTTCCACAATAGCCTATAGAATGCCCAATGTCAGTCCGGTGATAAACCTGACTTCACTTATAAGTTTGTTCATGTGTTTTACATAAACTGAACCTGTGGTGAAAAAAGTAGTCAAATAATTTACTTAAGTAAAAGTAAAAATACACAAGCAAAATTGTACCCTAGTAAAAGTTGAACTATCCCATCAAAATTAATACTTAAGGTAAAGTAAGTGCTAGTTTGTAAATACACCTAGAGCAGGGGTCCTCAATCACGGTCCAGGAGGGCCACAGTGGCTGCAGGTTTTCATTCCAAGTAGTTTCCTAATTAGAAGACAGTTCTTGCATTATCATTCAGGACTGACTTTTAATTAGAAACTATCTGGAATGGAAAACTGTAACCACTGTGGCCTTCCTGGACCGTAATTGAGCACTATAGTACAAGAGCTTGTCTAATGTGTTCCCTGATGTAATAGTATAATATGGCATTAGGTGTGCATACATACATGTATAGTATGTTAAAATACATATATAGTACAGCCTGTGCCATTCTTAATAAGAATGATGAATATTATGCTACTGACAGGGCTGGATTAAGACCTTCAGGCTCCAGGGTGTCCAAGCTCAAAAGGCCTCTCCCTCAACCACCATTCCCTCACTACCCCCTTAACACTAGAATCCTTGAAGCCTATGAAAAAAGTTGTAATGCCAGACCACCTTAAATTCCCTCTTCATCAGTGTCTTTGTTTTGCACATGTGTCAATCAGCAAAAGCAACAAGCTGCCTGCTATCCCAACCCACACCAATGCAGTTGAAGTTCTCCCAGCTCAAATCCGTTTATCTGAGTGTGAGGTGTCTGGAATTGTATAGGGTCAATAATATATTGTTACTTGGAATACGTATATTTCATGGGTTTTCAGTGTCTACAGTGATCTGGGTAAATGTAGGATGATGAGAAATGCAAGGCAAGAAATGTTGAAAACAACTAAATCAGAAACTTTTTTCATGTCATAGTAATAATGATAAAATGATGACGTGAAGTGTATAATGTGTGAAGACTGAAGTCCAAATATCAAAAAACACTTTCAAAAAAGGTATAACAAAACAAGTGCGCTTTTGTCTATACTAATAAAAAAAGGCAAAGCCCTCACTGACTGACTGACTCACTAACTCACTCACTGACTGACTGACTCACTCATCACTAATTCTCCAACTTCCCGTGTAGGGAGAAGGCTGAAATTTGGCAGGCTCATTCCTTACAGCTTACTTACAAAAATTGGGCAGGTTTCAGTTCGAAATTCTACGTGTAATGGTCATAACTGGAACCTATTTTCGTCCATATACTGTAATAGACTGCAGCTCGATGGCCGTGGGAGGCGGAGTTGCGTCTCTCATCATCACGCCTCCCACGTAATCACGTGAACTGACTGTGAACGCAGTACATAGAGAACAAGGAAGAGCTCCAAAGAGCGCTAAAGAAAAAACGCATTAAACAATTGAGAAGGCAGCAAAAGAATATCAAGAGAGTGACGCATTCAAGCATATTCATAAGTGCAGCTACTGCGGAAACAAAGCACGGTGTAAACTGTAAGTTTACATTAAGTTTATAGACACGCTCCCGCTGCCGTTTGTCATGCCTAAGACCAATACGATATTCGCGAGATACAAGTTTAATGAGAAGACATGAGGTATAAACGAGACTTTGGATCACTTTGTAACTAAGTTAAAATTGCTGGTGAAGGACTGTGCTTATGCAAATTCCGAGAGAATGTGTTTGTGGGGGGATTGACAGTTAAAGCGGGTGGGGGAGTCACATCATCATCTCCCCTCCCATTTACCTCATTTCGCTCCGAGCTGAGCTCCGCAGCTAACGCGGTCTTATCTATATACCCCGATCTACATACTGTGAAATAAACGAACCACACGCCGTGGCGCAATGTAAGAGGCTTTGCCTCTGACACTGACGCCCGAGGTTCAATTCCCGAGAGGAAGTGCAGTGAGTGTGTACGCCTGATGAGCCCAGAATTAGGGCGAAACACGTGTCGCATACTCTTTTGCATTATTTGACAGTAAAAACTATTTCAACCATTCTTTGATCTGCTTCTTGCAACTGAAAAAGGGCACCGTGGCGGACGTTAGCCGACTTGCTGACCAACCACAAGCGTTAACTGGTAGGTAGCCACCCATACAATCGGATTGTGATTCAGACTATGAATGCTTTGAATGTAATTACCCCGATGTACATACTGTCAAATAAACGAACCACACGCCGTGGCGCAACGTTAGAGGCTTCGCTGCTGACGCCCGAGGTTCGATTCCCGAGAGGGGGTGCAGTGAGTGTGTACACATGATGAGCCCAGAATTAGGGCGAAACACGTGTCGCGTTCTCTTTGCATTATTTGACAGTAAAACTATTTATATATATATATATATATACACATATATATACACGCACACATACATATATATCAGCGCTTCCCGATTCATTTTACCCTTGCATCCCCTGTGACGGACGAGGCCGATTTCACTCCCCCTTGGTTTGAGAAGAAGTATGAAAAAATATGAGGTTAACGCAGAAAAACATCACCAATTGAAGCTTTATGAATAATGGATACTTTATTCACCATCAATAATTGTTTTGGTAAAGCCATACTCAGTGTGATCCTCCTTCCGTTGTCTAATTTTTTCACGACTAGCCATGATTAAATGAACGGTAAAAAAGTAAGAGCGAAGTGACGGTGAGTTATTGAGGCAGGCAGGCTTGATGTAATGCACGTCAAGTCGATCTAAAATGCGCGATCAGATTCGAAAAAATATATCTTTTCAAGTTCTTTTTGGATATACAGTAAGTAGGTTCTATTTAGTCGACAGAAATATCTTTGGTAGGAACGTAAGTTGAATTTAGTCTTTAAATTTCTATGGTGAAGAAAAATTTATGCAATGATGACTAAATTTACCTTACATTCTTACCAAAGATATTTCTTTTGACTAAATAAAAATTACTTATATTTAAAATTTAACTAGAACTTGAACAGATACGATAGTTCATAATGCCCACGCAGCACTAAGTGCACGTAAGAGTGGAAGTCATCCGTTTTAACAAGCAGCGTATTGCACTGATACGAAATAGCCTGCCCATTTAATTTTTTAGGAATGGATAGATACATTAAGATTTTGTACAAATAATGTTTTTCATTTTTCTTCCTCGATGGATTCTGGCACCCCCCGCAACAGTTGCTCGCACCCCAAAGGGTATATATATATGTATGTTTGTATGTATATATGTGGATGTGTGTGTGTATATATATATACATGTATATATGTTTGTGTGTGTATATATATATATGTGTGTACATATAAATGTATGTGCATGTATATGTATGTGTGTATATATGTAGATATGTATATATGTGGATGTATGTGTGTGTGTGTATATATATTTATATATATATATATTACAGCAACACTCATAACAGTGACAAAACAATTACATTGATAATCATGTTACGTTATTTTTAAAATGTTTCCTTTTATTTTTCATTACTTCTTTAACACACTACTCTTCTGCTGTGAAGCGCGGGTATTTTGCTACTTCAATAATATAACCAAAGACAAAAAAATTACATGTTTCTGTCAATGAGTGAAAACCCAAGCTCAAATATCAATTGACAGAAAGTAGACATGTGTGCTTGGCTGGTTCAGAGGTAAGATCTGCTGCCTTGTAAACAAAAGGTTGTAGGTTTGAGCCAAAACTTTTTGCCAAATTTGTTTGGCTTGGTTGGGATGTATTGCAAGAAAGGACAATGGACCCTGGTTGGAAGGTTACACATCAATAGTAATATGTTGTTCTGTGTTGTAACTCAAAACAGAGTTCTTAACAAAATGTTGTTAGATGTCCAGGATCGCAACAAATCTGTCGTTTTTCACAAATTCATCACGAGTGTCTCTGTTGTCAAATCGCAAATGCTACATGATACCCCGATAGCAGTCACAGGGCATCGTATCATTGATTGCCGGTACAACAAACAGTTATGACCAGGCATCAACCATAGCACCCACTGTGGTCCCCGCTGCTGTTCTGAAAAGATTGGAGATAAACGGCATCAACTGAGAGAGGGAGAGGCAAGTTCTTTGTACCACGTGAATGGGACTGAGATAGGAAAACTGAATAAAAAAAATGCTAACTTTTACAAATTGAAAAAATGTACACTTGGCATTTCAGACTCAAATCAAATGTATGTTTTATTATATTTTAGTAATAATAATAATAGCAGCTAACTATTCAAAACGGGGAAAGCCCGGGCTCAAACCTGCATCCTCTTGATTACAAGACAACAGTTCTTACCTCAGCACCAGCCAAGCACACATGTCTACTGTCTGTCGATTTGATATTTGAGCTTGGGCTTTTACTCATTGACAGCAACATGTAAATTGAATGATTTCTTTTTCTTTAGTTATATTCTTGAATATATGTGCACTTGTTTTGTTATACCTTTTGTGAAAGTGTTTATTTAATATTTGACACTTCATGTCAGCATTTTGTCATTATTACTATAACGTGAAAAAACTTTTCTGTTTTAGTTATGTGTTCAACATTTCTTGTCTTGCATTTTGTACATTTACCCAGATTGTTGTACAGTAGACATGGAACACACATGAAATGTATGTATTCCAAATAACAACATATTAATCACCCTAAACACTTCACGACACCTCAGACCCAGATAAATAGACTTGAGTTGGGAGACATTCATCTGCATCGGTGAGGGATGGAAAAGCAGGCTGCTTGTGCTTATTGACACATTTGCAAAACAAAAATGCTGATGAAGAGGTACAAGGGAATTTAAGGTGGCCCGGCATTATGACTTTTTGCATAGGCTTTCAGGGATTCTAGTGTTAAGAACACCACATATGTCAATAATAAATAAGATACAGAAAATAAATTAGACAGAAAAAATCCACAGCTTTATATCACACTGATTTCACCTTTTTTTCTTCATTATGTGTTCAACACCCAAGTAATTTTGTAGAAGGTGGTACTGGATTTTCATGGGAGCTGATCTGCGATTACATTACATGTAAAACCAACAGACGTTTTGATTCACAGCAAATCTGTCTGAGAGTGCATAAGCAGTTAAGAGGAGTGCAAACAGATCTTTGACATACATGATGCAATGCTCCAGGTTCATACTATAATAAGACAAAGGCAGGTTTTGTCACCAATATATTGGACACTGTGTATAAATTTATGGTATTTGTAAAAGTTAGTTTTTTTTCAGTTTTATTCTCTCAATCACAATCACACTCTAACAACACCGCCCAACCCCCGCCTCTCCTGATCTGACTGTAAGTAACAAAGCCAGCATAAATTCACACCCGATCTGACGCTGTTTGTTTTTAAATAATATTGCATTAGTGTAATGATGTTTTCTGATTGGTACTATTCAGGTTATAAAATGATTTCTTCAAAATGTCACATATGTTGTCTCTTTCTTTCAGGTTTGTAATAGAAACCACAGCATAGAGAGGAAGGACTGCCCTTGTGTGTGTGAGAACTGTTAACATTTGAATTTGATGATTGTATATAGCGCTGAACTGACCTGATAAAAGATCATAAAATGAATAATTCCAAATATTATATATATACCTACGTCTGTTTTTTTTTTTTTTTTTTGACATCATAAACCATAGGGTGCATACTAATTCTGTATGAGCAGGAACACTCAATAAAACTGAATAAAAAATTAAAGTGACGGTGAGATACGAAGAAGGCAGATTCACCAGCGTTTGTGTGTCAGAGATTGTCCAGTTCCATTGCCTCAAAATTCTACTCACATCTACAATTATTCCCATATTCAAATAAAAACTAACAGCATCAGATCCCTAGGGCGGTAGTATGTATCGTGACTGAGATTTTACAAGTACAGTACTATAAATGTACACGGTCTGTTACAGACGAAAACCAAATGTATGTATGTACTCTATAATATTAACAATAAGAGCAGCTCACTACTGAAAATGGCAAATATAGGAGGCAGTTGGGATCAAACCAGGGACTCTTAATTATAACACTACAGAAGCTGTTGTATCGTCCTTGAACCTTTTGTGAAAGTGTTTATTTGATCTTTGGACTTCAGGCTTCACACATTCTATAGTTTATGCCTACATTTTGTAACATTTATTACAAATTATTATTAATAATTTATTAATATGAAAAAGTTTCTGTTTTAACAATGTGTTTACACAGATTACTATAGAAACGAAACACACATGAAATGAATGTATTTCCACTCTAAAACTCCAGCAGTTCACTCCCAGATAATCAAACAAGGCATGAGCTGGAAGAAGTTTGTGAACGTTCTGCGACAGTGGGGGGAATGGAATAGCAGGCTGCTTGCTGCTTGTCTTAATCGGCACATTTATAGGACAAAGGACGCTGACAGAGTGGTGTGGACAGATTTAAGGTGGGCCAGATTTACACGTTTTCTTGTAGGCTCTGGTAATTCTAGTGTTAAACAACACAATCATAAAGCCTCTTGTGGAATATGCCATACAGTTTTTGTCTCCATGCTGCAAAAATAACATAATGGCACTAGAAAAAGTAGATAGAAGAGTGACTAAGCTGATTCCAGGACTGCAACCTGAGATATGAAGAACATAAAACATTGACAATTATTCCCCTTGGGTTTGAAAGTTATTCCCCTTGGAGTATAAGGAATTATCTGCTTTATGTTCCAGCCTGGATGGGAGAACAGTAAAATGATGTTTTATATTTTGAACAACATTCATGAATTGGTGAAGATATACACAAATCAACCTTCAGTTTTTCTGTTTGTGATTTGAATGTAGTGATAGACTAATTTTCAAGAAACAACCCAAACATTGTTGGTGCAGTAAGCAAAATAGTTGTTTTTTGTTAACATAAGAATAATAAAACAGACATTTGCAAGTATATGCAGGTCTCCAGTTATGGAGGCCTTGACATATGGCAGTTCGATGATACTCATAAACACTAAAACTAGGGATGCTCCTATTAAGCATTTTAGGACCGATATCAATTACCAATTTCATGTTATTGAATTGGCCAATTGGCCAATACTGATTTAGATTTTTTTTTTCTTTTTCTTTTTAAAAATCTGTTTTACAGTTAACCCCCTGCATAACCATATGTGTAGAATCTTTATGTTCTTTATGAATGTATATTTTATAATGAAAACTATAAACCACAGATGTTACCTGTTAATTTTTATTAACAAAATTAAATATAGGCGTATTGTTCAGTGACCAAAAATATTAAAATATAATTCCCTTAAAATACATAGTTTTTTAACTAATAAAATATGTACAGGTTTTTTTTATGCATAAATCATATGGCATTAAAAATGCTTCTCAAAATTACAAGCTGTGATATTGTTTAATTTCCATCCATCCATCCATTATCCAATCCCAACCAACACAGGGTACAAGGCAGGAACAAACCGCGAGCAGGGCGCCAGCCCACCGCAGGGCACAAACACACACACACACCTGGAGCACCTGGAGGAAACTCACGCAGACAAGGGGAGAACGTGCAAACTCCATGCAGGGAGGACCCGGGAAGTAAACCCAGGTCTCCTTACTGCGAGGCAGCAGTGCTACCACTGCGCCACCTTGTTTAATTTCCCTTGTAATATATATACTAATATACATGAATGAAAGCTTAATTTAAAAAAGTAGTTTTAACCATTTGCCTAACATTCAATTAATTGATTTTGGCAGTTAAACACAGTTTCAGTATAAATTAATATGCACTTATAGGTTTTAATCATTTTTAATTATTAAATGTACTATAGATTTTTTTGGATTATCATTTGAATTATGAAGTACTTGTTTCTTACCAAAATTTATATTGCATGATACTCAAAAACAAATAATAAAAACCGTGTATTCCTTGGAAAAAAGTCACAAATCTGTCCAATGTTCATAAGATATTCTATAGAAAGATACAAGGCTAACAAGCTCAACAAATTTACAAGTAAAATAGATGAATTTTGCTGTTACACAACACAAGCTCGTTCACTGTCCAAACTCAGACAGGCAGTTTTTGTTAATTAAATAACAAAAGAAAAAGGTCTGCCTTCATTAAAGTAGCTTTTCTTGCTGCTTGTTTAATTGTACAGGATGACTCCTCCTTTTACCCAGTGTACTACTTCACTTTGTTTAATGCAAAGACTAATATTCCTATCTTCTCCCTCTCTGGTAGTCTGCCTTGCTGCTCTCTGTTTACAGGAAGTTTTCAACAAAAAAAAAAATATGTTGACTACTAGATTTCAACCTGAATGAAATGGGTAGCACAGCTAGTAAGTAATAAAGTATTATTCATTTTTGGTGATTTTAAAATTAACGGACATTTTCAGTGCAACTTTTGACTTGCATTCAAAATTATGCCATAAATATCTACATGAATGGGACAGACAAAGAGCAATTGACAAACGGACTTATGTAGAAAAGGGCACAAATGTATGATTATTACCTTCCTTAATTCTGAAGGACTTCCCTAGAAAATAGTATTGCTTCAAATGCTTTCATGGATAATTTTATCTCTTGGCAGGTTAGATTGATCAGTCCTTATCTAGTTATAGTTACTCAGTATGGCCTGACTTGAAAGCAGCATTGATTCTGTTCATATTTTGCCTCCAATTGCTAGTTCCCATAGATCTCTGGTTTGTGTGTTTGTGCAAAGCACTGTTTGAAGCTTTTGTCTGATAGTCACTGCTTTGAACTAAGAAGGTGTTATTAGTTTTCCTTGTAAATTAAAGGTTAAAAAACTTACAACAGATAGACTTATTCAAAATACAATTTATTGTATTCAGTTACGGCAATACCAATAACATAAATGCATACGTTGATAGATCGATGGATGATGCTTTATTTGTCTTAATGGAAAACTAAAAATTCATTTGCTGGCTTTGCTCTACTTATTTGTATACACCTTTCTGTTCTTTAGCAAGGCTGGGCTCAATGTAGCACCCACATTCACTCCATTATGAACTGTTGATCACTTGTACAGTCAGGTACTAGGTTACTCTTTGGAGAAGAATAGTTGCTCCAGCCTTGGTTTTGGCCACACCTTAGGCAAAAGGAGTCTTGCTGATGTTGGGTTAAAAAGTAAGGAGTAGATATTTCACCCTTTTTTTCAGTAGATGCAATCCAAACGTTTGGTTGATATTTGATGCCAAGTGTGTCCATCATGGTTGGCAAAGGGTGAGTTATAATCAGGTCTGGTATTAGGCATAATCAAGCTAACCTACTGCTTGTGTCCTCTTAGCCAAATGGAGGCCCCAGCCCACACAGAGATGAAGGGTGAAATGGGATGGGTTCCTAGAACATGTAAGCTGTTCAGGGCCCCTAAATTCTAGAAATGGATCTGGTTATGATAATTTTCCTGGCTGACCAGGGAGGTAAACACTGAGATATCCCTAAGACAGAATCTGCTTCATTTGACTGTGATTAATGTATTCTTATCACATGATCTAGAAAGTGAATTGTGAATGAAGGCTTAGTGTAGAATCTGTGAAGATTGAATGTTGGCTGAACTGACCATCGATGTTACTTATCAATGAAGAGTGCTGCAGCCCAGGCTTGTAGCTGAAAGTCGCATATGCCATGTTATAGAAAAGAGGGCAATGCCACTTTGTTTTACAATAGAGAGGTGTGGAGGTCTTAGTTTCAGGATACAGCTTAGGCAGTATAGAAAGTGCCAACACTGAATTATAAAGAATATAAGGGATATTTTGCTGTTGGCTTCTTTGGTGCTCATAAGTTCCAATTATTGATAATTGGTGCATAGTTTTGTCTGTTAAGGGAAGCAAAGATAAATTATGGTCACTCTCCTTGTTGACCAAGACACAATTATAGCAATCCAAGATCATGCACTTCCACTGTCACAGTTCAACAGTGAAACTCATTCTGCACCTTATTTTAAAATATTACTCATCGGCCATTGGTGGGGGAGAGAGAGAGAGCGAGGTAGACATACACAGAGAGGAGATTGCATGTTCTAGGAAGTAAAACAGCAGAACTTTTAAATCTGTCCCTTACAACAACGCTCCCATTTACAAGTACATTTTTTCATTTGTCTTCTTGGAAAATTGTAAAATGTTTTAATTGGATAATAAACCACTTTAATGCAAACATGTTTTAAATACTCTTTTCAGTAATAGAACTTCTTTTCTTTTTATTTCCCAATAAAATAAGCTACATACATGGCTAAGCATAAGAGGGGCCTGTCCTGCATTTACTCCTGGGTTACTTTCTGTTTATGTGAAAAATATACTGTTGTTTCTAGAACAGAGTTCTAGATTTGTTTCTAAGATCAAATGCTAACAAAAGTGATGAATTTTGAATTATTAATTATTTTTATTTGGAATAGCAAATAAAGCTAATGTCTCTAATTAGTTAAGTGTGAAGATATTTTTTATATTTTAAAGTTTTTGAAAATATGTTAAATGCATTACTTGTTAAGCTATATCTGGTTGTTCAGTTTACAGTTTACACTCTCTTGCTTCCCTCTTTAACTGAATGTTTTAGCTTTCTTCTTGTCTTCCTTGCTGTTGATAAGAATCTGTAGCAAAGTTAATGGAAAAAAATATAGACACCTCTGCTTTCGCTGCTATCATTTGAATCCAGTTCTTCTGTTCCATGTTAAATCTGAAACACTTATGCAAAGTAAATTGCAAACATCTTAATGTCTTTAAATTTTGCTCAGATCAGTATATTAATAAATACCTATACAAGTTTTTTTTCATTATTCATAATAATGTACTTGTCTAGTGTTAATATTTTTTTCTGATGGGTTTCTGAATCATCCTTTCAAATCTGACCACTGATCTTTTTAAAAAGATTTTGAAATTTTCTTGATCTATACCATACTTAATGTCAGCTTTATTTGGTGTAATATCTACACTCTTTTATTTTATTAGCTTCACGTTGCCATTAGCAAGACAAGTGCCAAGGTTGTTATCGATTGTAAGCAAGTTGGAGAGAAGACAATCAATGCTGCAGGTAATATTACCATTGATGGCACTGAGGTTCTGGGGAGAATGGTGAGGTCCAGAGGGAAGAAAGACAACTCTGCTCCAGTAAGTATCCCACAGTACTTTAAGTTTTCATTTACCATGTTCTAAAAAAGTATCTACATCAGTACCCTTTCTTATCACATTAGTTTTTTCATCCTACTATTTTCCTTTTCAAATAATATATTATTAATGAAATCTTGGAGAGGATGCAAACTGAAACAGCCAAATCAAAAAACAGTAATTCTATTTATTTTAAAAAACAGTAAAGGTGCAGTCACATTGTGTAGTATACCTTAAAACTGCAGTATTTCACATGCAAGTTACTGCGTTATATGCTTAGCTAGCTAAAATAACCCAAAGACGGTGCATTTCATACATCAGTCTTTAATGCTACAACTAAGTCATTTAATCTCATTACTGTGAACATTTAAATCCATTTAATATGTAATTTTTTAACTGCTTAGTCACTTGCTGTGGTTTCCTGGAAAGGTTTTAAAAAGTCATAATGTATACACTTTATCACAGTACAAACAGTAGAAACTGTTTAACAGGGAGTGTAATTTGGAAAAGACAATCTGAAGAAATTTGCCGCTGTAACGATGTAAATAATGTATGTGTTTCTACAGTGTTTTTGATTAAAATATTACTAAACTTGTAAACTTGTACATACCTACATGAGTTTGACTTGTTACTTCATAATGTTTTGAAAGTAAAGTGTTTTGGCTTAGGAGTGCTGGAGGCAGGGGGTTCTGCCACAGCCACAATATAATACAGCAATGCCTCTCTTGACGGCTGCAGCATGTGTGATATCAAGCTACCATTTTCCTTCTTAGGTCTGTTGCATTTTTGTCATTAAAATAAGACACAAAGGGTCCTGTATGGCAGTGTGTAGTGCCATGTTCTTTTCACTTTTTATGCTGGTGTATTATAAGCAGGCAGGCAGTTTAATTTTAATTACATGCTAGTGAGTGAACATTCTCTGTGTTGTGCTGATAAATTGTGACCAACCACCAAACCCCCAAATCTTACACATCAATGGCGTTGTACACATGTGGGTAGTCAAGCCCATTTGATCTCAGTCTAAAAGTGATACGGATATGCATTTTAAGGGTGAAAATATGAATATAGTGCTCATGCCATAATTTCGAGGACATCTGCACCAAGCGATGTAAGACCAAGGCAAAGAAAATTATCATTGGTAATCCATCCCAAAAACAGCTTCCTTTCTGTACTGTGATCCACATGATGTGTCCAGTTCTGAGAGACTGAGGAGGAGCTTTTCCTACAGTCCAGAAGCATCTCACATAAGGAAAATGTCAAAAAATTTCACAATGCCCCACTGTTAACTGTCTTGTAGTTATTAAGATATTTAGTTATTATTAGTTTAGTTATTATTTATTATTTATCAGTTTTTTAATATCATTTAAAATTCTTTAATGACCTTTATTTATAAAGTTATGTAATATTTTTATTGTCATTATATAAATGAATATAACTTTAAGGTACAGTCATAGCATTTTGCCAACTAGACATTTCACTTTATATTCTACTGAGTGTTGTGGTCCATGGTAGATGCTTCAAATTCCAGCAGGGCATTATGGACTATGGAGCTTTCTTGTAAAGCCCTGCTGGGTAACATCAGGACCACCAGGGGTTGCTCCAGGGAGAACCAGGGACTACCATTTGCCCTACTTCCGGGGTGAAGAAAAGGACTTTTTATCTGTTACCCGGAAGTGATAAGGAATCATGGACTGAAGGAAGAGAAACACTTCCGGGTCAGGAACTATATAAGAACTTTGGGAACTCCCAGACGACGAGCTGAGCTGGGAGGAAGGGTGGCTAAGTGTCTGGCAGTTGGAGGATTGATTATTGTATTGATTATTTAATTATTTAATTGAGTAGTGTGGAGTGGGGGATGCTTGGTGCACATAATTATTATAATAAAAATAAGAATTATTGGACTTTTACATGGTGTTTGGCATGGTACTAGAGGGTTCAAGGGAGCGATAGTGCCCCCTATTGTCACAGTGTATAATTTGTATGTGACTAGTTAAATTTGATTAGATTTGATTTGATGTTAATGCAGTATTGTAAGTATGAATGCTTTAACTACTTGCTTATATTCATCTTTGTGTGTTTTTAAAGATATGAGTTTGCACATGTCAGATTTTATCAGTGACTGACCCAGTTGGCAATGTAGTCGGAATAAATAGTGTTTACAAATATGTAAGAATAAGTTTAATGAAGAGCAGTTTTTTTTAATAGCAGACTGACCAAAAAGGAATATTCATATAGTTAAAACAGTGTGCTTAGTGAGACAAGAAGTAATATGCACCTGTTGTCAATGAGATCCAGACCATGCCTTCAGGCAATTTGTGCAGTTAGAAGAGGAAGACCATTAATGGCTGCAAAGGCTAGCTATTTTCAATTTTGGTATAGTGCTGTGAATTTATCTGCTTTTACATGTTTCAGATTATATCCATGTCAACTGCAAGTTGCAAAACCTATTCATTTTTCTATTTTAAGAATTAGTGTTAAGACAAAAATGAGGACTTATACAGCTCAGGTTGCCATCCTTTGTCGTGAATTTGAATCTCACTTCTAGGATTTTATTTTTGCAGTCTTTTCATCTTCTTTAGTTTTTAAATGTGAACAATGTTTCACATGTCTTGCAGCTGAAAGTAACTGAACTCCAGTAAAATAATGAACTTAAAAATACATTTGCTTTTTCTGCAAAGTACACATTATTCAGTATTTGTTCTCATGGCTTTGCATGTATTTTGAGCACATGGCATCATGATGTGGTTATACATACAGTTGTGCACAAATTGTTTCATAAATCACAGTTACTGAAACCAGGTATAAAGTAACAAATACAAATCTTTGGAATGAATAAGTTGTTGTGAAGACCAGGGGCCTCATGCATAAATGCCATGCGTAGAATTCACACTGTATCATGGTGTACGGACAAAAGCAGAAATGTGCGTACACACAAAAATATCCAGATGCATAAAACTGCGTATGTTAACATCCACGTTCTTCTGCTACATAAATCCCAGTCAGTGTGAAAAGTAACACACGTGCACGCACCTTCTGCCACTCCCTAACTCCTTCCAGAATTACATTTGAATATGCAAATCAATATGAATAGCCCTTAAGCTCAGCATTCTGTGAAAAGGCAATGGCAAAAGCACAGGGGAAAATAGAAGAATTTCAAATATCAACTACTATTTGTTGGTTTAAACAGTGGTATAAACAACAAAAGGAAGTTGATTGAGTCACAAAGTCGCACAGTGCCTGAAATAAAAAAGAAGTTGTCAGATATTAAAGTCTCTGTGAAAAGGTGAGTCGTAGCCCACCGTCTGAGTGTCATATAAAAGCTTATTACAGTACAGAGAAAAGAAAAAAAAGATAGGGACACAGTGAGGAAAAAAAGCTTGAAATATCAACTTTAATCTCGAAATTTCCACTTTAATCACTTGGTTTATTTTGTCAAAAGTAGAACATCATAAACTTCATCTTAAAATTATTTAATCTACTAATTTCTCAAATCCCACCGTAACTAAAGTAGCATGTTCAATTCTTTGTTTTGTATGTGTTCTTCTATGTGCTCTGTGTGTGTGAATCACTACGTGCTTCTTAAACGGGCTTTCTCTTCCTCCAACAGGACACAGAATCCATTACATTCGTGATATTACAGTTCTCTGAATAATTTAAATGCTGAGATGTATACTTGATATCATTTCAGTATTCATATCATATCAATTAAAGCATGTATTAAACCTGGGAACACGGTGGTGCAGTGATAGTGACGAACTGACGCCCAATCCAAAGACTGTTCCTTCCTTACACAAGATGCTTGCTGCGCTGTGCGCAATCTTCGATGAAATAATTTATTGTAGCAGTACTGTCTCTCTCAAACGTACTAACCCCCAATTCCTGTCCTTCCTTTTCTTTCTCCAAGTATCCAATTGCCACACAATCACCTCAATGTTAGACTTTAAGCCATCTGTAAGCTTAGAACTCTGATTCTTCAAAACTTTTAGGAAACATTGAAATATCTTCATAGTACATGTTTAGTTATTCTATTCATCTATCCTTCCCTCGTGCCAGCCCCAGCAAGAATACAGCGCAAGACAGGAACAATCCCTGAACAAGGCGCCAGCTCCTTGCTAGCGATGCGTCACCGTGTTCTCACATGTTTAATTATTAAAAATACAGATTATTTAAATGATGTTAACATTTTATCTTTATAATGTTATAAGCATATTTTGCTGCATTTCATCTTAAAAATGATATTGTCATCATATGTAAATACACACTTTATAAAGTGCCGCAGGTTGTGCAATATTATAACTATCGCAAGTTTACATTGAGGTAATTGTACTTATAAGTACAAATAGTTCTACAAGGAGCACTTGATGGACTGATTGATCGCATTTATAATTCTTGGGATAAAACTGTTTCTGAACTAGCAGATCAGTACAGGAAAGGCTCTGAAGCGTTTGTCGCATGAGAGCAGTTCAAATAGGCAGCATGGCTGAGGCAGCATATGCTAGATACTGTATACCGATAATTCTCTTTCTGATCAGCTGCTGTAGAGCTGTGATCCCACACTCAAATACAGTGATACAAATACTCCGAGTGGTGCGGTGAGAGTAATATGGAAAAAGATGATCCGCTGTGGCAACCCCTAATGGTAGCAGCTGAAAGAAGAAGAAGAAGGTGCAGTGAGAGTAACAACGCTAAAGCAGCTATGGTATTTGGAATAGTTTGGCCATTCCATGGACCATTATATTGTTACAGGTTATTGTAACAGAAAGAGAAACCACAATGGAACAAAAGTACTGCTTTGACGCTGGGTGCCGCCAGTTTGCAAAACCAACCAGAGAACTTGTGTACACCAAGCATTTAGCTGGCGTGAAAATGTGCGTGGCTTTATGCCAGTTTTAGGTTTTATACATCGGGATGTGAGTGTGGAAACAGGCTTACGCAACATTTTTGTGCATACGCACCGTTTATACTTGAGGCCCCAGATTCTTAGTTAATGTTAACGGACTGAGCAGAAACACTTTCTTTTCATGACCAAAACAATGTCATAGTGAAATCACTGTTATTGAAAATTACTCTCTTATTGGCATTTGAGAATCACTCTTAATAGCTTTTAATTTAAATAAAAGTTTTATACTTTAGCCATAACTTGGAGCAACTATTTTTAAACTTAATGTCTATGATTAACACACATGTTAGATTATCTGGGTTCATAGTTTCACCTATATTTTATATGCAGCATTTTGTATAAGTCATTATTGATAATTTGGCCCACCACCAGAACATTTGCTGACCTCTAGCTTGCACTTTACCGATGTCACGTGTCTTTGTCACCTCAGTTAACTGAACATTATATAACTTAACAGTACAGCAAATGATAAATGTACTAATTCAAAGAGCTCTTCATACAGCATCAAATCATTCAATGAAATATATATTTCCACATAGCATCTACAGAACAAGGCAATGCTAGTCTCTATCAAGGATAAAAAAAAATACCTGTGGAGTAACAACCTCCTCATCAACTTAAACGAGTTTGACAAGATTAGGGACATGCACAAAGTGGCTGAAGACCCTGCCCCTTTCCCTTGATTGGCCCAAGTGCCCTTTCTCCTGTTAAGACTTAAGCACAAGGCTGTGTCTCCTTTTCTTTGTAAGAAACCGACAAAAAGCAGTGATAAGCATCCTGCTTTGTTAAAGCTAGTTATGCCACTGTTTACTATCCCATATGGATATAAAATGTAATCTATGATATTTAATGTTAGTAATTTCACTACAACACTGTGATAAAAAAAACATTTGTGTGTCAGTTGTGTTATTTTGCATTACATCATATCAAAGAAAGTAGCTGTACTGTCTTTGCACCAGCTGCACATATCCACTTTGATTCTAAATCTAGCTGTTCCAATTTGCTTGTTACAGTTTTCAGCTACTCCCCCATTATTAGGGATTTATCAAGTTACTGGTTTTCATAGTTCATTTTCTGTGTATCAGCTCAACTGCATTGCAGTAGATTATTCCACATCTGTGTGTTCAACACTGTGCTTTAAATTGTATAGAAGGATTATTGACAGTATTTTTTTCATGTTAAAAATGTAGGGCTTCTCTTGTCATAAACTTTTCATCTCTGTAAATGCATGTCTAACCACAGAAGGAGGAAGTGTTTATCATAAATGAATATAGCCTTTGTAAAAAGGACAGTCCAGCAAGATGAAAAGGTCAGACAGAACCATAAATGTTAAACTGGTAATTTTCTGAATTTTATGAATATGTAAAAGCGAAGCTCCTCAACCACTGGTTATCTTTGTGAGTGTACACACCTTGTGCACATGGACTGATAAGGCCTCTCAAAAGAATATTCATCGGAGTTTTTGACCTCAGCCCTGCCAAGCTTTTAGAAGTCAAATTCATACTAAAAGAGATATTAGAAGAAGTTGGAAGGAGGAGAAGTGAGACCCAGTAATGTAACCTTGAAAGACTCAAAACCACACACATTGAGTGTGCCGGGCAGCATTGTCAATGACAGCTCCTGAAATAGCCAGGTTGCATCAGTTCATTTTGACACACCCATTTATTTTTATTTGCCTTCACACTTTGGCACATTAAGAATATTTAAGAATTTTTAAGACTATAAGGACCAAATACAAGTTTATTGTCTGCTCTCCTTGCTTGCCTTGTTTCTCTATCTTGCTGTCTGGGGTAAAGAAAATAGTGGAAACATCCCCTAAAGAAGAAATGAAACAATAGCAGTTAGTTCTGGGTGAATTCAAATTCTGTAGTCCCAGCTGTAAGTGCATTACATCTTTGGGCTGTGTCTCCTTCCAGACTGGGTGAGTACAAGAATCAGAGAAATTGATCAGAGGTACAGGAAATATATGGGGGTCTGTGTAACAAAGAACCTGGGTGTTGAAGTAAGAGTATCTGATGTTTTAGGATAGAGCCACCCCTAAGCCATTCCATGACAAAACAAACATGATGTCCACAAGTGAGTCTAAAAGTATTGCCTTATACCTCTGGTAATAAAGTTTGGGAAAAATACAAAGGACTATACTTATCTAATATGTCATATATGTCAATAATTCATATAAAAGTGATTAGTCTACATGACAATGATAGCTTTTAACATCAAACCACGATGTCACATTTTACACTCAGACACTTTGGAGTAGACTCACACATTTGATTACTGTTATACTGCTGTTTTTAAATAAGAGCTAATGTGCAAATGCAAGTTATGTTCCACAGTTAAACCAAATATTTTGAAGTACAGTTTTATAGTAATACAGATATTTGACCATTTCAGTTTGTTCCCACGATTCAAAAGCATAGATAATGTTTCTTTCAGGTGACTCTAGAAATGTGTTCACATGTGAGAATCATAGTAGTATCTCATGGACTAGCATCTAGACCAAAATAGGACTCCTATCTTGCGAATGTTGTCAGAGGCATAAGCTCTAGTAAGAGACAGAAGAAAATAGTTCAAATAGGATGATTTTTTAATATAATTTTAACAAAAGAACTCTTACTGAGAAGTAGGGAAACATCTTTAAAAGATAAATGTAAGTTTTTTTTTAATTAACAGTAAATGCAATAACAAAATGATGCAACAAAGCAATATTTTACAGTGTAATGAGCCAATAATGTGTCCATATTCAAAGGACTGCTGAATGACATTGGAATCTAGTTAACTATACATGGCTATATTAATTAGCTTTGCAGATGAATTAGGGACTTGGCAGTTTTTGAGGCATACATTTCTTTGTAAATTAAGGATCCTCATTGATAGAGTGACCATATTATCATTATTTTTATATTTAGTTCTGTTTTCTTAATAATCACTGATTCTTCAAGTACTTGTACACAGCCATAAAACAGAGATGCACAAGGTCTAAAATAGCAGAGAAACATCATGAAACAAGTCAAGTGGTAAAAAGGTGCAAGGAGAAGCTTTAGCCAGAGCCTTCAGATTACCCACCAGAGTACTATAAGGAGGAGCCTTATAGTGAAAAAGATGTATAAGTGAGCATCTTTTGTCACATCATCTATGAGGAAAACAAAGAAAGATTTGGAGAGATGCCTCAGGTGATAATCAATCCTAAGCATAGTGGAAGATATGAAAAGGAAATTATCCAGATGGTAAAGGGGCAATGACTTTTGTAGAAGTCATCGAGGAAAGCCAAGAATCAGGAAAAGGAGGGTTTTAAAAATTTGTGTAACCAGATCAAAGTAAAACTCATACAACTGAGATAATCCAAATTGATCAGGAAATGTGTAAGTTGCAGGGAAAAATCAAGGGTTAGCTTCTTCTGAGACCCATTCAAATACGCTCGAGGCTTGCTAGATTAGAAGAAAATTAGAACACTGCAATCTACCATGTAGGTCCTGAAGGAATAAATTAAAGTCCTCTTGGATCACCAGAGCACTTATCTTGCCCACCCTATCCCTCCTTACAGTTTAACACCATTGCCTCCAAATAATCTCAAGTCAAACAGGTAGTAGAGTGAGCAAGAGCTTCATTAGCATCTGGGCCAAACCGCATACCTTATAGAGTACGTAAGAACTGCCGTAGTCTCTTGAGGCTATTGTGGAACCTGTGGGCTGTTCCCTGTAAACCCAAACCATTACATCAGTCTGGAGGAGAGCATTCACCATCTTCATTCTGACGAAGAAAGACTATTAAGGCATCAGCCATTCTAGAGGCATTGACATGTTAAAAGTGGAAGGTAAAAAATTCTTCTTGGCAAAGCACATGAACAGCTACCAGATGATAAATAACTACATCAGCAACACTTAATAGGGTTTCATGGCAGTGTGGAGCGCTTAACCCATGATATGAGAACAAATCCAGACACCTAATCACAGCAAAAAAAGATCTCCACATAATTTGGTTGCTAATGCTTATGGGTCTGTTCCCAACCAGCTTATTACTTTGCTTTCAGCTTCTTCCACGTACCATCCAGAGTCAAGTAGCTAATAATTTTAATAATTTCCATGTCTGCTACACAGCCTGGGGGTGTTAGTTGGTTAGCACTAGGTAGAGAAAGGGGTAGTAATGGGCTATTTCATCTATCCCATCCTTTACAGAGCAGCATTTGGGATCATCCTAGTTAGTGGAAGATGGATGGTCAGAGGCGTCAAATCCCAGTCTGGTCAATGATTCTTGGCCCTATGGAGCTACATGAATGATAATCCAGAGAACAGAGTATACCACAAGGCTCCTGACATGGCTTCAGGAGCTGCTAACATGTAACTAGATGAATATAAAACCAGCCAAGTTATGCAGTCTGTCAATTTGGAAAGGAACAGGAATGATGCCATCTCTTACTCTGTTAATAGTGAAAAAATCCCACTTTTGGCAGGCTTTGGACAGTTGACTTGTCAGACAAAGCAAATGACTGCTTCTGTCACAACTCAGCTTATGGATGGTCTGAGCAAGATCAACCAAAGCTTCTTACCAGGGAAATTCAGGCTCTGGTGTTACCAGTTCACATTATGCTAATGTTTAATGCGACGCTTGATATTGTGTGATATCACCATAACAACACTCAAAAGCCAACAGCTACAGTGTCTTTCCGACACAGCAATGTTTGGGAGAAACCCCTTGAAGCTTCCACTAGAATTCATTAGCCTAAACTACAAACAAGAAGGTGAGGCTCTTGTTCAAGCAGAGAGACTCTCCTGACCTGTCTGTTCAAAACACCAAGTTCCAAATTTGCACAGGACACAAGTGGAATATGATGCAGGCAGTAGACTAGGGACTTAATCGACCGAAGCATCAGGAAATCGTTAAGTTGCAGGAGCTAGGCAGAGCCAGTTTTGGATAGGGGACAGCACCTACGATGTAGTCTGAAGCCACAAAGAAGGAAAGGAAAGGCCTTGTGATGTCTGAAGTTTTGATGATGGAAGAAAAGAGCTATAAGATCAAAGCTATGAGCCAGTAACAACATGGGAACTAGACAATATGGAAGGAAGTGGCCAACAGGACCCTTTTGTGGGATGTAATAATACAAATGACAAAGAAAATCTTTTGAGGCACCTTGAAGGTCAACCCCATCTGTCAAATGACACAAAAGACGTCCAAAAAAAAAACTTTTGTTAAGCGCTAGCGTTTGAGTCTTTGTGATTTCTTACTGGCCAAGATGGCGTGGTTCTCTGTCTCAAGGTATTCTGGGTTAATAGACTTGCTTTGCTTCCACCTCACCACCAGGTCATTAAGATGTTCATATTAGCTATTATTTATTACATGTGCCCCTCTCCCTTTTGAAACAGCAGGGAATCGCATATTTGCAATAGCTGCCCCTAGACTGTGGAATAGCATATCCGTCAATGTTAGAGCGACTCCTTCTATTACTGTTTGTAAATGTAGACTCAAAACAGACCTTTTGTCAGTAGCTTTTGAGTCCATCTAGATACTTGTTTTTATACTTATTGTTTTTTTTTGCTTTTCACGTTAAAGTGTCTGGACTAATGATTATATTGTTTGCAACTTTTTTTTCCCTTTTCCTTGTCTCTTAACTTTCGTATGTACAACACTTTGGTTAATGCAATGTAGTTTTTTTAATGTGCTTTATAAATAATTTGCTTGCTTGCTAGAAAGAATCAGGAGATAAAACGGATGGCCAGGGCTAGGCAGATCTCAAAGTCAAGAAAGACTAACAAATCCAGTGAAGTTTTCAGGGGCAAGAGGGAATCGTAGTGTTTAGATAGCACAGAGAAATTCATTAACTAAGATTCCTAACCAGAGTAAACTTGCAAAGAAAGTTTGATTTTGAAATCCCAAAGCTAAAACAATTTGAACGCTATAGTGCCGTCTTAAATAATTACCATTTGGTGTCAACATTGTGGTAGCAAGCGGCATAACAATTGGCATACAGCATAACTGCTAACACTGAAAAATGCTGCAAAATGTTGGTATGAATGGTAAACAGGGCTCACAAAATAGTGGCAATGTAATGTCAATTTTATTTTCACAAAAATAAGCGAATAATGAAAAAAATCATGCATTGAAATTCGAAAATAGACAAAAAGTAAAGAGTGCACAGCCAATGTCGCAAAAACAGCAAAAAATAATGGTTACAACAGAACTGTCTGCATAATGCATCCAACAGTCAATGTCAATTTATTTATATAGCACATCTTAAACAATATAGTAATGCTGCGGCCAAAGTGCTTTACAATAATAGAATAAAAGAAAAGTCTTATTAGGATGTTAGTTGTAAACTAAACCTAGAAGTCGAAGGGCATTAATGCCAAGGCAGGGCACCCACAATATATCTTCCAGACTGTATTCCTTCCAGTAGACTGGACTATTGTACCTTGTCATCACAAATCTGTCATTTTCTATATATCAAATTCCAAACTGCCGTTTGCTGTTAATGGAGGGGAACGGGCCCTAGCAAAGTGGCAAAAACAAAATTAGTTTAGGGTGGGCAATGTAGAAAATTGGATGGATTCTAAGAGTATGCCAGAGGGTCCAGGCAGGAGGACACATGACCAGCTTCACCTGTGGCCCAACCTTATACTCTTGTGGAATTTTTCTTCTTGTATCTAAGTATCCTGTATCTAAGGAACTTTAAGGAGCAGTCCCCAACTTCAAGGATTTTTCTTGTAAAACCTGCCATTTATTACGAATATTTTGGAGATATTCAAAAGACTAGGTTCTGATATGCCTATTGAAGGATTGATGAACAAACTGGGTTTGTATCCATACACCAGCACAAAGGGAGAAAATCCAGTATAAGAACAACATAAAAAGTTTCCTAAAAAATGTGGTCATTAGTGAAAATCTACCTAGTTAGTTTGTTTGACAAAAATCTATATATATAATTCACTAAGACAAGACACCCATGGAAAGCACGCCAGAAGGGGCGTGTATTCACTAAGCCGCCGACAAGTAAGACACCTATGGCGCACGCAGGGAGGAGCCACGCCCACCAACTCCAAGACCATTGAAAACGACAACTCGCAGAGCCAAGCCCACTAACTCGGACACGACGGCACAGAAAGAACGGCATCATTTATATTTGTCAGTTTTAGAGGCCTCATGTACCTCCGAGCCACCTTGACTGTTCATAGAGGTGTGTTTCTCGCGGAGGTGAATCGCCATATGCAGCGTGTAAAACGGTTTGCGAGGGGTATCCCATGGGATCCTTAAAACAATCCTTTACGACTGAAGTTAAAACACAATAAAGTAAGCAGTCTTTAAAAACCGAGTTTTCGGTTATGGCGCACGACCGCGTGCACCATAGCAAACTGTTTTACACGCTACATACAGCAATTCGCATCCGCGACAAACATGCGTCTTCTTAGATGCTCCTGCACTTTGTACACACCCACCTCACTACCACCGTGGTTGGGTGTCTTGGTTGATTATATATAGAAAGGCAGCCCAAACCACACAGAGCAATGAAAAGTCTATGTCAGCTGCATCTGGACTGTGCAAAGATGACAACGACTCGAGTGACAAGTTAGAGGTGGGCACACGAGCAGGCAGTGCATACTGGACGAGAAATCAGCAGACTAGCATGACGGAGGCAGCGGAGTGGACGTCCTTCTCCTCTCCTCCCGTTCCACCCTCCGCGCCTGAGCGCCGCACGGACGATTGTGTGTTGGTTCGTTCCGTGCATTGTTACAATGTTGCTTTTCTTGCTGATTTATTACATTACAGATTTTTCCAATGTTAATTTTCTCCCTGTGCTTAAAAATCATTAAAAAAACCGTCCTGATTATGCGGCGTATGGTACGCCGCGGGTAGGCTAGTAACATTTATTTCTATAGCACATTTTCATACCAGGCAGGTACCTCAAAATGCCTGAGAAGATGTCAAAGTAAAAAGTGTAAGAAAAAGTGACCCTGTAGTTAGGATATAAGGGGTTGGATAATGGATGGATGGATGTATAAATGCAATCCCAAAAATATTAAGAATAAATCGATGCACATTTAAATAATACAAATACAAGTAATAAATAGAGTCATTTTAAGTCTCTCTTGATGATAATGATAAGTTCAAATGGCTAGGATGGACATTAAAAAAATACAGCTACCAGATACTGGAGATAAAAAATAAATCTGCAGGGGTTCCAGGGCCAAAAGACTGCCCAGCCCCAACTGGGTGTTCTGCTTGAGGTAAATTGGCTTAAATAGTTCCTGTTGTTTTTAAGCTTTGTCTTAAAACATTTGATGCAGTGTGTCTCGTCTACAGTTGGAGCATCCACATTCATTCCAACATTGCTGTTAGCTTTACAGTACTTTAGGAAAACTGGGAAAGAAAACAGAACAGTACAGGTTAATGATGACTACAACTCCAAGAAGTATATGATATTTTAATGTTTGTATAATTTATTAGAACTTAATTAAAATGGGACTGTGAAAAAGTCAAATTAAAAAGTTTGTTTTAGGAGCTTTTTAAAATAGTATAAAGCCACCTCAACACTTCAATTATGCTTAGTTCTTGGTGATGTATAAGAGGACAACTCCCAATTATAAGGTAGAACAAAATTGAACAAGTTTTATATACCATTAATAGTCTATTAAAATCAGTTCTAAAGAAAACAGGTAATCATTACTATGCTAAAACTGGTGAGATGTGTTTCAATTTTCTTTTACTGGTTTCAGTTCCTGCTGATGCATTCTGTACTGACTGCAAACAAATTTTGCCTTTTTTAGGTAGTCCTAAGGCAATCAGGGCTTCTTAATAGCGATCGTACTTAGCCCCCTTACAGTGGCTCCAAAGGGCAGAACACAAAAACAAAATAAATCAGACACAATGAAATGAATTAAACAATTTACAATTGAACTTTATTTTCTGTACAGTTGTGCCTTCAGCTAAAGGCCTTTTCATGTTCCTGTCTTTGTTGTGCTTCTGTTAATAGTTAGAATATTATTCCATAATCATGTACTAATTAGGCAAAATATTGCTGTTTCATAGAGCTCCATTTCAGTTCCAAATTGCAGTATTATATGAGCTCAGTTGTAGACATTAATTCTTCACTTTGTACCTTAAACTGAAATGCATTTTTAATCTACTTTCATTGTGATTATTGGCTGTGTCTTCTTTCTCTCTCTAGAAGCTTGTCTATAAATTGTTCCAAAAACTGCACTAGAGTTTACATTTTTTCCAGTCTCATTTTCCTTTTGAGTTTTATTGGGAGATTTTCATAATATAAGCTTCAGATGTTGAGTGTAGCTTCTTTTTGTGTGGAGACCACGTACAGCCTAAGCACATTCATTTTATTGTTTAAAAAATGTTTATATTTTGTGTGATTGATATTTACAAAACATCTTAATTTGTGTTCAACAGTTCCAGCTTCAGATGTTTGACATAGTGTGCAGCTCTTCTTGGGCCAACCGAGACAAATGCTGTGAAATCCCAGGACTTGTAAGTATTCTTCAGCTCAAGATAAAATTATTTAATTTAAAAATCAATACACAAATTAATTTTACAGATAACACTTCAAAGTACTTAGGCTTCAGCGTCAGTTGTGTACTGGGGTACTTCAAGTACCTATCTTGGAGGAAAAGAAAGAAAATATAAGAACTGACAGATACTGCTCAGGAAAAACTGTTTTCTAATCTTCTAGGCATGTCACAGACCATTGTATAGAAATTCCCTCATTTATATACAGTACATATACATCTGATACTACCAAGAGGTAATTAAAGAGTATCCTCTTTCTTGTTATGTATAGTATTTCTTAAGGCACATCAGAAACTGTCTCTTTAGAGTTTTTCTTCATCAGAAAGCCATAACCACAAGAAAAGACTTTTGTCGTTATATGACTGGACTGTTATCTGCTGAAGTCCAGAGTGAAATTCCTTTGTTTTTGTGACTGCCAGGATCAAGTGGATGTTGTACAATTCTTATAAGCAGTCTCATTATTGCAAATGTAATAATGGATAGTAAGATGCATGCAATATAGGAAGAGATTCATTTGATTTTTGAAATTCTGTGTTTGTCCATAAAATTGCCATTACCTGTACTTACTTTCTCTGTTTATTTAGAGAATAATCAAAACACACTAACTTTAATAGGCAATCTAAAACAATTTGTTGATATCAGAAAGGTTTTAGAAAATAGGGGGTACTGTAGTAACTCTGTTGCCTAGATAAGCCTTTTTCACCTCTGGTTCTCTTGTCTGCTAGGGTTAAAATTTTGGTTTCCAAAGTAGTCTGTGGTCTTGCTCTCATAAAATAAGATCCAAAACCTTGAACTTTGGCTCTTGGCAAGAATGGGGGTGGGTCCTGTTGTCATTGTCCATGTTGGAACAAATGACATACATACATAAAGGCAGTCTATCAGTTCTTAAATCCAAATTTAAGGATTTAGATGCTAAGCTGAGGAGCAGAACTGACAAGGTAGTCTGAAGCTCTACCTATGCCACACGCTACTCCATGCAAGATTGAGGAGAATAAAAAGTCTTACTGCGTGGTTCAGATCTTGGTGTAGGATAGAGGACATAGGTTTTTGGGGTGTAGGGACTCTTTCTGGAACAGATGGGACCTCTTCTGCTAGGATGGGTTATATTTGAACAGAAAGGATACCAGTGTATTGTACACAGTAATCCAGAGGGTTTATTAGTTTGTTATAAAGCTTCAGCATAACCTCCTTTGACTTGTACTCTACACATACATGTAGTAAATAAACAAATGATCAAGGATGACTGAAGAGTTATTAGGAATGGTAAAGGTTAATCATAATAGAAACTGAAATAGCAATTGTTTGAACTTGTTCAATTGTTTGTTCTTCACATGGTATAAATTAGTGTGGTGGAGAGTAGTACTTCGGGACCTTCAAATCTCAACTGAATGTTATATCTCAGTGAATAGATTAGACAAGGTTGTTGGACTAAATGACCTATTTTCATCACAGTTTTTATAATGTTGTTATACAGTAAAACCTCAATTACACTGGACTACAAAAAATGTTTTTTGTTTGTTTCTGGGAACTTCATAGCAGCTCTTTATTAAGTTAATATTAAGCTAATATACTTGCAGCATATTCTCCACAAGCTCAGTATAATTCTTTGCTCTGTGCTTGTCAAGAAAATTCTGGACAATCTGCATGAATGAGGGTGCTGATTCAGTTGGCTTCAGTTTCTTTTTGAACTCATCGTCAAGCATCAGGTACAGATTTTAGGGCCAACAAAACACCTTCCTTAATTTTGACTTCACTTTTCTTGAGACCAAACTTATTTCTTAAATGCTGAAATGCATTGCCTTTACTGTCCAGTCACCCTAGTTGTCCAAGACCTGGAACATCGTAAATAAAAAAGAGGACGTGCTGGACGAAAACGGTTTTCAGATTTGGAGTCAGTTAGTGAAATTTGTTAAAGTACGGATGAAAGAATCCCAGGAGCAAAATGCTTGTTGACCAGTGTTATCCATCAGGGGTCAGGACTGAGGCCGTGACTGAAAAAGAAAGGACGGATAACAGAACAGCTACTTTATAAATGATATACAGTAGATTATGCTAGCGAATAGTTGTAATTATTAAAAAAGCTATATTAACAAAATATATCGTATTAACAAAATTAATCAATTTATGTAATATCGTAATGACCAGCAAATGCAGTTATTGGAGTTTTCTGCATTGTACTTGGAGTCTTTGTTTCGTAACAAACAGTGCCCTGTCTTATACTCCGGTATCTGGGATACTGAGCACATCTCCAAAACAATAAAAGAAAGCTTTCCCTACTGATAATTCTCTCCTGCTACTCACGTTATGTTTTTTTCTATACCGCAAACACTCCTGCTTATTGTCTCCTGACTCCCTACTCAAACCTTCCTTCTTTCCGCACCTTACGTTTTCTCCTAACTTCCCCTGTCACTCATCTCCTAAGAGGCGTTTCTGCCCCTCACAGAACAGAAGCCCTTCACCCAGGACTGGGGTCCCATACACAGCATTCTGACCTTTCTGCTGCCGTACAGCGCATCACAAGCTGTCTGCATGTCACAATATATTAACAAAACAATATTATATAATTTAAAAAGAAAAATACAATGCAGAAGAACATTAACATTAATACAGAATAACATTTCCGTCAGTGGTTTCCATTTTCGACACGTTATTCAATTTTGTCCGCAACATGCTTTATACCATTCACTTTTGTTCTTCTTACTCTGTAAATTAAAGCAATACTTGAAGCGCTTTTGCCGTTTCAAAAACATTTAGTAATTTCAATTTTTGTGACAATTTCAACACCACACGCATATGATTATTGACCATATAGTATAGTAATTTAGTAGTATAGTAACGTATAGTAGGTTAATTATAACAACAGAGAAAAGCTATGAAATGCTAATAAAACTGTAGGTATGTAACTGGCACTGTGATTTCAAAATGCGGCAAGCCTCGTGGTGCTGAGGAAGAGCACTATACGTTAGCACAAGAGAGAGTTGTTGCATCCAATGTACAGTGCTTGTGGCATATCATGCGGCAGTAGTAATAGGTAGACTTTTTTTTTGCCCTGACGGTTAATTGAGTGACAAATAATTAAGGTTTTACTGTATACTAAAAGATGGCATACATATGATATGTATTTTAGTGAAAAAAATTACAATGAAGAAGGAAGCTCAAAATGAACCTATGTAAAAATATATAGATATTCAATTGACTTCTACACATGTGAAAGGAGAAAGACAGATCAGGACAAATGAAATTATAATGCAAATGTCTCAAGTCAATAAAAGTTGAGAAATGTTGATTCCTGAACCAATTTCACAATCATCAGGAGGTTCAATAACCCAACAAAATGCCCAATAATAAAGGGATTATTAACCAGTTAGTCAACGCATTTCATAAGCCAAACACAGCTGAATAGGTAGTGGATATGTTAAACAAAAACAAACTAATAAAGATTAATAGACTCAATAAATGTGTATACCAAATATGTATGACTTTAACAAAAGTATACAATTGCAATACCATCTGCTTTACCTGTATAATGGAAAATCTTTTTAAAAGTGTTTAAAATCTTTGTTGTGATTATTGAATGAATGAAAAAATGTGAACAAAATGGAAAATTTATTTTAAGTCAAAGTGAATCCAAACTTTATAGTACTCTTATTAAACTATATCTATAAATTAACTGGGGGAAATCTTAAATACTATTAGAGGTTCTAGAATTTTCCATAACCTCCAACAATGGACTAACCAAAAGAAAAATAGTACCACTTAGAATGAAGAGAAAGAAAAGAGATACCAAATACCTTATGGATTGTAGGTTATAAATATGAGAAGCCACCACTTAAGACAACTGCAGTCTTGGTGTTACGGGGGACCTGAAATGTTTGCAGCATAATTATATTGTAATATTTCAGAATGAAGGAAAATAACCAAAACTGGCTAAAAACAAAAAACAGCAACAACAAGAGGGACTTAATAAGCCATATGACATTCAAAAGCACAAAAAATTTGAAACAATAAAGAAATAAAAATGCCAATTTAACCACTTGTGTCCTAAGTGGTTTTTGCCATTATTGTGCCTAAATTACATACTTTAAACTTAATTGCTCTTATTTTGCTTATATAATAAAGAAGATGAAAATGGCTGAAGAGAAGTAAGTGTAACACTCACCTTCTTGCATATTTTTACAAGAAACTCTTTATATGAATACAAATCTTTGTTTCGCACCAATATCAACTGCATAAAACACAAAAAATGAGTTTTAGGAATTTTTCCTTAAAAATCTGGACTTTACAGTACCTAACTAAGACATTTTGTGATGCACAACTCTGGAATCATTTTGTTTCTGTGCCCCAATCTGTTGTGCCAAGTTTAGATTTCATATCCCATAGCATTGCAAAATTACACCGTTTGGCAGAAGCTGTCCCCTTTTTCAGATATATTTTGTATCCCATTCTTGAAGCATTTAGTCCATTGCACCTTAACAGTGTCATCTAAACGATGTCTATATTTATTTATTTGTATTTATATAACCCGACACAGACAGGCAGAGACACGAGTTCCAGCACAACACGCACCTTTATTCCTCCATGCAGAAATGGTTTTCTGTTTGCATCCCCACTTTTTAGCACAATACAAATAATGCCAACAGTTACAGCACAGTCCTTTTCCCCTCCAAACATCCACACAGACATTGTCCTTCTTCCTGAACAGTGGCAACTTGGCCCCCTTTTATAGGACACCCAGAAGAACTCCAGGTGTCTGACAAGTTTCTTCTTCAGCACTTCCTGGTGTGGCAAAAGTGCTGCCAAACGGGGCTCAGCAAACTGTGATGATGCCGGTGATGATGTCAGTTTCTGCTGCTGAGCTATGTGTTCTGCTTGTCGAGATGCATGTCGATCGTTTAAAACCCTGCACAGCAGCTGTCCTTTAGTCTCACTGCTTTGACTTGAGAGACGTTAAAGTGTCTCTCGCGGGACGTCCGGGCTGATTATTACTTTTCTTATTTTCTGAATTTGCGCATAGATTATTATTGTTCTCTTGTACATCCTTTTTTGCCTTCTTTTCTTTTTAAACGCTTTCGTGTCTCTTTTCAACGCACTGCTCTTTCTTCATTGCTTAGTCGTTCATGTGCCATCTAGAATGTATAACATTTTTAAGAGCTGGGAGCACATGAAGTGTGTCTGCCAAAAGCTTTCCAACAACTGCAATGTTAGATGTCCGTGAAATTGTTTGCAAGTAGGCGTGACGTGCAAAAGTCACCGTCTCACAGGTCTTGCTTCCTAAGGATGTAATGTCTAGTCTCGTGTGACGTCAAAGTGTCTCTCCAAGATGATCACGTCTCAACCCAAGATTTTTTATATAATAGATTGATATATACAGTACACCCCCAAATTGTGAAAAACTGCAACTTTTGAATGTGGTTAAAAAATTTTATAGTTTAAACCCTAAATACAGTATGCCCCCAAAGCATTTTAATTGTGTTGCAAACTCAGCTTAATACATTAATATATTACCTAAAAAATTAACTTAATACATTACCTAAAAACAATGTAAATGTAAACCCGTATACTGTACAGTACTGTACTGCTATGTCTCCCGCGATGCTAGAATGTAAAATACCAATGTTACCGCTATACATACTGTAATTCATGCAAGTGTGTTTTCTTTGTTATAAGCAGAGTAGATACATAATAATTTAATTTAATTAAAATACAGTAAAATGTATGGGTACTCACTCACCACTGATGAATGATATTGATGATGATGAAAACGATCAAACCATCCCTTACTGGCTTGAAAATCTTCAGGCTCCGGGGCTGTTGATGATCCTGGTTGTAGTTCTTCGGCACCTTCTACATTGTCTCCTGTAGTGAACTGCTGATACAGTTACCATGCTTTCTCACAGATGATGTTACCATCCAAAGGGATGTTTTTCATCCTGCAGTCGGTGATCTACAATGCCAAGGCAGATTCCATCCTGACAATATTTTTATTCCTTACAGTCATTACCTTTTTGGCACTATCACAGAAACTTACAAATACGGTAATCCGGATCACTGCCTCGTTCTTCTTTATGTAGCGTACGGTGCTTTCATTAATGCCATAGTGGCGCGCTACTGCACCATAACTTTTTAGTTCCCGGAGAAAATCCTGTAGTTCAATCTTCTCCTGGAGTGTTTTAAACTACTTCTGGCGCTTAGGCTCAGTGCCAGAAGCCTTAGAAGGTACAGGGCGTTTCGGTGACATCTTGTGCATTTATGAATTACAAAATTAATACAATAACAAGATGGAAAACACGAGGACACTCAGCTGGAGACGCATTACAGGGCAGCAGTCAATCAGCAGCAAGGGGAAATGAATAATGCTCTTGGATTGGCTACTTTCATCATTCCAAACCACGTTTGCCTCAGTGGTTGCTTCCTGTTCTCTCTACAGCACAGTATTGCTACGAAAAAAGCCATAAAAAATTGCAGAGGATATTTGTGCTTTCCGCTATCAATTAATAGTTAGGTTCTAAGGAAAAATCCGCAAACAACTGAGTCCGCGAACTCTGAACCGCGTATTTGCAGGGGTCTACTGTATTGTGATGCACAGCCAACAGCTCAACCTGGCTTGTACCCCTGAGAATGAAAGGATGGGGGAAGGCAGCTGCCTTTAGAGACTGCCTCCCCTAAGACGCTAGATGGCAACTCCCCTGGAGTATAGCAGTGGAGTTTGGTTTCTCAGCCCTGTTGGGTGCCGCCAAGGGGAGCTGTCGAAGGACCTGGGGAGTCATACTTTGCCTATAGTCTGGAAGTACTATTGGATCTTGCAGATAGGATTCCCGAAGTACTTCTGGGCTGACGAAAGAACTTGGATTCTCCAGCTGACCTGGAATTGCTAGCAAGTCACATGGGAGCAGGAACAGAAGCACTGTTGAAAGGATGGCTGTAGACCCAGCAAGTGAGCCAGAGTTGGGAGGTGTAGGACAGAGCTTGCTCGGAGATGTGGTGGAGAAAGAGAGAATTTATTATTGTACTTGGTGTTTCTCGGCAACCCCTAGCGTCCACACATTTACTATATATATATATATACATATACATACACACATTTTGTACATACACTATATATCAGCCCCAAAGCTAGGTACTCATGTTGTCACGCTTGGGTCACAGATTTGCACAGAGACACAGAAGGTCGTAGAAAAAAAAGAAGGATTTTTATTCAGACACCGCAAACACATGAGCTTAAACGTGCTCCATGACAAGTCAGATATAACAGTTCCGCTAGGAGCAGAGAGATAAAAGCAAACAATCAATTCCCAAACTGACAGGCGCTGCAAGGCTTATAAGTCGGCGGAGTACCGCGCGAGGCTTGTATTACGCGTTATAGTGCAAGGATAAGGAGCAATGTGTAGTCAGTGTTTCAGGGTTTGTGGTTTTCCCAGGGGCGTCTGTCTCTATTTGGGGTGCGATCAGCCCTCCAGCTCACACCCTCCCCCTCAGCTTTATTCACATTCCTGTGAATCAAGCGACTCTCTGTACTAGGTTCATTTAGTCGTGATAATACATCTGCGTTGACGTGTTCAGAACCTGGTCGGTGCTTTACTGTGAAACTGTAAGGTTGTAAACCCAGAAACCATCTCATTAGACGAGAGTTTGTATCTTTCTGTCGGTACAACCACTGGAGTGGAGCATGATCAGTTACCAAAGTGAAGTTTCGTCCCCACAAGTAATAGTGAAGCGCTTCCACAGCCCATTTAATTGCCAAGCATTCTTTCTCAATTGTAGAATAATTGCGTTCCCTAGGAAGTAATTTCCTACTCAAATATGTGATTGGATGTTCTTCTCCATCAAAAATTTGTGACAGGACTGCCACACCAAATGCACTTGCGCCTGTTTGCAAGATAAAATCTTTTGTGAAATCCGGGTTCCTTAGAACCGGGTAAGAAGACAATGCTTTTTAAATCGTTGAAAGAACGTTAGCAATTTTCTGTCCACAGGACAGGTCGGTTTTTCTGCCTCTAGTAAGTTCTGTAAGAGGAGCAGCTCTATGTGCAAAATTTGGAATGAATTTTCTGTAGTAACCAGCGAGTCCCAGAAAGGCGTACTTGTTTCTGTGTCTCAGGTCTCGGGTAAACAAGCATTTCTTCTATTTTCCTTAATTGTGGCCTAAGTAAACCCTTGCCCATAGAATAGCCTAAGTAATGAGTCTCGGACATGCCTAGTTTACATTTCTTAGGGTTAGCAGTAAGGCCAGCCTGTCTCAAGCTTTCAAGAACGGCTTGAAGCCGCTCTAAGTGTGTTTTCCAATCATTGCTAAAAATCACGACATCGCCAAGGTATGCCCCAGCATATTCAGAGTGAGGACGTAGGATCTGATCCATCATACGCTGAAAAGTTAGAGGTGCCCGTGAAGACCAAACGGAGTCTTGTAAATTCATAGAGTCCGTCAGGAGTCGCAAATGCCGTTTTCTCACAACTGCTAGCCTCTAAAGGCACCTGCCAATAGCCTTCGTGAGATCTAGCGTGGAGATATAGCTCGCCTGACCCAGTTTTTCCAACAGTTCATCGACACGGGCATGGGATAAGCATCGAATTTAGAGACCTTATTCAAGCGCCTGAAATCGATACAGAACCGAACCGAACCGTCTTGCTTTGGGACTAATACGACTGGGCTGCACCAGTCACTTTTACTTTCACGAATTACACCCAGTGTCAGCATCTTTTTTACCTCTTCAAGACAATATTTCGCGCTTCGTATCCGGAACGGCCGCATCTGTACGCGAACATCAGGTGCAGTGGTAATTTTATGTTTTGTAATGTTAGTCTTGCCTGGTAAATCTGAAAAGACATCAGTGTTCCGTTCTATCAAAGATAACAGTTCTGTCTTTTGCGTGTCAGTAAGATCGTTACCAATGGTAACATCGGACTGAGAAACAGCAGCCAAGGAAGTGTTAACCTCTTGTCGGTCGTGCCATTCCTTCAAGAGGTTAATGTGTAAAATCTGGAATGGTTTGCGCCGCCGGTATTCTAACCTTGTAATTTACTGGACTCATACGCTCCTCAATAATGGCGGGCCCTGCCATTTAGCTAAGAATTTGTGTGGATCCGAGGGAACCAGTACCAAAACACGATCGCCAGGTTTGAACTCACGGAGCTTGCTGCGCCTATCGTAAAGACGCTTCTGAGTTTCCTGTTCTCGTTGTTGGTGTTCCACAGCAATAGAGGAAAGCATAGAAATTCTGTCTTGCAACGAAATTAGTCGATCTGCAAAGCTTGGACCCTTAGCTGCTCTCTCGTTTCCTATCCATTCCTCACGCACCACATCCAGGATGCCTCGCGGCCGCCTGCCGAATAACAACTCGAAGGGACTCAAGCCAGTGGACGCCTGTGGTGATTCTCGCACGCGTACAAAACAAACGGTAGGACAGTGTTCCATGTTGTGGGATCATTATGAGCAACTCGCCTGATCATCTGTTTCAATGTTTTGTTAAATCGCCGGTTAAACCATTCGCTTGAGGATGGTAAACAGTAGTACTCAATTTCTTAATAGCAAAGCTGTCACACAATTGTTTCATCACACGAGAAGTGAAAGGTGTGCCCTGATCAGTTAAGATTTCTCTAGGGATACCAATACGAGTAAAAGTTTCACATAGTGCTTTAGCTACAGCCGAAGAGTTGGCCTTTTCAGCGATCATTTCTGGATATCGTGTCGCATAATCAACCAACACCAGCAAATATTGGTACCCATCCTTAGTCTTAGGTAATGGTCCCACAATATCTAATCCCACACGCTGAAAGGGAACTTCCAATATGGGCATAGGACAAAGGGGAGCCCGAGGAGGCTTATAAGCAGAGACGATCTGGCAGTCTGGACATGAAGTACAAAATCGTTCAACATCTTTTCCCATATTAAGCCAATAAAATCGTTTTGATAACCGGTCTCTAGTTTTGTCGGCACCGAGGTGCCCCCCCAAGATGTGTGAATGTGCCAGATGCAAAACAGTTTCCCTATGTGCTTCAGGTACCACCAGTTGTTCAATAAATTCCCTCCAAATGATCTGAGATCACTCTGAAAAGGCAACCGTCCTTTTCTATAAAGTGTGGGGTTTTCACACCCCGAATTACGCTCTTGGTAATAAGAGTCATAGCAGGGCGAGCCTGTTTAAATGCATATTCTAATGAGCTATCAGTATGCTGCAAACGCACAAAATATGATTGTTCGTTAACACTCGGTTTGTGTTCGAGGCGTTTGCAATCTGGGAAGATGTAGAAGGAGCAGCCCATTCTGGAAGATTGTCGGGGGTGACCTCCTCCGTCTCGCTGGAGAGATCGGGTTCAATATCTAAGTTGGGCTCTAGATTTTCCCGGCCGCTACCAGTTCTTCGTCTTGGATTTCTTCTTCTTCTCCCCCACCAAGTTCATTAGTGGACTGGACTACTGGTCCCTTACATTTATTAATCAGTTTCGAAAAAGGGCATTTCTCCGTCCTATGAGTAATGGCCAAGGGCACGAGTCCAAACGGCAGACCAAACCTTAAAGTGGCGCCCCCTATAAGTTAAAGGAAGAAGTAAAGTCTGATAATCTTTAACATCACCATGTACACAGCGTATTTTTACAGTCTCACAGTCTCTAAGGCATTGTTCATTAAGACAGTCTCGTCTCACAATACAAAGGGCACTTCCGAATCTAACAATGCTGAGATTTCTTTGTGTCCCAATTTCACCGGGATCAACAAGCCATCTTTTCCATCCGGACATGTAATAGTTGAGCAACAAATCTCGCCAGTCCAATCCCATTGAATGAGCTGGAGACAAGCGACAATCTCTTGCCAAATGGCCGAGCTGATCACATCGGAAACATCTACGGTCGGCTCCGCTTCCGAAATATCCTCTGACGCCCACGCCGACGTGCTCTGTAGCCTCCACGGTCTTGTCGACCGCTGTTGCCGCTGTCTCCCCAGAAACAGGCGTCCCATCTACGACTGGATTTCCGGGTCCTACCTGACCCCATTAGATTTTCAGGTCCTGCAGCTTGTCGATCGAGCGGCGAGAATGTCCTGGACGCTCGCTCACAGGTTGCGGCAGCACGAAATCCACCGCTCTTTCTCCAAGTGGACTGTGAACCCTCTAATCGCCTGGACATAATCGTTAATGATTTAATATCATGGCGTAGAAATTCATCTCAAGAACTTCAGGTATGCCGCCAGTAATATATTCACGACAACTGTTTCCATTACGTCTCCTTCAAACCAACAGTGCACTTTATGTATCAAATCTTGAATTTGCGCACGGATTGGGTCATCCATGTTTAGTTTCCAGTCTTTAAGTGCAAATGTTTTAGACTTCTGAAATAAGTCTTGGGCATCCATCTGTGCAACCACTCTGGTACCACTTGTCACGCTTGGGTCACAGATTTGCACAGAGACACAGAAGGTCGTAGAAAAAAAAGAAGGATTTTTATTCAGACACCGCAAACACATGAGCTTAAACGTGCTCCATGACAAGTCAGATATAACAGTTCCGCTAGGAGCAGAGAGAGATAAAAGCAAACAATCAATTCCCAAACTGACAGGCGCTGCGCAAGGCTTATAAGTCGGCGGAGTACCGCGAGAGGCTTGTATTACGCGTTATAGTGCAAGGATAAGGAGCAATGTGTAGTCAGTGTTTCAGGGTTTGTGGTTTTCCCAGGGGCGTCTGTCTCTATTTGGGATGCGATCAGCCCTCCAGCTCACAATGTATAAACCATTCACAAAGGGGCCAATATAGAATGTCCAATCAATCTAACACATTTACTCAAGTCAAAAACTGGCATACTCCAGACAGTGGAGTGGAACAGTGACATTCTATCAACTGGGGAAAGACTGCTGCCTCCGCAACAACAACCCGAATAAGCTGCCGAAAACAGATGAATACATAATCAGTATATCTGACCCATTTAACTATTTGCTGATGATGCTAGTTTTTATCTGAAAAAATAACCTGCAATGTATAAATTGGAAATATTTGTTCTGTGTTTATTATTTTACTGTTTCTTTTCATTCATTTTTTTAGTTTTTTACAAATATATACATATATTGAGAACTTTTGTTCTTTATTATTTACAGATGGTCTCTTTGAGAGTCCTTCTCCTTTGTTAATTAGGTTAACATCTTCCCCTGATTTTTTAAGATACCCAAGACTGCAGATATTTGTCAGTGAACCAGTGTTTATGAGGTTATGTGTGATGCACAGGCAGTCTGGAGTTGCAAGTTTTAGCTGAAGGAACAAGTTTACAAGTTTTAGCTAAAGGAACTTTTCAGCTCACAAGCTTAGGTTTCCTGATCTGTTTTCAGAAAGTAGAAGTAAAAAGGCAAAAGATTTACCCAACACACACATTGTTACTTACAACTTAGAACAAGCACCTGAGAGTCATTGGGATATAAGCAAAATGTCAGTCTGAATATGTTCCGTAGTCTTGGGAGAGAGAAACTCATACATATGAAGAAATCTATTTATGCAGTTTCCAATGCAGAATTTTATATTTTTAGTTTCTTAAGCAGTTTGGTGTACCTGAGGTGGAATAGATGTTACACTGGATTCATAAAGTATGTAGGCTTTTTCACTTTTTTGCACACGTCATTGTTTTGTAGATTTGATTACAAATGATGTGAGAAGCAAGTAATAGATTGGGCTACGGGTCAGTAATTCCTGTGTAATAATGGACAGTCAAAATAAAGCAAAAATACAATGCACTTGTGGGAGCAAAAACTGGTTGGCATCAGCCTCTGCAAAAGAAAGCAGAAAAGTCATTTTAGAGAGTCATTCTCCATGTCAGGTTCTCTGTTGAATGCCTCTTTCTGGTGGCCTTGAAAGATTTATATCTCAAGATGGGGATTCACGATGAAAGTGGGAACTGGGTAATTTCTCGTCAAGTCGGTGAACGTCTGAGCTGCAAACAGAAAAGTAGAGATTTGAAAATGTCACAGAAGCATGCATACTTGACAGTGGAGACATCTATATATATAATTCACTAAGGTAAGACAACCATGAAAAGCACGCCGGAAGGGGCGTGGATTCACTAAGCCGCCGACAAGTGAGACACCTATGGTGCACGAAGGAAGGAGCCACGCCCACCAACTCCATTGGATACGACGACAACTCGCAGGGCCACGCCCACCAAGTCAGACGCAAGAACACAGAAAAAGTGGCGTCATTTATATTCGTCTGTCGTGGAGGCCACATGCGGTGCAGGGCAGGTTAATGTCATGCACCTCCGAGCTGCGTTGACTGTTCATAGAGGCATGTTTATCGCCATATGCAGCATGTGAGGGGTATCTCATGGGATCTTTAAAACAATCCTTTACAACTGAGGTTAAAACACAATGAAGTAAGCAGTCTTTAAAAACCGAGTTTTCGGTTACAACGCATGACCACTTGCACCATAGCAAACTGTTTTACACACTACATACAGCAATTCGCATCCGCGACAAACATGCGTCTTCTTAGATGCTCCTGCAGGAACACGGAAGACATTTTCCTACCCACCAACACTCCTTTTTCACCGGCCGCGTCTACCCTCGCTCTCTAGGCATTCACACTGCCTGCCCATGTGCCCGGATGCAAAAACTCACCGACCACCCAGTTAGCCCCTTTCGTCTGTGCTAGGAGTCCACATGCACGTCTATGCCACGTTGACTTTTCATTATTCTTTTTGGTTTCGACACCATGAAAAACCATGCGAAAGGAACAACGAAGCCCCGCCCAGAAACTACCCCTCCTCCCACGTGCTCAGGAACGCACCTCAGACCACTGCCCGCCAAATCAAACAGCTCATCAAACACATACTCACTCGCATTGGTCTGTGCTCCGGTCCAAACCCAGCTGTGAGCCACGTTGACTATTCTTTTGCCCTCCATGGCTGCCGCTTCAAATGTATTTCATGGAAACAACAATTCTTTCAATGTTATGGAAATTCCTACTTCAGGTAACTGTTTCTGTCAGTCGGGTTTTTTTGGAGAAATGTCATTGACGAGACTGTTGCTCTCAAACTTCGTGACATGGCTCTTAGCTTTGTTTGCCAACATTGGGATAACTTCGGTGACGTGGTGTCCGTTGTTCTTAGTCACAGAGGCATTGTTATACAGTCTGCTCAACAATACGCTGATTACATGAATACGTCCGGACTCTATGGTGCAGCGTGTCAAACGGTTTGCGAGGGTATCCCATGGGATCCTTAAAACAATCCTTTACAACTGAGGTTAAAACACAATGAAGTGAGCAGTCTTTAAAAACTGAGTTTTCGGTTACGACGCTCCACCACGTGCTCCATGGCAAACTGTTTTACACGCTACATACAGCAATTCGCATCCGTGACAAACATGCGTCTTCTTAGATGCTCCTGCACTTTGTTCACACCCCCCTCCCACCTCGCTACTACCGTGGTCAGGTGTCTTGGTGGATTATATATAGAAAGGCAGCCGAAACCGCACAGAGCAATGAAAAGTCTACAGTTCCATCTTTTCATTCACTTTCTGTTGTATCCTCAAACCCTCCCTTTTTAGACAACTGTGTCTTTCCAGAAGTGTTTAGCATTCAATAAATAATTATGCATGACATTGACCGTGTGTCTACCCGGCGTGGGTAAGCCGTTGAGCCCCATTCGGGCTGCAAACCGTGGAATTCCGACTCATACGCTCCCCAGGGCCGATTCTGGCGACGGGCAAAAACGTGCCCCGCACGTGGGCGGCCAAACTCAAAGGCGGCCGTTGAGGAGACGTGCAGCAGCCGGCGACGCTGCGACCGGCGGCTGTCCGCCTTTGAATTTTAAAGTCTGAGGGCGGCCAACGACTATAGCAGCGGCGGCGTTTGCAGTGAGCAAAGTTTGACAAAGTTGCGTGTGGCGTGTATTGTAGTCGATGCGTTGATGCCTATTAGGGACTCCACATACATAGCGATTTGCTCGCGCGAGCGGGCGTATAAGCCTTTGATGGTCGCCGGCTCATCGCACGCTCTGTCTGAACGGTTCCATTGCTTACCATGTGTTTACGACACGCTCTCTAAATGTGTGTAGTCCCTTAGTCAACGTTCAACTTGCATGTTTAATAGTTGCGTCGCGAAGGCGATAGATTTCATGTGAGACGCGTACGTTCCTCAACGGGATTGCGAGTCAAGAGAAGTGGCAAAAGACAGCGGGGCTGCGGCGATCTCTGAATTGACTGTCACTGTGTGCAGAGCTGCCTGTCGCTTAGAACGATTAAATAAACCGGCTTTCTAATCTAGGCTGGTTTGGTTTAAAATTAATCGTTTGAAATTAAATTTTATTTATACATCCCGACTCTAACCCTAACACCGTCTTAATCCTGTTTGAAGTAGTACATGTAATAGTAATATCCGTCATATCATAATAGAAAATAGGTACGTAGGGCGGCGAAACCACATTCGCACAAAGGCGTCCGTCTACCCAGGATCGGCCCTGACGCTCCCACTTAGATGCTCCTGCACTTTGTACACACCCACCTCGCTACTACCGTGGTCAGGTGTCTTGGTGGATTATATATAGAAAAGCGGCCAAAACCGCACAGAGCAATGAAAAGTCCACGTCAGTCACATGTACATCTGGACTGTGTAAAGACGACGACTCAAGTGACAAGTTGGAGGTGGGCACATGACCGGGCAGTACATACTGAACGAGAAATCAGCAGACTAGCTTGACGGACGGAGCTGAATGGACGTCCTTCTCTCCTCCCGTTAATAATAATTCATTACATTTATATAGCGCTTTTCTCAGTACTCAAAGCGCTATCCACACAGGGAGGAACCAGGAAGCGAACCCACAATCTTCCACAGTCTCCTTACTGCAAAGCAGCAGCACTACCACTGCGCCACCCGTTCCACTCTCCGCGCCGTGAACCCCCATCCCTCCGTCTGGCAGCAGAAGGCGCGAGGACGATCCGCCGGTTTTCAGTCACGGACGATTGTGTGTTGGTTCGTTCCGTGCATTGTTACAATGTTGCTTTTCTTGCCGATTTATTACATTACCGATTTTTCAAATGTTAATTTTCTGCCTGTGGTTAAAATTCATTAAAAAAACGGCCTGATTATGCGGCGTATGGTACGCCGCGGGTTGGCTAGTTTGTAATATTTGCCCATCACTCCACACTCAATAACCAATAATAAAGTGAAACCGTATTTTCAGAAAGGTTTTCAAACTTGTTAAAAATTAAAATCTAAACTCTCTCATTCAGATAAGTATTCAGGTACTTAATTCAGTACTTTGAACAAGTTTATTTGTCTGCAATTACAGCTTTGAGTGTTCATGAGAAAGTCTCCACAATTTTTAGACACCTGGATTAGGACAGTGAATCCCATTCCTCCTGGCAGATACTCTCAAGCTCTTTTAGATTGGATCGGAAGTGTCTTTAAACTGCCATCTTCAGATCTCTCCGTAGATCACGGGTGTCAAACTCCAGTCCCAGAGGACCGCAGTGGCTGCAGGTTTTCATTCTGACTATCTTCTTCATTAGTGACCATTTTTAGCTGCTAATTAACTTCTTTTTCTTTAGTTTTAATTAAACTTCACTCAGGCCCCTTAGTTGTCTCTTTTTCCTTAATTAGCAGCCAAACAATAATGAGACACGAAATAAGCCTCCACATGATCAGCTCACCTGTGTCCATCACACAATTTGTGAAAATAAAGAAAGGTGGAGGTCTCAGTAAGGTTGATCTCCGAGGTCACCCAAACATTTTAATAGTGTTCTTAGAAAAAACAGAAAATCAGCAGTTTTAGAAATGTCTGCTGTGGTGGAATGAGAGCAGCAACAAGCTGTGGAATTAAATAACGAGTGTAATGAACAGCAAGAATTGGCTTCTCATTAAGAAACTGGATGGAGTGAAATTGGTTGGAGTTTGACGTTTCAGTTTAGCTTGTCATCTTGTGGCTCGTTTCACATCTCATTTCTGTTTGGCTGTCATTTAATAAAGAAACGAATCAATTCTGATGTCTGAATCCTTAAAAACAGGGCCATTTCAATGAAGGGAAAGGAAGTTAATTAGCAGTGAATCCAGGTCAATGATTAGGAAAAGGGTTACAATGAAAACCTGCAGACACTGCGGCCCTCCAGGCCCGGAGTTCGACACCCCTGCTATCTGAGTCTGGGCTTTGACTACCCCAGTCAAGGACAGTGAGCACTTCAGCACTGTCCAGTCTGTATGCTTCGGCCCATTGTCACTGTGAGGTGAACCTTTGCCCCAATGCGAGGTTGCCTGCACTTTGGAGCAGGTTTTTCTTGAAGGACCTCTCTGCACTGCGGTGGGTTGGCACCCTGCCCAGGATTGGTTCCTGCCTTGTGCCCTGTGTTGGCTGGGATTGGCTCCAGCAGACCCCCGTGACCCTGTGTTTGGATTCAGCGGGTTGGATAATGGATGGATGGATGGACCTCTCTGCATGTGACTGTATTCATCCTTCCTTCAATCCTGACCAGCCTTTCCTGTCATTGCCGCTAAGAAGCAGCATCCCCATAATGTTTTTCCGCAGTGTTGGTACAGTAGTACGCAGGTGATGAGCAATGCCTGATCGTCAATGGGCATAGTGTTTGAAATTTTTCCCCAAGGATTTCAGTTTTTGCCTCATCAGACCAAAGAATCTTTTTCTACATGCTCTCAGAGTATATGCGGACTGTCCTGTGCCTTTGACTCGAGAGTGGTATCTGTTAGGCCACTACCATAAACGTCTGATTGCTTTGCTGATCTATCTCTGCAAAGGACTTCTGAGGCTTTATTACGGTTACTATTGGGTTCTTGTTCACCTTCCTGACCACAGCCCTTCTTGCCCGGTTACTCAGTTTGGCTGGATGGCTAACTCAGAGAAGAGTCCTGTTGGTTCCAAACTTATTCAGTTTCACACCTATTGATGACATAGTGAATGCGCTTGGAAATAGTCTGATTTTAGAAATTGTTTTATACCCTTGACCTGATCTGTGCCTCAGCAAAATTTGATTGCGGAGGTCTACAGACTTTGGATTCCTTGGTTTGCTATTTGTCCTGACATTCATTGTAGATTGTCGGACAGGTGCATGCCTTTCTAAACTATGCCAATTCAATTCAATTTTTCATAGGAGGACTTCAGTGAAATTCTAGACACACCTAATGAATAAATTAAAGCAATCAGAATGCACCTGAGCACAATTTGGAGTGCCACAGCAAAGGGTCTGAATACTTATATAATTGAGAGTTTTCAGTTTTTGATTTTGAGAAAGTTTGCAAACCTGTCTGAAAGCATGATTTTACTTTGTTATTATGAAAAACTGAATGTATATTGACCTGTATAAATTACAAATGTACCCATTTAAAATTTAATATAAAATGCAATAAAGTGTACAAAAAAGTGAAGGGGTCTGAATACTTCCTGAATTCACTATAAGTATGTGCAGCAGCTTGCAGATTTGACATAAGAGTTTAATTAGTCAGTCAGTCATTGTCCAACCCGCTATATCCTAACGCAGGATCACAGGGGTCTGCTGGAGCCAATCCTAGCCAGCACAGGGTGCAAGGCAGGAACAAACCCCGAGCAGGGCGCCAGCCCACCACAGGGCACACACACACACACACAAAGCACACACTAGGGACAATTTAGGATCGCCAATGCACCTAACCTGCATGTCTTTGGACTGTGGGAGGAAACCAGAGCACCCGGAGGAAATCCACGCAGACACGGGGAGAACATGCAAACTCCACGCAGGCAGGACCCGGGAAGCAAACCCAGGTCTCCTAACTGCAAGGCAGTAGCGCTACCACGCGCCACTGTGCCGCCCAGAGTTTAATTAGTCATTCCAAAAATTAAGTGTATGAAGTCTCCACTTGAGTGAAGTGTGCACTCGAATACTGTTTCCAATTTTCTATAAATTTCTTTTTTGATCATCACTTTTAACCATTGTTTTACTTCAATTGTAATTACATCTCTGCTGTACAGTACTCAATCTATTCAGTGATTTTAATCTGCCAGTCAACCTAAAGGTATGTTTCTGGGTTGATGGAAGAGGTCAGAGTCTGTAGAGGAAACCCATGTGACAAGCAGCAGAACATGTGGACAGATGACACTTAAGTACTTCACAATGAATTAAGAAAGGCTTTTGTAAAAAAGTAATAATTTTAAAGTGTTTTTATCACAATTGAACCATAAAGATCCATAAGTATGTATGTTACAGATACTTTTACTTTGTATATATTTTTGTCATGGTAATTTTGCTTCTATTCTAGAGAATTGAAGAGAACTGTTCTGCATTGCCACATGCCTGCACCTGCTCTCAGGACAGCAAAGGTCCAGCAGGGCCACCTGGACCACCAGTAAGGATTTGCACAGCTTTTTTTTCCTTGGATGAGAGTATTTATTAAAAATTTGTATTCCAACTTGAAAAGCACCAATTAAATATATTACTTAATTTTCAAAAATATAACCATTTTAAATCCTTTGGTCAACATTTCTCTTCTTTTGTACGTCCATCCCTTGGCTTTCACTCCTTAGGTCATGTATTGTACACTATTTCAGAAAGTAATTCTAGGGTGTGTCTTTATCTTAAAGTGTTAATATTGTATAGTTAATGAGAATAGCAAACTTATGTGTTTCTGTCCTTAATGCCTTAGGTGTGGTGGCGTTCTTCTGTCAGTATTAACAATGTGTTTTAGTGAAACCAGCTTATATTTAAAAATGTTTTATATTAAATGTTATATTTTAAAAATTTTAATCTAAGACTTGGTTAGGCTTCTAAAACATACTTCAGTTAGCTGTCAGTTTCAATATGGGAATGGCACATATAGTTTTCTTTCATTACCCTTTTATTCTAGAGAAATAACTGAGGCAAATTTCAAATCACAGTCGCATAACTTTGTTTTATATAGTGTTTTTCCCATTGAGAAAGGACAAATTATCATTTATACAGTATGCCTACTGTAGTTAGAATAAGGCACAAATAACATTCAAAACAAACAGTCTCAAGGTAGACTATAGTTGCATTCAAGAAATATCAGATTGATCATTAATCTCAAACATTTCAATTCATTTAAAATGATATCGGAAAGATTTTCTTAACTGATTGGACTGCCAACACAGACTCTACTATAGAAAACCCAGGAGTGGGTTGGCGGCTAGTTAGCTGAGGTCTCCAGGACTATAACTTTATTTTTGACTTTCTCTTTTATAATTTTAATCTCAACCATTGTCAACTGGCCATAGCTCATCAACCAATTTATGGACAAATATTCTTGGTTTCCATGTTTGATCAGTTACTACCAGGTCTTTGTGTGATTTAACAAATCCGCATTTATATGGGCACCAGTTCTGTATTTAGTAATTAGTATAATTGTATTTTAATTGAAAATTGTTCAAAATGTTCTGCTCCTACATTCAATAAAGAGCGCTATACAATAATATAATTTGTATCATATTGTATATTCTTGTTTTTACACAGTTATGTTACCTCAATATTAAGTTCTTTGCTAGAAGTAGTTAAATAAATGAGGCTTATAGTAAATTTGTACTTTTTTTCTTGATAGGGTGGGCCAGGAATCAGAGGTCCAAGAGGGGAACGTGGAGAATTAGGTCCACAAGTGAGTAATTTTTAATGCTTTTGAGAAAGATGAAAAATTTGATAAATTCGGCTGCCGTAAAAAAGCCGTCTTTCTAAAGTTGATTGACATCTTCCAGCATTCCATTTAACAGTGAAGTACTGTATATTGTATAGAGTAATTAAAATAGAAGAGCTTTTTTGAAATGGGCTGATTTGAAGAGCATGAAGTCCTGTTTGGGTGTCTGCTTGAGTATGCTGTCTAATGAACTTGTATATCACTCATTATTCCATCCTACCTTGTAAAGTCTCTAGACTAAGACAGTCTAATATGTGATTAAGTTTTTTTGTCTTACCTTAAGGCCATGCATGCAACAGTTTATATACATGCATTCTTGTTTTTCTTGCTTTAAAGGGACCTGAAGGACCTCGGGGAGAAGTTGGGTCACCAGGGCCACAGGGGCCCCCAGGACCTCAGGGACCAAGTGGACATTCTATACAAGGACCTCCTGTAAGAGTTTTAAATGTGGCATACATTATTTTAGACATGCTTATTTTATTATCATTAAAAGAATATGCAACAGTTTTTATTTATAATACTAATTAAAAGCGAGACTTCAAAATCTTTTAATGTTTTTTCCACTAAGTACAATGTATTCTATACTTATGAATAATTTCTCAATACAGTAATCCCTCCCCGATCGTGGGGGTTGCATTCCAGAACCCCCCGCGATAGATAAAAATCTGCGAAGTAGAAACCATATGTTTGTATGGTTATTTTTATATATTTTAAGCCCTTATAAACTCTCCCGCACTGTTAACATTATTAGAGCCCTCTAGACATGAAATAACACCCTTTAGTCAAAAGTTTAAACTGTGCTCAATGACAAGACAGAGATGACAGTTCTTTCTCACAATTAAAATAATGCAAACATATCTTCCTCTTCAAAGAATGCATATCAGGAGCAGAGAATGTCAGAGAGAAAGAGAGCGCGAGAGAAAAGCAAACAATCAAAAAATCAATACGTGCTTTTGAGCTTTTAAGTATGCCGAAGCACCGCGATAAAGCAGCATTTTTTAGAGGAGCGTCCGTATCCTTTAGGCAAACAGCCTCTGTGCAAACAGCTCCTCTGCTCACACCCCCTCCGTCAGGCAGAGAGAGTGAGAGAGACAGAGAAAAGCAAACATCGTATATCATTGAGGAGTTTTAGTTAATATGTAATACATGCTCTGATTCGGTAGCTTCTAAGCCATCCGCCAATAGCATCCCTTGTATGAAATCAACTGGGCAAACAAACTGAGGAAGCATGTACCATAAATTAACAGACCCATTGTCTGCAGAAATCCGCAAACCAGCGAAAAATCTGTTATATATATTTAGATATGCTTACATTTAAAATCCGCGATGGAGTGAAACCACGAAAGTGGGATCACTGTATACAGTATAATCTGTGAAGTCCACTGCATATATATCAGTCAGGTACCAAACAGCACCAACATTCTTACCCAAAAGTTACCCCACCCCATCCTGAGTAGTAAGGACAATGATTAGTTAAGATTTAATTATACAGAGGGGCCACCAACCTAAACACAGCACCTATGAAAGGAAATGTAAAAGGCACTGGAGAAAAGACAATATGCGAAGAGCAAGAGAAAGCACCATGGAACAACAGACATCTAGAATTTTAGAACAGAGGAATTCCAGGCATTACTGGACCTTGTTCACTTGAGTCGCAAATAGCACCAGTTGTATTCAGCAATAAAATATAGATAGTCAGTATCTGCCATGACAAAATTGGGAGTTTTCTTGCATGTTGGAAGCAAAAGTTTGACAGCAAGACTTTTCATAGACAAAAATGATTCCAATAGTCAGAATTAAAAGGCAGTAATGAGAGATCTAAAAGTCTAATTTTTAAGCTAAATTAGAAGATTAAATGCATTTTGAGACAACCCTATCTCCAGAGATTTTTTGTGTAAAGCAGTGATTTTGTCCTCTGATGAATTTTTGTACAAAGTGAAGACTATACAAAATAATATCTCTAAACAAGACAAAATTTCTGTCTTGAAAATTTCTGTCATATGATGTACCTCCTGAATTTGTCCAGCCTGGAAATAATTAAGGAGTATTTCTGCTGGCTTAAAATGCCCAAGGATACTTTTGATTTCATTACAGTTTGTAAGGTTTGTTGCAGGGCTAAGTAATCTCATGGTTTGCCTGCTGGTTTGCAACCTTTACCAGATCCTCCGCAACCATGGAAAACAATGTCAATGGATTTTATCACTGATTTATCTTCTTCTAAGTGATTTAAGACAATTTTAATTGTGGTAGGTAGACTCTCAAAATATACTCATTTTAAAGGAGTTACAAATGGCCAGAGAGTTATCTTATATCTTCCTACAAAGGATAGTGTGCCTGCATGGTTTTCTAACATGCAATGCTTCAGATTGAGGAGCTCAATTTGCTTTCCAATTTTGAAATTTATTTTGTGAAAGTTAGGGTTGTTCAATTAATATTACCTCTGGTTGTTATCTGGAAGTCAAAGGGAAAACTGAATGGGGTAATTGTGACCTTGATAAGTTTCTCTGATATACAGTTTTTCCAGTCAAGATAACTGATTTGAGTTACTGCATTTTCCGCAATTCACTCAGCTTTGATTAGGTAAAATGGCTTGTGAATTTTGCGCCAGGTTTAAATGTGTTTCAGGTCATCCACTAGGATTGTTACAACCCATCTCTGCTTTCAATAGATCCTGGGTATGTATCAGCATAAACTTCATTATTGAACTTCCAACCTTACAGAATATTACACCTATATTAATAATATTTGATTGTTTTTCCAAGAATGCACATTTTATATTTAAAATGCTTCCAACAACTGAAAAGATGGCTGATATTGTATACGTTTTAAGCCCTATGGTTTTCCTTCATCAATAATTTCAGATAGAAGTTTATCTCCAGGTTCTAGCAATTATTGTATGATAATTTAGAGTATACTCTAAATTTGACTTCTGGTTATCACTCTCCAGCAAATGGATAAACAGAGTGGGTAACCAGAGACTTGGTAAAATGTATACTGTTTATAAGATGAAATAATTACGATGCCTGGAAAAATATTTGGCTGTAGGGTGAACTTCCTAGAATTTTTTTTATCATTCTGATATAGGAATATCTCCTTTTGAAGATTTGTTTGGGTTTCAAAATAATTTAATGGGTATTGCCTCAATTTGTTGAAGCATCCCTAGTTTGTCTGAGAACGTTTCAAGGTTTAAAGAAGTCTGGATGTTAGTACAAGAAAACCTGCAGAGATATGAAAATACTACCAAACAATTTCCTGATTACAAAAGATGATCAGCTTTAAAGGTTTGAACTGGGCAGAGGGTGTGACTCACTACACGAGACATTCGTCAGAGGATTCCATTTTAAAAGCTAGGTCTCCGTTATATCAGGCCCAACATAGTCCTTGACAAGTTTTTGGTCTATTTGCTATAGGCTGTCCCTTCCCATTTATTTTAAAATATATCCAGTCTTTCATGTGTCTAATTTAAAACCTTTTCTAGTCCTTATTGTAGAAATAGCTCACCAGTGAAGTTATGGTCCTGAAGAGCTATCCTGGGTTTGCTTTGCCGATTTCAATACTCCACCACTGTTGAGTTCTTTTTATCTTTATTTTCATGGCCAGCCAGATTGGCGCATCCAGAGGTTCCACATTAGAGGGAGGGCTCTGCTATGAGCTGTTCATTTTAAAAATGTATTCGTTCATAAAATACATTTTTGAAAGCAAAAATATTTGTGGGAATATAGGGGTTTATTACTAAAGTATTAACTAAATTATTATTTAATAAAAACTATCCAAAAATTTCAAGGTATGCTGCCATATAAAATCTTTCTACAATTACTAGAATAATTGTGTTACCCTTGGAGGGAGGTAGATCAGTTACAAAATCCAACCATTTGCTGCTAAGACCTAACTGGATTTAGTAATGGTTACAATAGATAACCAGGTACATTTTAGTTTCTAATACAGGCCTCACAAGGCAAAATATTCTTTCACACCCTTTCCCATGACCCCCAAAAATACCTGGTAATTATTTCATTAATCTTAAATTTACCAGGATGGTCAGCAATTAAAAAAAAAAATCACCACCCCAGTTAAGAAACTTAAAAGAAAGTGATACAAGAAATAGCAACACCCTGCCAGGAAGAAGTGCACACTGATTCTGCTCAGAAATTTCTTGCAATAGACAATGTTATATAAAGTCCTTAGTAGCTGTACTTGAGTTAAAGTAGAGTTATCTTTCTGGAAAATAACCTAAGTTAAAATAAAATTTGCCCATGAAAATACTACTCAAATTTAAGATTCTGATGTTTCTGATATTAAATGTACTTAAGTATCAAAAGAACAAGTAAATGTGGGAGCTCTACTTGTTTTATACATGCAAAAAATTCAGGCAGTTTTCTTTTGTATACGAGTTGTATTTCAATCACTAACATATGAGCCAAGCTGGTATCACCTCCTTAAACCTGAGGCTATCGATAGATGCATCCAAAGATGAACCGGGCACAAACATTTACAAGTGCTTAGTATTTTTTATTCCAACCACAAAGTAATCAAAATAAAGTACAGTGCAGTCAATCCAATAAATATTCTTCAATGAATACTTAGATAAAATTGCATCCTTAGTAAAGATTAAAATAAGTCATTAAATAAATTAATACAGTTAAAATCTTTCGGGTTTAAAAAACTCAGGAATTGTCTGTTTTAAAAACCTTCATAAGCCTATGTACTTCTGTCTAAAAATCTCATCTCCTCTGCTCTCCTGACTAGATGTGCTCAGGTTGCAGAGACACCCTCCGATAAGAGCAGTCTTCCCTCAAATTGGTTTGAACTACAGTCACACCATTCAGTCACCACAAGCCTACCTTGATTTCCTGCCACCGTTGCATTGTCTCCTGCATGGAAGCCTGCTCCTTACTCCCTTGACCTTCAGCAGGGAATTGTTCAGAGTTGATGGTTGCTCATGATCCTTGCGCGCTCAACAGAATGCCTTCAAGGCCACTTCCTGACTGCTTTTCTCATTTCTGTCACACTGGCTCAGCTTCATCCTGACCTTTTTTCAGTTCCTTTGCTCTATTTAACTTCTGGATTTTTCTCTTCCCTGTTTCTCTTCACTATTTGGAGAAGAGGCAGCCAGCAGTTCATATTTGAATAGTGTAAAATGATCATACTCGACACACTTAAAAAGGTTTGGCGCAGCCACCTGTATAATATCCCTAGCTACAAAAGGCTTTGAAAGGAACCATAAGACTGAGTCCAAAACAGAACTGAAGTTGAGTTGCAAATATGGCGGTTTTAAATAGTCAGACCGGAAATAACATGGGGAACCGGAAGTGACCATTTTCCGATGTCATTCGAGACACCGGAACCGGAAGTTAACTCAGATAGGTTCCCCCACTGCTGCTCTGTAAAGATAACAAGAGAAGATTTAGTGCACTGCTCCACCCCCTGGCCTGGCATGGATTTACCTTCACTTGGTCCATACAACGTCCTACTATTCGCACGTGCATGACAGTAGCAACATAAAATAATTGTGAGTGTATGTATGTGATTTAATATACAGTAATCCCTCCTCGATCGCGGGGGTTGCATTCCAGACCCCCCCGTGATAGGTGAAAATCCGCGAAGTAGAAACCATATGTTTGTATGCTTATTTTTATATATTTTAAGCCCTTATAAACTCTCCCACACTGTTAACATTATTAGAGCCCTCTAGACATGAAATAACACCCTTTAGTCAAACGTTTAAACAGTGCTCCATTACAAGACAGAGATGACAGTTCTTTCTCACAATTAAAAGAAAGCAAATATATCTTATCTTTGAAGGAGCGCCGTCAGGAGCAGAAAATGTCAGAGAGAGCGCAAAGAAAAGCAAACAATCAAAAAATCAATACATGCTTTTAAGTATACAGAAGCACCGCGATAAAGCGGCATTTTGTAGAAGAGCGTCCGTGTCCTCTGTGCAAACAGCCCCTCTGCTCACACCCCCTCCGTCAGGCAGAGAGAGTGAGAAAGATAGACAGAAGCAAACAAGCACCGCGCGGGAAGCATATCTTATAGCATTGAGGAGTTTTAGTTAATATGTAATACATGCTCTGATTGGGTAGCTTTTAAGCCAACCGCCAATAGCATCCCTTGTATGAAATCAACTGGGCAATCAAACTGAGGAAGCATGTAACCTAAATTAAAAGACCCATTGTCCGCAGAAAGCGAACCAGCGAAAAATCCATGATATATATTTAGATATGCTTACATTTAAAATCCGCGATAGAGTGAAACCGCGAAAGTCAAAGCGCGATATAGCAAGGGATTACTGTATATGTAAGCATTTCGGTAAAGCGCTATTCAAATCATGTATTTTTTTTCCTGAGAGGACACCTCATTCATGGTCAAATACCAAGTTACATTAATATTTCCTTTTTCACAAAAAAAGCCCACTGTTCATTTACATGTTTGGATACTTTGTTGGTTCTGCAGTGTCTGTGGATGCACTGAATGCAAGCCTCTTCACTCATGTATCACACCATCCATAATGTGATCTTGCATGTTCTCTTTCCCTGCGTTAAACTAATGCTGGTTTTGAACTTTATATTACAAATTCTGTGAAAATATTGCAGTGCGATTATATACCTTTTTGCCATCTGGAATAACTGTAGCACAGATAGTTTTCAGATTAGCTTATATTTTTTATTACTTTTACTGAAAAAATGTGTGTGATTATAAGTGATATTTTTTCTGTGATTATTGTATAGTTATCTGGAGGAGAGAGAAACAGCAATTCACATTCTGTAGGAACCAGCAGTAACCTGTAAAACAGCGACTAGAGTTGATTTTCCAAAGTGAAAAGAATGTACAAATGCACTCAAGTTTTTACTGGTGTAGAGAGACAGCTATTCACACATCAGTACCAATCTTCAATAGTGTTTTTTGTGGTGGTAAATTTAAGCCTTTGTTTAAAAAAACTAAGAAAAATGTAATCACATTGTCTGAATAGGATTTTAGGGAATTGCTGCATTTGTATTTGCAGTTCAGTTATTTAGGAAATTCAAGTAAGGACAGGGGTGTGATGTGCACTCGGATGAAATCATTAAATATTTTAAAACCCAATGCCACGTCACATCAGCTGTGGTGCTTCTAGTGTTAAAAACAGGATTCTGATTAGGTTCCAATACTTTTTAACAGGAAGGATTTTATGTATGAACGCACAGTTGAATCATCAATATGATGAGTCAGCAGGGAATCATATTGGCTCTTTTCTTCACTGTATGCTCTATTGTGGTGCTGAGGTATCACCTGCTGCACTCGGGTCCCAATCCAAGTGGTTCATCGTGTGGTGGGGTGCCAATGCGCTATCAACGCATACTCCCAACCTGATCCACTCGAAGATGTGATGTCAGTTGGCACCTTACCCCCAGGCAATCTCAAGTACTTCTTTTTTCAGAGAGCAAGGTTTGTCATTCTGTTTTACTTAACTTTTAGTAACTTTTCTTTTCATGTCTTCTCTGTGCTCGGCATCACTTTCCTGCCCAACTCCTATACCCAGAAAAGGATAAAAACATGCCGCCAATTTAGCCAGAGCAGTCTAACCAGTGGAGACCGATGATAAGTGAGTGGCCATACAATGTCCATACAGTCCATTTTAGGCTGTATATTTTTTCATTAATTCAGTAATGCTATAATAACAACACATTTCTTTTGTCTTTCATTCCTAAATGGCTTCCTATTTTAATTTATTAAAACATTTAACATGCTTCAGGCCACATCAGCCATTGTAAAACTGGTTAACCTTATTTTTACCTTATTACTTTCTGAATTGTAATGCATTATTACTGCTACAGAATCCTATGAGTGTTCTTCTTGAAGCTGACCTGTACATGATCCCATTATAAAGTAACTGAGCGCCTTATTTAAAACAAACTTTACTTTGTAAAAAATGGGACCAGGAACACCTGTGAACTGTTCAGCACTCACCCTTTACATAGTAAAATTTTAAAAAAATAAAGCGTACCAGAACTTGTCCTAGAGGGTCCCCAGCCAGGGAAATTCTTTTAATTAATTTATTTATTTATTTTTACTTTTATTGAATGTATTTAAAGCATGTAACATTTCATACTATTAAGTCAAACTTAACAAGACTAAACCCCCATGAGAAAGAGAGAAAGGCCAACACCCAGAGTGAAATTTTTGAGAGTAGTATAGAGGCAAAGGAGTATTTCTCTCCAGTTGAAGTGCTTATCCTAAAATATTATTAATTAGATCCCATCAGGTTTTAGAAAAGTTTTTAAACAGATCCACCAAGAGAGAATTTGATTTTTTCCAATTTCAAATAGTATGTAACTTCAGTTACCCACTGACTTAACAAAGGTGGGTTAGGATACTTCCAGTTAAGCAAGGTAAGTCTAAGTACTAATAGTGAAGAAAAAGTAAATGACCATCTTTATGACATGTATAAGATGTGAAGCCTGAAGTCCAAATATCAAGTAAACACTTTCACAAAAAGTACAAGTATAAAAAAACAAGTGCACTTTTATTCAAAAATATAACCGATGAAAAAAGAAAGCAGGTTACGGTAAGCGGTTGATATGCCACTTTGTGTGGTGCAATGCTAAGAACTGCTGTCTCCCAATAAACAGCTTCTGGGTTCGATGCTGACAGCTTCTCAAGTTTACCGTTTTAAGTAGAAAGCTGCACTTATTGTTAATATTATACAATAAAAACATACATTTGATTTGTGTCTGTAACAGCTGCTGTAAATTTATAGTGCTTGTCAAAGTTAGCATTTTTTATTCAGTTTTATTCTGTCTTTCGCGTTCACGCTCGCCCCGATCAGACACTGCTGTTTTTTAAATAAAGACGCGCTATAACAGAGGTGAACTCAGATCAGAGAAAGAGAACAGAAGCCCTCCCCGCAAGAAACGTCCACTCACATATTAGAACAACACAGCTGCACCAGGCGTAAAGGTGAAAGATAGCACCGTTTGTATACAGGACAAAGTCTGGCGTCGTCCTGCCAATCACCTGTCCTTGAAAGAAACCACACGGCTTAAAGAGCTCACAAACGCTACACTGTCCAGATCTAAATACTAGTGTGGTGTATATGCCCCAAAAAAGTCTAACTGCATTCTCGTACCACTGCTCGTGTACTAAATTGTCAGCAGGTATTTTTCATGGCATTACACGTGTAATTTGAGAGCATGCCCTTGACAATCAAACAGAGGAAGATCTGCAGTATACTTGTGACTTTATGCTGTAGTAAGATAAGTAAATAAATCAAGATAAGTAACATTTGATTTGGCTTTTATATAAGTGACATATAAATGTATATATCTATACTAATAAAAGGCAAAGCCCTCACTGACTGACTCACTCATCACTAATTCTCCAACTTCCCGTGTAGGTAGAAGGCTGAAATTTGGCTGGCTCATTCCTTACAGGTTACTTACAAAAGTTAAGCAGGTTTCATTTCGAAATTCTACGCGTAACGGTCGTAGTTTAATCCTACTTATGTACATATATACGTCCATAGCCTGCAGCTCGGTTGCCGTGTGAGGCGGCGTTGCGTCCCCCACCACCACGCCTCCTACGTAGTTGGCTGCCTGCCTATATTGTGTCCCCCATCCCCATGCCTCCCACGTAATTGACTGCCTGCCCATATAAGGCCGTCCATCGCTCTGGTCTCTTCATTCCCTTCTTTGCTTCGCCACGGTATTCACGTCTCCTTGCTGATACCTGCAGCCTTTTTATTTAATCCATGGCTTCTCCGCGATTTTATTGTTCGTTTATTATGATGCGAAGTTATTGATGAAGCCAGTTGTATGCTTACAACGCTTGACAGATGCCGAATGTCACTTCAACACAAGTCCTGCAAATACTAACGTAATTGAAACAAACCATGAAACTCAATCCGATTATGACAGCAGCAATCCAAGCTGTGAGAAAACAGTAAAAAAAACAGGCGTGTCAGACGTCGTGGTACATTTTTTGATGCAGCTAGACGTAAACAACTTTGTGACGCTGCCTCCAAATACTCGCAGAAAAATCGACAAGTTAATAGACACGCTGTCGCTAAATACTCGCAGGCAAATCCACAAGTTCATAGAGACGCTGCAGCTAAGTACTCGCAGGCAGTTCCACAAGTTCATAGAGAAGCTGATGCTAAATATTCGCAGGCAAATCCACAAGTTCATAGAGACGCTGTCGCTAAATACCCGCAGGCAGTTCCACAAGTTCATAGACACGCTGCCGCTAAATATTTGCAGGCAAATCCACAAGTTAATACCGGGAATGCCTGTTAATCATCTTAGATTCACGAGTAGCAATTTGGGTAGTGAGATGTCTATCGAGGTGATCACCATCGATCAAAGAACTGTCACTTACCGAGTGGTTTTCATGCCCGGAGATGCCGCCTGCCTTTTACATTCTCTGTGTTATACAGTATATTGCACGGCCATATCAGGCTCAATCTTGATATCCGGAGGAACATTGCGTGTTATGTATTGAATGACTGAGACAGGTTCAAGGTGTGGACTGATGACGGTACAGGAGATAATTATACTACACAGGAGCACTATAAGAGTGAAATGCTTAAGCCCTTCACCTATGGTTCTGCATGTGAGTTGATGGCTGCCGCTGAATTGTTCGGTTGTCGCTTTCAAGTCTACCAAAATGGCCAAATATTTTACACCTTTGGAGAACCACCAATGGCTCTTAAACATCTTAGATTCACAGGTGACAATCTGAGTAGTGGACACTTTGATGTTTATGAATGTTTCAACTCTCAAAAGCTGGATGCGAAGTTATCGATGAAGTTGGTTGTATGCTTACAACGCTTGACAGATGCCGAATGTCACTTCAACACAAGTCCTGCAAATACTAACGTAATTGAAACAAACCATGAAACTCAATCCAATTATGACTGCAGCAATCCAAGCTGTGAGAAAACAGTAAAAAGGACATTGTGGTACATTTTCTGATTCAGCTAGACAGAAACAACTTCGTGATGCTGCCGCCAAATACTTGCAGAAAAATCGACAAGTTAATAGACACGCTGTCGCTAAATACTCGTAGGCAAATCCACAAGTTCATAGAGATGCTGTCGCTAAATACTCTCAGAAAAATCCACAAGTTAATAGATATGCTGTCGCTAAATACTCGCAGGCAATTCCACATCTTAATACCGGGAATGCCTGTTACACATCTTAAGATTCACATGTAGCGATTTGGGTAGTGAACACTTCGATGAATGAAACCTGTTATCTTTACAACAGTTAACAAACACGGAATGTAACTTGAACACAACACGTCGTCCAAATACGAACCTGATTGAAAGAAATAATGATAATCAAATCCTTGATGACAGCAACACCCATAACAGTGACAAAACAATTACATTGACAATCATGTTACGTTATTTTTAAAATTTTTCCTTTTCTTTTTGATAACTTATTTAATACACTACTTCTCTGCTGCAAAGCACGGGTATTTTGCTAGTTTTATATATTGCAGAAATGCTGTCTGAGTCCTCAAAACTGAGCAATATTTTTTCCAGCATATAGGAAGGTGCGAGATGAGGGAAATAGGGCAGGTTCTGTTTAACAAAGTTTTTAATTTGAAGATAGTGAAAGAAATGTGTTGCTGGAAAGTTAAATTTGCAATATAATTGTTCATAGGATGCAAAAATGTTGTCTATATAAAGATCTCTAAGACATTTAATCCCAAATGTTTTCCAGATATTAAAAACTGCATATGTTTTCAAGGGTTGAAAAGGGTGGTTCTCATGCAGAGGTGCTACTGATAAGATTCCCTATCTTAAAATGCTTCCTACATTGGTTCCATATTGTGAGTGAGTGAAGCACAACTGGGTAGTTAGTATGTTGGCAATAACTTGCATTTATTGGGGCACAAAGCAGGGAATATAAAGAAGTACTGCATGATTTTATTTCTATTGCTGACCAAGCCTGTGTATGTTCATTTGTGTCCAGGTTTTTATAGTTTGTATGTTTGCTGCCCAGTAATAAAACTGAAAGTTAGGTAGAGCCATGCCACCTACTGCCTTAGGACTTTGTAGGGTCGCTCTTTGGGTACGTGGATGTTTTGAGTTCCAAATAAATGAGGTTATGGTTGAATCTAATTGCTTAAAATGATTCATTAATGTCTATTAGAATGTTTTGAAATAAAAAGAGAAGGTTAGGAAGGATATTCATCTTAACAATGTTAATGCTTCCAGCTAGAGTGAGATGAAGGGTTGACCACCTATGCAAGTCTTGCTTAATTTTATCCATACAGACAGCAAAATTTTGTTGATAAAGAGCTTTATGTTTACTTGTGATATTTACTTCTAGGTATTTAAACTGATCTGCAATGATAAAAGGGAAGGTATCCAATCTGATATTGTATGCTGGAGAATTCACTGGGAAGAGTACACTTTTATTCAAATTAATTCTGAGACCAGAGATCTTTTGAAATTCTGTAAGTGCTGTTAAGACTGCAGGCACAGTATTTTGTGGGTCTGATATATCCAGTACCATATCATCTGCATATAGAGAAATTTTCTGTTCAAGTCCTTCTCCGATAGTCCCCTTTATCTAATAAGTATTTCAACAGTGAACTGCCAGTAGTTCAATTGCGATTGCAAGTAGCAGTGGTGACAAGGGGCATCCTTGTCTGGTACCACATTCTAGTTTAAAGTAGTCTGAACAAATGTTGTTAATACAAACTGACGCTTCTGGATTGGTATATAGTTTGATCCATGCACAAATGTTCGTGCCAAACCCATATTTCTCTGATGTAGTGAAAAGGTAGTTCCATTCAATCATGTTAAATGCTTTTTCTCCATCCAATGATAATAATATCTCTGGGGTGTTTGACTTTGTTGGTGAATATATTATATTGAACAGGATGAAGATTGGAAGCTAAGTGTCGGCCTTTAATAAATCCAGTTTACTCTTGTAATATTACTGAAGGCAACACTTTCTCCATCCTTCTAGCTAGGACTTTGGGGAGTATCTTAACATCATTATTCAGAAGTGAAATTGGTCTGTATGATGCACATTGTAATAAGTCCTTATTTTGTTTAGGAAAGACAGTGATTAATGCTTGGCGTTAAGCTTGAGGTAGAATTTGATTGTCTCTAGCTTCTGTAAATGTTGCTAATAAAAGGGGAGGTAGCTGAGTGGAGAATTTCTTATAAAATTCGACAGGATAGCCATCAGGGCCTGCTGCTTTCCTGCTTTGAAGTGACTTTATAGCATCTTGTAATTCTGTTACTAAAAGTGTCTGTTTGTGGTATCTGTAATGTATCTAGAAATGCATTAGATTGTGTGTTGTCTTCTTTAAACTCAGTAGAATATAAGGATTGAGAATCTGTTCTGGGTCTGAATTTGGTAACCTGGGTGCCGAGGGACTAAAATTTTGCTTATTAGACCCCAATCTTACTGTTAGCCATTCACCCTGTGGCTGAATTGGTTCTGCTGATTTTGGCTGCACACTGACTACAGTGGGACTTGGAGGAACTGAATCCAAATCAGAAGTAGCCGAATTATCTAAACAAACCGAGTCAATCCAGTTTTAGGTTTGCCTTATTGCTATCAGGTTCCTAACGCAATCCTCCAATTCATGTATTTTCCTGACCAACTCGTAATTAACTAAACACTTTTGGCAGGTGAAGCTGTCTACATTGTTGGCCCGAAAACCTGAACTATACGTGCTGCAGTATACACAACATATAAATGTGCCCTTAACGGCAGAAAACAGATGGAACTTGCGTTTCATCTTCTCTGTTTCTGTAGTAACTTCATATCAAATCTGGGATTTAAAATAGAGAGAGGTATCTGCTTTGAAAAGAAAGTGATTACTACAAGATGAAGTATATCTAGTTCCAAAGCCTTCTTCATTTCATTTAAGGTTATTGGGTCTTCCAAGAGTCTTCATTAGAGCCTTAACCCTGATAATGAAAGTATTGGCAAAGAAAAATAATAACTTTCAGAATCTTAATATCAATAATTTACTTGCCTTGTTGTCTAATTCATCTTTTGATATTGGGCTTCATTTTAATTTAATGTGTAACCTGGATTGTTGTAATATATGCATATTTCTATAATTTACAGGGTTCCCCAGGTGACAAAGGTGACAAAGGTGACCCTGGTGCTCCTGGTTTGCAGGTAATAAAGTTTCCAATAAATACAAAAATATTCTTTAGTGCAGTGGTTCCCAAACTTGATCCTGTGGACCCACTGTGGCTGCAGGTTTTTGTTCCAACCAACTTCCATTTTTCATTGGACTCTTAGCCTAATTAAGTGAATCATTATTTTCCAGTTTATGTGTTGTGGAGTCAAAGTAGAAATTACAAAAAATATGTTTGGTAGATTTTTATTAAAATGTAATAAGTAGTTATATGGGGATTATGTAGCTTTTTTTAAGTCGTTAACAATATTTTCAACCTAATTTAAATTCTGCTTTTTCCAGTGTTCTGGTTATATAATTGATTATTTACTAATTAGTGAGTCTGACACTGAAGTCATTACAGCTTTACATCATCCTGGGTGTCTGCTATGCTGGTTGTTAATTGTCAGTATTAGTGTTAAATGAAGGGAGAATGCAGAATAAGAGAACAGTAAAGAAGACCAACTAATTAAATGAGATCAGTTGTTATCGATTATTATCACCAATTGTGAATCTGATTAAAACAAAAACCTGCAGCCACAGTGGGTCCCCAGGACCAAGTTTCAGAACCACTGCTTTAGTGTAATTTGACAATATATAAATTTTGTTTTTATACACATATGATGTAGTTATGAATGTCCCTAATTGCTGATTATCAGTTCCATTTTGGAATGTGATTCTGAAACACCAGTGGAAGTGAGGCTCTGGACAGGAAGGGGATCTTTAGCAACTGGCCTGGACAATGAGTGCCACATATCGGCACTTTACATTATTATGCTGTGTTTAAAGGGAAGTAAAGATTGTCTGAATAATCTTTTGTGTGTCTGTTGTAAATGGGTACTGAAGATGAAAGATATTCACGGTAATATAGCTTTAGCACTGAGGTCTGAGACTGCTTTCTTCAGTGTTGGGAACCTATAGTACAATTATTTACAGCGCAGTATTTATTCTACTTAAGAAATTTAAAAGGTCTGTGTTATATCATTCTATTATCACTAAGAAATCTTTGTCAATGTAAAGACAGACAGATAGAAAGTACTTTATCACAAGCTCAAGACATATTATAGAAAATATCCTCCCTTCTCAAACACACAAAATAATAACAAAATGGAAAGAAAAAATATTTTTGACTTTACTAATGATGAGAAAACAATCACAGTGAGGCATTAGAAAGGATTATTCTCATGGTGTGAATGAGTCCCAGTAGCATTTCTTCACACATATACGCTGAATAATTTGTTTCCTAAAAGTACAGTAATTTGTCACTAAACATAAGAGTCTGCTCTGCCCTTTCTTATGTAGTTCCTATCTAGTTCCTCTGTATTGCTGGACAAATCCAGCGTGTCATTGGTGTGGAACATTAAGTATCTCTAGCGTATAAAACCTCCACATCCACTCCCTGAATTGAAAGACAAAGCTGGGAAATCCAGCCCATCTTTGAATTATTGTGCAAAGCGCAGGATAGAGAGTATTCTTTGTGTATAGAGCATGTTAGAGCAATAGTGGCAGCATACAAAATAAAATTGGAAGAAGAGTTACCCAGATCAATATCATGAAATACTGCAAGACACACATTTTGGAAGGAAAAATCTTTCCAGAAATGAAACCCAACATAGGATTCAAGGAATTGTTCTTTCTAAATCTCTTACATGTGATTAAAGGAGAGGATCATGTTGTATATAGATTTAGAGTGCATACACCTAACTGACATAAGGAATCTAGCTTAACAAACATGGGTGAGAAAGTTGTTTAATAAAAAAGCATGGGAAAAAATACTAAGCAAAGAAGTCCTTGTGTCTCGATGAAAGTTGAAAGAGAGTGATAAATCACCAAGCTCTCGAGACATGTTCCTAGAAACTGACAAAGTTAAGTTAATCCACTCATCTATTATGGCTTGAAGCACAACAACGAAACATCAGCATCTAAGGGTGTGAGGGCTGTTGAATTAGATGTCGCAATGTGCTGGGTCCCTGCAGACGCTCATGCTTGTCCTAAGCTGTTATTTATACATCCTAGCCACTCCCCAAGTATATTAATGCTGGGCATCAAGGTGATCACAATGACAAGAAACTAAAGAGACAAAGCACAGGAAGTGAAGCCTTGTAAGCAGCTTAAGAAACGAGCCCCTGACAGTGGTGTCATTTCCATGAAGAAAATAATTCTGTAATGGCATATATTTAAAAGTTAATTTCCAACACATGCTCTTGCAGACGGCACTGCTACACAAGTGGTGTACTGTTTATACTTGCATGCGTACTTTACATAATCTGGAAGATTCCACCAGGTGGCAGTGTGAGATATCATCATGGTGAGAAAGCAACATTTGGCTTTGCTTTGTTGTGAATTGCCTGAAACATCCATTAAATTCCCAGGACACCATGCCCCAATGTCTCTGGAAAAGATGGTTTAATGATTACAACCATCAATCCAGGGACACATCCATTCCTGCAAGCATTGGGCATGAAACAATCTCTGGATGGGGCATCAGCTCATCGCAAGGTGAATACAAACGCACACATACCCTGGTGTATTTTAAAATCACCAGATCCCCAAACCTGCATGTCCTTGGAATGAAACTGAAGCACACTGTGGAAACACAACAGGAAAACATGCAAACTCTAGGCAGGGAACACCAAGAACATGACTACCTTTGAGGCAATAGTGCTACCACTCCCACCTCCATGCCGCCTGACATGTGTAATTATTAACAGTGTTATTTAAATGAACTTAACAATTTATCTGTAAAGTGAAACATACATGCTTTAACATATTTCATCATGAAAGTGATATCAAGTATAAATCTAAGGATTTTAAATGTGCAGAGAGCTGGAATATCATAAATTTAAAGTGTTTTGTGTGACAGTCACTGCCTGCTGATGCGCTGAGTTGCAAGAAGCATGTAGTGATTAACAAATGGGATGGTTTTTAAGATGATGTTTATGACATTCTACTTTAATGACAAAATAAACTACGAGATTAAAGTCGAAATTTCCAGTTTAATCATGTAATAGACCTTTTTTCTTCACTGTGTCCCTAATTTTTTTTTTCTCTGTGGCTCAAATACATTCTGACGCTGTTGCGAAGGTGCAAAAAATAGATAAAGAAATGCACCACAAATACATTTGTATGTCAGCATTTAAGTTTGATAATTTGCTTCATTACATCAAACAATTCAAAAAGCATCGAAGCAAGCACAATGATCCTGTAGGATCTCCAAAGGGGCTTGCTGTCATCAGTGATGAATCTTTCTGCAGGAAAGCAATCTCTTTATGGTAACTTGTAATTTCACCTATGGACAGAGTGCCCACCTGCCCAAAGGACACAGATGGAGTCATAAGAGCAATGTTAGTAAACACAGATGTGTGCAGGTAGAGCCTTCCTGTGACAGTAAGAAACAAACTAAAGGCTATATGGTACTTTAGAATGTGTACTATATAAAATATAGTATCAAATGAAGATATAACTGAGAAACTGCTTACTAAACAGTTACTACTACTTCACTAGCTACTCAACTCATCACAAATGGCTATGTTAACACATGACAGACAAAACTGGACTAATGTAATTTTGTTGCCAGACAGTTCTGTTCTGATCTGATCCAAATTCAATAAGAAGCCCTGGTGCACACTGAGGACTCAGCAGTACACCATGAAGTACTGAATGATTTCAGAGCTCTTAGACCTTCCTTGAGTAACATTAGATGAGGCAGGAAACACTGAAGGTTCAAACACCCTGAGTTAACCATCAGTTGAAGAACATTACAGGTAAACCTCCTGATTGCAAAGTTCTGGTAAACGGGTAATAGGGAAGACAAGCTGAATGCTTGGATCTTCTCTAGTGTCACCTTATGGATAACAGTTAGGGACAACAGGTCTCTACGAATCCATTCTAACATGAAGCTATTTGTTGTCACACTAACCAACGCAGTTAGTCATGAATATCAGACATCAGTGAAGTGACTGATTTCAGAAACAGAAGCACCAAATGTTATGTAATAGTTATAGAATTGCATGAAACCAGCAATGCACAATAATTGGTTGAACAATGTCATGTATGATTGCAAGTTGCTGGATCCATGTTAAACAATGCAAAGCACTGTGATATGGTGGCTTTAAAAGAAAATCATTTGCATTTAATGGTCATGGCATAACAGATGTACAATAATAAACACAAATGGTACAATGCCTAATGACAATTTTGTTTTGAAGCATGACATGTCACAACAGATATCAACTTCCAAACAGGTAGGATATTAAAGACAAAGTCGGCATTGCCCATTCTGCTAGACTTTAGTGGCACACCAGGCCAGTTAGTCAGCAGATTTAGCAGTCATCCAGCTGCGCCTTCCCCTACTTGCATTCCAAAGTACGGGGCTAAACTTTTCCTACCAGGACCAGCCTGTACTTTATCTGATAATCTAATAAAGGTCGAAATCAGAATTCCACTGACATCTTTGCAGAGTTCTCCTTGGTAAGACTTCTTGAGCAAGAAAGTGTGAAATGGACTCAAGCCAGAGCAAAGATCTGTAAATCAATGAATGACAACTCTTATGGACAGGAAAATTCGCCTATGAGGAGACTTTAATCAGATGAAGTTGCACTGAGGCAGTGATACGTGAAGAAGAATTTCAGCTCCCAGCAGACCCTGCTGTGGGACCGGATTGAATGTCTAAGGACAGCGCAGGGGCTGCTCGGGACAAGATTGGCCAGTGGGAGCTTTGCCCGCAATACTGTCATCTGTGGATTATCATCTTTATCCTGGATCATCACACTTGTATGGATTTATGGACCATCTTGTGCCTGCCTGTCGTGTGAATACTGAGTCAGATTGAGCATTGTGCTTAATCGGAGGGTGTGCTTCATTTTTTCTTCTTCATTTCACATCATCTGTTACAATTGTCTTAGGACTGTGTTAAGAACGTCATTGTTAGTGTTTATTATTAGGTGCTTATTATGCTTGTTTTTTTGGCTGTATCAAGTTAATTTGGGGTTCACAGATTAGTTGCCGGGGAGGAATTGTGGTTTTGTTTATTATTTAGTTACATTTTAACCTATATTTTTGTATGATATATTCAATTTTGATTATTGGTTAAACCTTTTGCTTCCTTGTCTCTTTTTCTGAGAGTGGCAAGTCAGGACAGGACTGGGTGCATTCCTGGAGTCCCAACTGAAAAAATAAATAAATCATCGTCCTTGCAGTGGAGTGAATCTTAGCAGCCCTGCTTCAATACATTCCCTTAAACTCCCTGCACCATACTGAAGATTTGTGAGGGACACTTTCTGGCTCTCCCAAGTGGTTCTTTCAAGGCAACTGTGAGGAAACTCTCAGGCAGTGCAGGATTTACGTATAAGCGACACAAGCTATAGCTTAGGGCCCCCGCCTTCTTGGGGGCCCCCAAAACAAATTGTCCGAGTGAGCAATTGTCATATATACTTATAAAGGGCCCCATGTCTCAAATGGCTTAGGGCCTTATCAAGTCTAAATCCGGCACTGTGCATAGGGTCAGTTTTGAACCACTCTACAAAAATGTCTGAAAATCTCTGAATCAGCCTCTCTTCCTGCAACCAAAAAAATAATGAGCCGTTGTCTGTTTGAGTAGCTGAAAACTGAGATCCAGTCTGCCAAGACAAGCATTGAGCCCAGTCTAAAAAGGCCTGAGAAACAGGCATTACTTCAAGAAGGAAACTTCAGCATCTTGTGTCAAAAGGAGTAGATTTCCCATTGAAGTTTCAGATGACACAGCAAAGGGCTTAAATAAAAGAAGCATTGCACACCAGAAATAAAAAAATCACACAGCAAAGAGAAAGCGTGCACTCCCATGGAAAGAGAGCCCTCCATTTCAACCTAGAGCAACAACTCCACAAAACATCGGACATGACCTTTAAAGACTTGGTATAAACACATGGAATAAATAGCCAGGTAGTGTAGTAGGGAGTGGGAATTTTTCTGTGTTCAAAACTAAACTCAGTACCACTTTGGAAGAGTTAGGTGAACAAGATTGGCAAGTTCTGCTTGGCTGAATAGCCTCTTCTCTTTAAAACTGTTCCAATGATTTACTTTTTGTGTGTGCATGTTTAATATGCAGGTATACTATACAGTTGTCAGTATAAGCCACTGTTGAGTAGAGTTCTGGCCTGAGGACAAAAATTACATATGACCTTAGTGGTGTGAGTGCTAATCATTCTGTAGTGAGATTAGAGGAAACATCTGTGTTTGATGACTGAGATCTTTATTAATGCAGCATGTGTTTATATTTAATTATTATTATTAATTTAGCAGATGCCTTCATACAAGCTAACTTACAAACCAAGTTATAATACATTCTAAAATTATTAGAAGGTGCAAGCAACAAAAACAACTGAGAACAACATCAAAAACAGAGAGCAAGAAGGTATCCTGCTACTATTATATAAATATACCAGCAATTAGGCTAAGACAGTACAAGTGTAGCTATCCTATAGAAGAGAAACTAAGAATTTCCAAAATATTTAAAAATGGTGTGTTTTCACAAGATGGTGAAATATGATTAAATTGGGCGCAGTTCAAATAGCCAAAGAGAGATCATTTTCACAGATTTGTAGTAACCTTTCTGCCTTGGCATGTCTGGCAAGAGGAGGAACAGTTAACAAACAGACAGAGGCAGAATTGATACTTGTTGAAGGGATATATGTAGAGATTAAAGAATGGAGACTGGGAGAATCACCCATTCAGAGAACCATAGGTCAAGATAAGAGTTTTGAACTGGAACCTTGCAGCAACAGGAAGCCAGTGAAGAGAACAAATCAGAAGAGCAGTAAGAATGAAACAAGGAACTGACAAAATCAGCAGCTGTATTCTGTTGGAGCTGGAGAAGTCAATAATCAGTTGAAAGAAGCCCCATTAGGGGAGACTTGCATTTTTCAAGCCTGTAAAGAAGCAGTACCTGAACAAAGAGTTGCGAAAGGTTCAAATCCTCTGAATATCTTAATGAAAGAAACAACATGTTTGATCCAATGAAAAAGCATATTTGACTAATAAAAGTGAGTAGTCCAGAATCTAACCAAGATTCCTGACTTTGACTGAAGGTGAAAGGGTGATATATTCAAGCCCTGTGCTTTGACGCCAAATTCCTAATACAAGAAATTGTAGAAGATGAAATAAAGAACAAAAAAAAAAGCTGAAACCTGTGGGTTGTAAAAGAGGAAAATCTGTGTATTATTAGCTTAGAGATGGTAGGAGAAGCCATGGGAAGAAATAACATTGCCTAAAGAGCAAATGTAGAGAGAAAAGAGAAGTTGACCTAACATTGATCGTTGAGGATCGTTGAGTGGAAAGTTTCTGTGGTTGAAGAGTTGGGGTGGTGAAGTTTTTGGCTATTAATAATTTGCCCTTCTGTGGCCCCTTTAAGAGCTCTGAGTCTGCAGGATCTAAGAGAATGAGAATGTGCTTGCAGGACATTTCCTGAAACTGTTTAAATGCACATTAGTGGATGACAAGCTTAGAGAAGTAGTAAAGTGTATACCGCAGAATGCAAAACATATACAGATATATCATAATCTGCAAAATCAGACTGAACTGAAACTAAGGTGAGTCTTGTGTTGCATGAACGTAAAAACAAATATGCAAATTTGGACACTCTATTTAAAGAGTGATGGAACTTGTGACGGGTGCAGTATAGAAAATCTGTCAATAATGATTTTTTTTTTTTTTTTGATCAGTTCTCGAGGGGCACTTGATTAGTTTGCTGAACGTGAATCAGTTGGATACTGAATAACATCATAACACAGATGCTAAATAATTTCTCTAATGGTACATAGTACTGACAAGATAGTCAGTCGTTGCTATGATGGTGTTTTGGTGATGAGTGGAATAATAGGTGGAGTGCAGGTATTGCTTCAGAAAAAGATTGATAGATTTGTTCCACAGATACACTGCTACTGTCATCAGCTACATCTTATAATAGTACATGAAATGCAGACAGAGCCATGTGCCAGAACGTTTTGTGTTATGCTCACTTTACTCTTTTTATCACATTGTATACAACTTAAATGCACACATTGAAAAAATTCCTGGAAAAACAATGGACCAGTAACTATGCATGTAACAAAGCGGTTGTTTGAAAATTAAAATGCTAGCTTGAGTCGTCTCTCTGAAATTTAATTAAATAGTGAAGTAGGAATGGATGTACAGAGGCATTAGCACGTTTCTTTGATATATGAGTATTCATTGTCAGAGTTCTTGTTGCATTGAAACCTGCTTATTCTGCTCTGCAGTCTCACTGAACAGACTTTTGCAAAATCAGGGAAGTCTTCAGTTTGTCTTTGCAAGCATTGAAAGATGTGAGAATATAATTCAGGTAACCAATTTGAAAAATTAGAAACCTCATATGCAACAAAGAGACAGAGAACAATGAGCATGCAGCTCAAAACTATGTTGTTTTTTATATTGTTGGGCAAACTGAGGCTGATTCCTCCAAAACACCCACTTAATCTCGCAGAAGAACACTGTTAAACATTTTTGGACACAGCCATTGCTGTACTTGGAAACAGGATTTCAAACCAAAATTTTGCCCTGATGGAAGGAGTAATTTGTCTTCAGCCTCAGTCTAACCTGCTCTGACAGCATGAAAAATTAAATTCTTGTGGCAAAACCCATGCTACTCAAGGAATTCAGAAATGGACCTGTCTGCTGTGTGAAAACGTGTCAGATGCTACAAAGGAAGCATTTCCAGTATTGCATATGCTTAATACAACTGCTCTGATCATTGATATATCCTCAGTATTTTGTGAGAGTTTATTTTCAAAACTGGCCCATGTTCTAACATTAATCTGCTGCACTATGTTTCATAAGAGAAAAGCAAATTTTGTTACTCGCTGATCATTCTTGGTAAAGTGCTTGCTCTCCTTTCTGAGAAAAGGCTAATCTGATTGGATAGAATGCAGCATTCTGTCATACTCATTTGCAATTTATTCAGTGTAATGAAGTTCTTAATATACTGTATGCTATATTTTAAAATACAGTTACATATAAAAACTGCTTTTTTAAGGTACTATTTTGATTTTCAAACTGTTGTTTACTTTTCTGTTAAATTATTTTTCACTACATCTTAGGGTGTTCCTGGACAATCTGGATCCCCAGGACGTGATGGTACACAAGGACAAAGGGTAAGAAAATACACAGTTCATTAAAAGTTCCTTCCTTAATGTGCATTTCAAAAAGTATTTATTAACCTGAAAAACAAATATAGTAAATTATATAATAATAATATATTATAAACTATAATATATACAATGTCCAAAACAGTAAAAAAGTTAATTTTAGTATTTTTCGACTCAAAGTCATTTCTTCTCAATAGTGGTATATACAATATTAATTATATATATATTTTTTTCTAATACATCTTTTTAATCTAAAAAAATCCTCTTCTGTTCCATCCATCAATTCATCTTGCGCTTATCCGGGGTCGGGTCACGGGGGCAGCAGCTTAAGCAGAGAGGCCCTGACTTCCCTCTCCCCGGCCACTTCTTCCAGCTCTTCCGGGAGAATCCCAAGGCGTTCCCAGGCCAGTCGGGAGACATAGTCCCTCCAGCGTGTCCTGGGTCTTCCCCGGGGCCTCCTCCCGGTTGGACGTGCCAGGAACACCTCACCAGGGAGGCGTCCAGAAGGCATCCTGATCAGATGAGAGAGCCACCTCATCTAACTCCTCTCGATGCGGAGGAGTAGCGGCTCTACTCTGTGCCCCTCCCGGATGACTGAGCTTTTCACCCAATCTTTAAGGGAAAGCCCAGATACCCTGCGAAGGAAACTCATTTCAGCTGCTTGTATTTGCGATCTCGCTCTTTCGGTCACTACCCATAGCTCATGACCATAGGTGAGGGTAGGAACATAGATCGACTGGTAAATTGAGAGCTTTGCCTTACGGCTCAGCTCTTTTTTCACCACGACAGACCGATGCAGAGCCCGCATCACTGCAGATGCCGCACCGATCCGCCTATCGATTTCACGGTCCATTCTTCCCTCACTCATGAACAAGACCCCGAGATACTTAAACTCTTCCACTTGGGGCAGGATCTCTCCCCCAACCCTGAGAGGGCACTCCATCCTTTTCCGGCTGAGGACCATGGTCTCGGATTTGGAGGTGCTGATTCTCATCCCAGCCGCTTCACACTCAGCTGCAAACCGTTCCAGAGAGAGCTGAAGATCACGGCCTGATGAAGCAAACAGGACAACATCATCTGCAAAAAGCAGTGACCCAATCCTCCCAATCTTCTAGAGTACAGTTGGTACTCTATTTCAATCACAAAACTTTTGCATTGACTGTGTGATTGTGGATATCTAAAGATTGCTGCAGGATTCTGCATTATACAAGATTGTATCAGCAGTGATGTTCAGTAATGTTATAAAGATTGTTAAAAATCATTTAAAGTTGAAAACTTTTAAAATTTCTCACAACTATTTCACCATGTCTTGGGGTTAAGTGAATATTATCCTACAAGAAACAGCAAGTTTTTTGTCCTTAGTTATTTTCTTTCTACCATATCCTGAGCAACAGCATCTCGACATGTGCTATTAAATTCAAAGACTGGTTTTTGGTTCTTCAGTCTGTTTCAGTGTGGTTAGCTCTATCACATAATGTTTCTCTTTCATTTTCTCAGTATATATTTACTGTGTGTACACACGCCATGCCACAGAATTGTACATAATGCTGCGCATTGATTGGTGTTAGTAACAACTTGTAGGGGGCCTTGGTTCTTTCAAAAATATGAGTCTGTAATAAATAATGCCACATGTATATAGTACAAAGAATCTCTTACTTGTGTGCCTTGACCAACATACATTAATAATAATAATAATATTTTATTTATATAGCGCCTTTGCCATGCTCAAGGCACTTTACAGAGTTTAAGAAAGAACAGCAGGGTATACAGTATATAGCATTGTACTAAACCTAACAGACAACATAATTGATGGTCTAGCACACACACACAGGTTACATGAGCTTCTTGACATAGAGGTAAACTGAAAGAAAGGTAATAAAGTCAGGTAGAGCTAAAAGCCTTCCTGAACAGATGAGTTTTGAGTTGTTTTTTAAAAGAATTCATGGAGTCAGCTGATCTAATTAATTTCAGTAGGTCATTCCAGAGTCTGGGCGCTATACAGCTGAAGGTCCTGTCACCCATGGAGTGTAGATTAGTGTGGGGCACAACAAGAATTAGAGGACCTTAGTGGGCAGACAGGCACATACTGATGGAGAAGGTCATTGATGTAGCTTGTTGCAAGGTCGTTTAAGGCTTTGTAGGTTATTAGTAGAATTTTAGATTTGATTCTGTAAGACACGGGGAGCAGGATTATTGTTATGTACTCGCTGCTGCTGGTCCGTGTAATGACTCTTGCAGCCGAGTTTTGAATAAGCTGGATCTGTGATATAAGATTAGAAGGGACACCTGCCAGTTGGGAATTACAATAATCGATGCAGGTTGTGATAAAAGCATGGAAAAGTTTCTCAGAGCTAGAAAAGGAGAGGAAGGAGTGAACATGTGGTATGTTACAGGGGTGAAAGTAAGAATGTCTCTTAATGTGATTTATATGGGCGGAATAAGAAAAGGGAGGAATCAAAAATGACACCAATATTCTTTGCAGTAGAGGCAGGTCTGATGAGATCACTGCCAAGATTGACTGGGACAGAACTCATTTTATTAAGATGCACTTTAGTCCCAATTTGCAGGAGTTCAGTTTTGTTTCAATTTAATTTTAAAGAGTTCTGCTCCATCCAGGTTTTAATTCTGCTGAGGCAAGTTGTGAGCTGAGAAAGCTCTGAAGAAGTTCCGTTTTTAACATTGAGATAGAGTTGAGTATCGTCTGCATAAAGATGATAACCCAGTCCATAGCTACGAATAATATGGCCAAGGGGAAGCATGTAAATACAGAAAAGCAGAGAACCGAGGACAGAGCTCTGATTAACTCTTTGTATGACTGGTGCTGTGCTGGATGTGCTGTTGCCAAGACTAACAAACTCTTGCCTATCAGTCAGATAGGACTTGAACAACTGGAGGGCAGTGCCAGAGATACCCAGCATGTTCTCCATTCTGGACAGTAGAATGTAATGTCTGACAGTGTCAAATGCTGCACTGAGGTCTAACAGAATTAATATGCTGGTTTGTCCAGAGTCTACTGCCATAAGCAATTCATTGGTTACCCGTAGCAGAGCAGTTTCACAGCTGTACTGTACTTTGAAACCAGACTGAAAGGGTTCCATCAAATTATTAGAAGTTAAGTAATTGGTGAGTTGGGAAGTTACAACAGGCTCAAGAACTTATGACAGAAAAGGTAAGTGGGAAGTAGGCCAAAAATTGTTAAGATTGTCAGCATCAAGACCAGACTTTTTTAACACTGGGTTTACAGAAGTGATTTTAAAAGTGAGCGGCACAAAGCCAGTGTCAAGGGATGAGTTTATTATTGTTGTTATAGTCGGGATTATGGCATGAAGGTAGGATTTAAGTAGTATGGTGGGGATGGGGTCCAGTACAAAAGTAGTCGGCCTCATCTTACAAAGCAGGTCATTAAAATAAAGCAGATGTGACTGGTGAGAACTTAGAGAAGGAGTTGGGTGGAGTGGGAAAACAGGGAGAGATATAAGCAGATGATGTATTGTGACAGATTAAGGGTATGCTCGCACCCTTGCACCCTCAGACACCAGGTAAAAGTCCAAAAGATGAATATTTATTATAACAATAAGTGCACAAAACACCCTCCACTCCCAAATACTCAATAAACCAAATAACCAAATCCTCCAATCTCCCAGACGCTTAGCCACCCTGCCTCCCAACTCAGCTCCTCTGTCTGGGATCTCCCAGAGTCCTTTATACTCCTTGACCCAGAAGTGTTTGTCCCTCAGTCCATGTGACTTTCTATCACTTCCGGGTCAGGTAAAAACTTCTCTTTTTCTTCAACCCAGAAGCACGTCATTTCTTCTGTCCATGTGAGTGGGACGTACTTCCGGAGTGTAGGGAAAATAGTCCCTGGGCCTCACTGCAGCGACTCCTGGCGGTCCATGGTATCCAGCAGGGTTGTGCATTTAAAGACCACTGTCCATAATTCCCTGCTGGCATTTGGGGCACCTCTACGCTGCAAGGAGGGCTCCTTCTGGCGGCCTGGAGGTATTGGCCGGGGTACATGGCCGGCCATATCTTACAGTATTTATGTTAGTTGAATTATTTAGATCTTTATTTTGTTACAAAAAAAGTGGAGGAATTTTTCACAGACTTCAGTAGAAGAGGTAGTTGGGCCAGATGCAGTTTGGAGTAGTTTATTAACTACAGAGAACAAAATCCTTGGGTTATCATGGCCATTTACTATTATTCTGCCATAATGGGTGTTCTTGGCAGCAATTAGGGCTTCCCTGTAAGCTCTTTAGTGTTCAGAGAAAGCCTGGATGTGCACGGTGAGGCCAGTCTTACGTGACATTCTCTCAAGGTGTCGGCCACCTGCTTTCATAGATTGCAATTCTGAATTATACCAAGGAGCTGAACGCTTAAAGGAAACCTTATGTTTTAAAGGAGCTGTTTTATCTAATGCTGAATGAAGGGCTGAGTTATAGTGGTCAACAAGACTATCTAGTGTTGATGGAATAGGTGAAGACAGTAAATGATCAGAAATGGATCCAGAAAGGACAGAGGGACAGATATTTTTAAGGTTTCTGTAAGAAATTTGTCATTTACAGGTAAGAGGAGGGAGAGGTAATGAGACAGTAAAAAGTACTGCTTTATGGTCAGAGAGTCCCAAATCAGTGCTGTAAATGTTGGCAACAGATAATCCAGATGTATGCAAAAGCACACATTATATCAATTCTGTTCCTTCTATTTCTCCTCCACTCCTCCTTGCCAAGCTTAGTCTCCTTCCTCACAACTCTGGCTCCCTGAGAACTGTCTGCAGGCTCCTTTTATATTTTACCCAAAAGTGGTCCAGTTGCTTGATGACCTACTTCCAGTCACATTTCGAGGTGTGGTGAAATAACTGCCCATATGGGCTCTGAAGCAGCTGCAGCAACCCCTGGTGGTGTCCCCGGATCCCAACAGGCTGTATACAACTCCATCTCCCAGTGGTAGTCCGAGGCACCCATGGGGGCTGCCATCTAGCTTCCTGGGGGAGGTAATGTTCTGTCCATGCTTGCTCCCTCAGTCTTCTTAGCAAAGAGGCATCCTGCAGTATATGACTATATATATATATATATATATATATATATATATATATATATATATATATATATACAGTGGTGTGAAAACTGTTTGCCCCTTCCTGATTTCTTATTCTTTTGCATGTTTGTCACACAAAATGTTTCTGATCATCAAACACATTTAACCATTAGTCAAATATAACACAAGTAAACACAAAATGCAGTTTTTAAATGATGGTTTTATTATTTAGGAGAGAAAAAATCCAAACCTGCATGGCCCTGTGTGAAAAAGTAATTGCCCCTTGTTAAAAATAACCTAACTGTGGTGTATCACACCTGAGTTCAATTTCCGTAGCCACCCCAGGCCTGATTACTGCCACACCTGTTTCAATCAAGAAATCACTTAAATAGGAGCTGCCTGACACAGAGAAGTAGACCAAAAGCACCTCAAAAGCTAGACATCATGCCAAGATCCAAAGAAATTCAGGAACAAATGAGAACAGAAGTAATTGAGATCTATCAGTCTGGTAAAGGTTATAAAGCCATTTCTAAAGCTTTGGGACTCCAGCGAACCACAGTGAGAGCCATTATCCACAAATGGCAAAAACATGGAACAGTGGTGAACCTTCCCAGGAGTGGCCGGCCGACCAAAATTACCCCAAGAGCGCGAGACAACTCATCCGAGAGGTCACAAAGACCCCAGGACAACGTCTAAAGAACTGCAGGCCTCACTTGCCTCAATTAAGGTCAGTGTTCACGACTCCACCATAAGAAAGAGACTGGGCAAAACGGCCTGCATGGCAGATTTCCAAGACGCAAACCACTGTTAAGCAAAAGAACATTAGGGCTCGTCTCAATTTTGCTAAGAAACATCTCAATGATTGCCAAGACTTTTGGGAAAATACCTTGTGGACTGATGAGACAAAAGTTGAACTTTTGGAAGGCAAATGTCCCGTTACATCTGGCGTAAAAGGAACACAGCATTTCAGAAAAAGAACATCATACCAACAGTAAAATATGGTGGTGGTAGTGTGATGGTCTGGGGTTGTTTTGCTGCTTCAGGACCTGGAAGGCTTGCTGTGATAGATGGAACCCTGAATTCTACTGTCTACCAAAAAATCCTGAAGGAGAATGTCCGGCCATCTGTTCGTCAACTCAAGCTGAAGCGATCTTGGGTGCTGCAACAGGACAATGACCCAAAACACACCAGCAAATCCACCTCTGAATGGCTGAAGAAAAACAAAATGAAGACTTTGGAGTGGCCTAGTCAAAGTCCTGACCTGAATCCAATTGAGATGCTATGGCATGACCTTAAAAAGGCGGTTCATGCTAGAAAACCCTCAAATAAAGCTGAATAACAACAATTCTGCAAAGATGAGTGGGCAAAATTCCTCCAGAGCGCTGTAAAAGACTCATTGCAAGTTATCGCAAACGCTTGATTGCAGTTATTGCTGCTAAGGGTGGCCCAACCAGTTATTAGCTTCAGGGGGCAATTACTTTTTCACACAGGGCCATGTAGGTTTGGATTTTTTTCTCCCTAAATAATAAAAACCATCATTTAAAAAGTGCACTTTGTGTTTACTTGTGTTATATTTGACTAATGGTTAAATGTGTTTGATGATCAGAAACATTTTGTGTGACAAACATGCAAAAGAATAAGAAATCAGGAAGGGGGCAAATAGTTTTTCACACCACTGTAAGTATTATATGTAATTGAGAAACATTTTAAAAACTGAAAAAGGTTAAAATTCTTTTAAAGTGTTTTACATGTACCTTTTTCTGATGAATATGAATGCTTCCACGCCAGATTTCCTTCAAATCTAGGAAGCTTTCGAGACTACTAAGATCACAAAATTGAGCTGATAAATATGCAGCATGTCTCTGCCACCTAGGAACAAAATCAAAAATAAATTGTTTTACAAAGTATGCTTCAGTTCACACTAGGGAGTATATTAGCTTTTTCGCAAAACAACACTATCTAGTGACATTTTACAGCATATGAATTTTGAAAAATTCACATTCTCATGGTAGTTTTCAGTTGAATTGTAAAGTTTTGGATGTCATGCAAAGAACTTTTTTTATTTTAATTTAAACTATTAAGCCCTAATTTTAAACATAATAAAGATTGTGAGTGACATGGTTAATGCTGCTACCTCATGGGTCACGGCCCCTGGGCTCAAAACCTGCACCAAATTCTTCTCAGTGTGATGTTTGAAAGTTCTTCCCGTATCTTCATGAATTATTTTCCTTCATATCCAAAGGTGTGCAGGTTAAGTTTATTAGAGGCTCTAAACTAGTCGTGTGACAGTGAAAGTGTCTTGTCATGGACTGGCAACCTTTTTAAGGCTGCTTTCTGCCTTGGGTCATTGTGAACCAATGTATGATCACGTCACCCCATAAAAGATAAATTCAAACAAATTAGTAGAAATACAAACAACTGTTTTTCTCACAAATTTAGAGACACTGATTTGAAATTCAGATTAGATCGGTATAGATTAGTTTGGATTATGACAGACAGATAGGTCAGACAGAACTTTATTTGATGCCCATTAGATATATATATATATATATATATATATATATATATATATATATATATATATATATATATATATATATATACATACACAAACACATATGTCTGAACAGAGATAAGACTGACTAATAAGGTGTAAAATTAAAAAGAAAAAAAAAATACTTCTGACTTGACAATTACAGCCACAGTAAGGCATTATATAGGCGTACTACCGTTGGTATAAACGAGGCCCAGTAGCGTTTCTTGACATAATACTGCTGAATAATTTGTTGGATGAAATTATCCAGTATTAGTGTCTCAGAGAGAGGATGTGCAGCATTGTTCATAATGGCACTACCTCCAGGGGGTCCAGGGTTAGGTTATTATAGTTTTGCTTTTTTTAATATTAGTTTTTATTTCTATATTTTTCCTGACCTTACTTGGAAATTCACTTTAGTTTTAGTTTTTCTTCATTGAATATTTTTAATTTTAATTAAGTTTTTATTTCGCAAAGACATTTCTATTTTATTTTATATCTGTTAGTTTCAGTTTTAATTTTGGTAATTATCGTATGGTTAAAGAGCTACTATGGAGTTAGTTTTGTGTCACAATCAGAGAGAACTGTACAATTAAAGGGCTTGGATAACAGTTTAATGCTAGTGGAAGCTTACTACACTACATGGTTTACTGCCTGATTTTGTATTTGTCTGATAACAATACGCATAATCAAAATCAGATACTGGATATTAAAGATTTTATAATTTTTTAAATATTTTCTATGCCATTTGTGCTGAACAAATGTGTACTGACTGTTTGCACTCTTCATCGTTTTTTTTTCTTGCCCAGAATGGGCCCATTTCTGATGAAATTTAGATGAATTTTAAGGTTTGAGGGTTTTTTTACTCCAAATGTGTACAGCACACAACATATCCTGCTTCAAACAATGTGTTTACAATTAATGACTTCAATATTGCATTCAAAAATCCTCCATACTGGGCTTTATTTTCTACCAGCCATATTGACCTCTGATTCCAACTCAGGCAACAGGGCAAAAAAACTGAGGAAGCGTGTAGCATAAATTAAAAGACCCATTGTCCACAGAAATCCGCGAACCAGCAAAAAATCAGTGATATATATTTAGATGTGCTTACAATTAAAATCCGCGATAGGGTAAAGCCGCGAAAGTCGAAGAGCAATATAGCGAGGGATTACTGTGTATATATATATATATATATATATATATATATATATATATATATATATATATATGTATGTATGTATGTATATATATATATATATATATATATATATATATATATAGTGAAAAGGCGCTATATAGGCGCCCGACCCAACATAGACTGGACACGGAGGCACACGTAAAATAAATAAACTATTTATTTTTCTTCACCTGTGGGGCACATCTTCCCCGTAATCCCCACAGGCACAACACAGGGAAAATATTTGCACTTAGAGAAACCTGAGAAAGAGTGGGCTCAAGATTCTTTAGTATTTGGCTGTCCAGGTATAACATAAATGGTAGAACTGACCCTTAGCCAAGTCAGAAGATTTCTTATTTTAGTCTCTTTTGGGGTAAATTTTATGAGTATTTATTTATTTATTGCGTTTCTATTAAAAGCCAAATTCCTACCTCGAGACAAGTAAATATCTATCTATCTATCTATCTATCTATCTATCTATCTATCTATCTATCTATCTATCTATCTATCTATCTATCTATGGTATGTAGTAAATGTCTGCATTTTATCTCTCTAAAGGAATTATCAACAGCAAAGAAATCACCTGACATTTTTATTAAAGACATCCTTTAGCTTCATGGTTTTCAGTAAATAATTACATCGGGCACATATCCACAATTCACCTCAATGTTCTTGTGATGTTTTTATGTAAACTTCAGAATTAAATTGCATTTCATTTTTGGTTGCCTTCTTAAAGCAATTACCAAATGGATCTTATTAACCGGGATTTTATACTGTTAATGATTTCCAGTCAAACTGGAATTATATTTTACCAATTGCAAAATTCTCTCAAAAAGTCTTGTAGAATGTATTGATGATGCCTCTAAGAATTGCTGGCTTACACTTTTATCATGAAAAGGTTAACATCCCATAGAAGAAAAGTGAGCATTCAGTTGTTTTATATTCTGACTCTGTCAGAATGTGTAAGTAGACTTTTGCACTGACTTTTACTATAATGTGTGCTATATTATTATGTAATGCACTAATTTTTTTTAACTAATTTGGTTTGTTGTCTGTCATGTGCCATGGGTGGTCTCAATGCATGATATCATTACATTTGCCTGTAATGGATGGAGACATGGGTATGTAATTGTACTAGTTTATGGATAAAAAAATCAAAAAACCTCAAATCTGTGTTTCACAATTAGTTTTTCAGGGAAAGACTTCAGATAGATAGGATTCTGTTTTGCCTTCTGAGTTTGAACTTTTGCTTTGTACTTTATTTTTTTGGATTCTGCTGTTTTCATTTTCTGATCATTAGAAATGTTCTTTACCTAGTTTTACATTTTATTCACTTCACCACAGTCATCTTGTCTATTCTGTCTGTCCTCTCTCCCTAATGTTTCCTTTTTGTTTACTCTGTTCTCTCCTCCTTCTCCTAGAAGTCCTGCCTCCTGAATCCAGACTTAATTACTTCCAGAGTCAGGCGCTGCTCTACATTTACTGCAACTATATTTTTCACCTGGCTAGAATGCCCTGTAACAACTTTTGGTATATTCTTCGGTAGTTATCTTGATGTCACTATTTAATTTCCATCCAGAGAAAACAGCATACACTGAAGATTTTCCACTTCATAGCTGCCACTGTGCTCCCACGATAATAGAAGGAATGGTCTTGTATATGACAGGAGGAATTTGCTTGATTTCTTCTTAAAGCTGTCATGGAACTTCCTGATGGTGCCAAGCCCCTGGAAACCTCTTGTTAGCTGGTTACCCCTCATATTATTTGTTATAAATAACTTTAAAATGACTTGTTCTGGATAACATATTGAGACAGCATTTGGACCTTTTTACTTAAACTCAGTATTCTTTCCAATAGTTCTTAAAAATTGATGTAAAGAAACTGTGGCAAACTTTGAAGAGTGTCATGTTGTATTTTTAGAATTTTATCGTCTATGTTTCAGGGACTACCTGGAAAAGATGGACCTCAGGGACTTCAAGGGGCTCCAGGACCAATTGTAAGTTTCATTTTTTTCCATAATGTGCTTGTGATCATTTTTTTTAAGTTATACTGTAATCCTATGAAATGCAATTAACTGCAATGTGTAATGCAGAAGCCAAATGCTCGTAGTAAAATGAATTAATAGTTTTAACAAACACAGCTAATCATATTCACTATTTCAGTTAATTTAACAGGAGAATATGTAAACCTTTCAACAGGAATCAAGCAAATCTTCTGTGTATATATAGAGTTCCACATTGAAAATATTAATTAAATATTAAAATATACCGAATGTTAAACACTAAACTGAATAATTTAGTAAAAAATATAAAGAAAATGAAGAGTTTAAACTGTTGAAATACATGCTGTGGAGGTAAAAGAGAAAGCAAAAGACAGAAAGTGGTTTGGGGTAGCCACCCATTATACTTGGAAGAAGTTTTTGGCAACAAAACAGGTCTTTACAGACTGGAGTCCAAAACTGAACTGTGAGATAAAATATAAATGGCGATTATATAGATGAGTCAGAGGTAGTGATGTTAGAATGCGTGGATCCAGAAGTGACATCCTTAACCCCAGGTGGGATTTCCTCCATCTGGTCTGCAGAGGAAACAGAGAAAGGATCATTGAACACTGCCATTCCCTGGTCTGGCATGTAATTACACCCATTTGAGCCTTTTAGTTGTCTCCCATGTGCACATTCAAATGTTACTTATGCTTCTCACTTGTTTTGTGTTTCTCTGTAGGGAGCACCGGGTGCACCTGGTTCACCTGGTTCCAGTGGACCCACAGGGGCCCTTGGTGATCAGGGACCACCTGTAAGTACAAAATATTTTTTAAAAAATGGAATTTGCTGTATATTTTTATTTTTAATTGTATTTAGATAATATGTTACCATTATTATTTTTTGATTACAGTGGAACCTCTAGATACAATCACCTCTGTATACGAGAAATTCAAGATAAGAGGAAAGTATGAGCGAAAAATTCGGATCTAAATACGAGCATTGGCTCCCGTAACGAGCCATGAGCCAGGCTGTGGTTATGCGTGGTGCGTTTCCCGATCCGCCTCGACTCGGGGATTCACCCAAGCTGACGATGCCAGCCCGTCAGCTCACTCAGTGTTCCTTGTTCTCCCGTAGCGTGAGGATCTACTCGTTTGTGCGCTTGTGATTTCATTGTTTCGCTGTATCAGTTCGCTGTATAAGCGCATCCAAAAATATTGCGGACATGCAGACGGAGAATAGGAGACGATTGCCCTCAAGAGGAGAGAGAGAGAGAGGCGCAAGCGAGAGAGATAAGGAGAGAGAGAGGCGCGTGTGAGTGAGAGAGATAAGAGAGAGAGAGAGAGAGAGAGACGCGTGCGCGAGCGAGAGAAATAAGGAGAGAGAGATGCGCACAAGAGAGAAGAACCATCAGCTCAGTTATGCTCACATGACGCACAGCAGACAAAGTGTATCCATACTACTTGTATTGCAAGACATCGCTTGTTTTATCAAGTCAAAATTAATTAAAAAATTTAGCTTGTCTTGCAAAACACTTGTAAACCAAGTTAATTACAAGGTTCCACTTGTAAATATTATTTATCAGTGTTATTTGTTAGGAAAATTGATTTTTATGTTAAAATTTTTGGGAGTGCTGGACTTCCATTATTTTCAATGGGGAAGTTTGTTCTAGACACGAGAAATTCGCTATACAAGCTCAGTGCTGGAACGAATTAAACTTGTATCTCGAGGTTCCACTGTATTTGTTTTGTTTCACATATTATTTTTCATTTATTTATTTATTTTCCTTGATATGCTATTATTTTCTACCATGCTGAATTCATTGTAGGTTTTTTATAGGTAAGGGAACACTGCCATTTTGTTTTCTGCCCATACTACCATTTTTAGGTTTCTTTGTTGTTAGCAACACTACGATTTTAACATCAACTTCCTGTATGATTAAAATATGCTAATGTGCTATAGAAAGTGATTATAGTTAGGTGACCGTTAGGGCTCTTAATGTCTGTAGTAGTACAAGAAAAGAGACATAGATTTTTTATCCAATCACTTTTGCTGAAGATCAGAAAAGTGAGGGGCATTCTTAAACCAATACCATCTAGAATTTGACTTGCAACTTCAAACCTTTCCTTCAAGATACAGTAGATCAAAAGTGGCTTTTATATTTGCATTATTAAATGATCAACCATTAAAATGAACCTCTGTACTATATGATTCTAATCATCTTTGTTACTTTTCACAGGAAGTATTTTTAAAGGAGTTTAAGGCTATTTTCAAATTTCTAAACCGTGCAGACCACTGGAGCGCCTACAGCCGCCCTAACCCAACACAGACAGGCAGAAACACGAAGCTGGGGAGGGTTTTTATCTGCTCCTCATAGCACAGTACATAAAGCACCATAATACAGTCCTTCCTTCAGCTTCCAATTCCCAGCCCTTCTGCTTCCACTGCTCCCACACAAGCTTTGTCCTTCTTCCTCCCGACTCTGGCTCCCCAAATGGAGTGAGGCGGGTCCTTTTGTGATAGCCCTGGAGTGTTCCAGGTGGCACATTAATCAGATCTGGAATCACTCCCAGGTGTGGTGAGAGCCCAATGAGGGTTCTGCAGCTCCCCCTGGCAGCCCCTTGGATCCCAAAAGGGCCATGCCAAACTCCAACTCCCAGCATACTCTCCAGAAATCCATGGTGCCACAGCTGCCCAGGAGAGCTGCCCACTAGCGTGCCAGGGAAGGTATTGCCTTGCTGATACTCTCATCCTGCTCCTTCTATACAGTTGGCGTCCCAGCCAGGTAATGCTTGTGGTTGCCCATCAAAGCAGGGAGGAACAAGCAATAAATTATCCTATTGGAATTCAAGTAAAAAAAAACAGATCTATTAGTGAATACATAATTACTTTCAAAACATTCACTGCAGGTGTTAGGTGGGAAGAAGCTAAGACTGAAGGGCATCTTATATAAAAAGAGATTATTCCACAGATCCAGGACCCTGTAAATAAAAGCTCAGCCTCACACTGTTATTTTATTCTTTAGAATCATAAGTAGGCCAGCATCATGTGATCAATGTGCACCCTGGTTTGCAATTAATCATAAGTTTAGATAAGTAAGGAGGCCCATTTAAATATTTTCTTTTGAAACTGGGATCCAGTGCAAGAACTTCAGCAATAGAGTTATGTGTTTGCACTTTCTAGTTCTTATTATAATTCTCACATCAGATTTTTGAAATTAACTGAAAACTGCATAAAAAATGATTTGAATTGTCATTGAATAACAAATTGCAGTAGTCAAGCTCAATAGAAACAAATGCATGAATTCATTTCTCAGTATTCTGCATATTTAGAGAACATCTTAATTTTCCAACATTTTTAAGAATGGAAAGAAACATATAGTTTTATAATGTGTATTTTAAAAGACATGCTAGTGTCAAAGATAATGCCTTTATTGTTCCCTGACTCAGTAAAATGGTGATTCCAGTTGAGTTAAAAAGTGACAGAATATTGTTGCAGTCAGCATCATTAAAATAAACAGGATTTGTGTTTTTTCTATATTCAGAAACAAGTAGGTGTCATCCATCCACTCCTTTAACACTAGAATCCCTGATGCCTACAAAAAAGTCATAATGCAAGGCCACCTTAAATTCCTTCCCAACTTTTCATCTGCGTCTTTGTTTTGCAAATGTATCAAATCAGCACTAGCAGCAAGCAGCCTGCTATCCCATCCCCCACCGACGCAGCTGAAGTGAGACACAAAATTCTCAGAGCTCAAGTCAGTTTACCTAGGTATGAGGTGCCTGCAATTGTATAGGGTAAATAATATATCTTTATTTGGAATACATACATTTCATGTATGTTCAGGGTGTACAGTGAACCCTCGTTTATCACGGTTAATCCGTTCCATACTCTACCGTGATAAATACATTTTCGCAAAGTAGGATTCTTTATTTATAAATCTAATATTTTCGCAGTTAGAGTATGGAAAACCTGTTTACGACCTTCTAAATACGTTTAACATTATTAGAGCCCTCTAGACATGAAATAACACCCTTTAGTCACCTTTACACTCGTATTTCCCAATATATTAGAGAAAATAAGACATATTAGACGTTACAAATATCATATTACTAGGCGCACTCGCCTTTTATCCTCAATTTTTGTGTGCTCCATGTGTACATCAGGCATATAAGTGTAGGGAATGAGAACATCAAAGTGCCCATTCATAACATCTCCCGAAAACCTAAGTTTTTTTTATCCCCTCAAGTGCCTGTCCAAAGTCGTACAATGTCAGCCCGAATCTGTACCGCTAAAGACGGAGTTTCATGCACTAAATAAGCTATAGATGAGAATAAGCAAGCACCATCTCCCCTGATATTTACTACGCGGTGAGGCATTTGTAATCCATCAACATTAATTATTTCCAGAGACATAATTTTGTCTATTTTTCCAGCGCACCGCGCACAAAAGCAAGGGAACGATGAGAGCACCAGAACTCTGCTCACATCGCGTTGCTTCGTACCTCAAGCCGCAAGTAGTAAGTCTGTAATAAGCGGAATACCGCTACGCTTTGCATTCACGGGACGGAAGGACAATCCCGAATGCTTTTATATAGTAGATTATTGTACTGTACATTTAATTGCACACAACCACTAACCTATGAAGGCAAGACCTCAGTAGGAGAGTCTTCAGAGGTGGTGCAGTATCTTCAGCAGGTGCGTTGTTGTCTTCAGTGAAGAAGTACTAGGAGTAGGCAGTTGGTGTCTGTGTGCGCGGCTGAAGAACATCTTGATAGGCAGTTGCTGGCACTGTCTTTTCATATGCGTGAGGAGGCTTTTGTAGGGTATTGCCATCTTTAATCATATCCAAGAGTTTTACCTTCTCCTGGATAGTAAGCATCCTTCTCCGGCGCTTAGTTTTATTGTCAGAAGGGTTAGAAAAAGCAGCACATTTAGGAGCCATTGTAGGGCTTAGATAAAAGTTCTCAGAAAGCGCATGCGTAGTGACGTAAGCATGTATGAGAAAATAAAGCCGCGAAAGTCGAAGCGTGATATTGCGAGGGATCACTGTACAACGATCTGGGTAAATGCAGGATGACAGGAAATGCTAGGCAAGAAATGTTGAACACATAACTAAAACAAACTTTTTTCACATCATCATCATATCTTATCACACCACTGCCGTATCCAGGTAAGAGCAGCGTAATTAACATAATACAGCTTAAGACCTTCATCGGTACATGTAGGGCCTCAGGAACATTCATGGAGAATGTGGTCCATTGTTTGGGTGGGCTCACCACAGGGACATTCAGCGTTTCTTGTGAGGCCAAATCTAAATAGGTTGCTCTTGAGGTGTAGGAAGAGCTTCATTGGGAGGGCTACAGTCAGTCTTTCGCCACCTCACGAGCCTATGTTTTGTAGACTGCTTTGGATTAAGGGGTTCCATTGTGGCGAACCTCCAACAAGAAGGTAGTCGGTGATTTACCTCCTGGTGATGGTGAAGTGGGTGTCTGGAGTCCATCAGTTGCTTGAACCTTTCTACTGTTTTAACTACTTTCTCGTCGTATATGGGGAGGTGCGATCACGGCCAGCCTGTATAAAGCAGGAAGGCACGTTGTTTGCAATGCACCAGTTATGATTCAGCATGCACTATTTAGCTCACGGTCAACCTTGTTGGCATGGGTTGACCTAGCCCACATTGATGCACAATACTCTGCTGTTGATTAACAGAGTGCCATGGCCGTTAATTGCGGGGTCTTAGGGTCTGCTCCCCAGGATGTGTTTGCTAGTTTGCAAAGGAGATCATTCTTGCTGGATATCTTGTTTTTGAGTTTAAAAATATGTTCTGTTACAGCATGGTCAGAATGTTCAGAGAAAACAAATAGAGGTTAATTTTATAAATTACTGAATTTACATGCAGTGCCAATCAATGCATACATTTTACTCTGGTTGGTTCATTGGTTTACACCCAAATGACTTACATAAATTAAAAGTCTGTTATATTATATTCTGGTTCTTATTGCACCTTTGAGTTGCGCTACCACCCTTGAAATTTCTGTGCATATAACAATTATCCATTCTTGTTTATAGGACATTTGTTGATTTCTTAGTCATCCTTTAGTACATTTTGTATATTACATCAGCCTTTCTTCTGGTACATTATTTAATTGACCATCTCAGTATTTTTCCTAAACCAATCCTTATATTTCAGTGTACATTTTGTTATTCACTTGGCCTTTATCTGATTTCCTGGTGTGCCCGAACAAGTTTTTGACATTTATTAAGCCTTTATGCTATTTCTTTTAGAAGAATGCTATGTTACTGTAAAATTATTCTTCCACTAAAGACTTTCCAAGACTGTGGTAATAAAGCAGTTTCTGGACAAAGACAGAACTGTAACAATGGACAACTTCTTCACGTCGCTTTGGCTGGCTAATAGACTGCTGCACTGCATCACAAATTTGCTTGGCACAATAAAGTGGAACGGGAACTTCTAAAGTTCAAGTCACTTGATTATATGAGCAATTCTCCATGCTAGTGTTTAGATATGACAGTACCATGCTGACAGTGTATGCACCCAAAAATGAGAAGTCTGTCTGCATTCTCAGTACAATGTACCATAATGTACCAGAAGCCTTAGAAGGTGCAAGGCAATTCGGCGACATCTTGTGCATTTAAGAATAACAAAATGAATGCAATAACAAAATGGAAAACATGAGGACACTCACCTAGAGATGTGTCAAAGGGCAACAGTCAAACAGCAGCAAGGTGAAATGAATAACACTCTTGGATTGGCTACTTTCACCATCCCAAACTGCATTTCCCTCAACAGTTGCTTCCTATTCTCTCTACAGCACAGTATTGCCATGAAAAAAGCCATTAAAAATTGTGAAGGATATTTGCGCTTTCCGTTAGCAATTAATAGCTAGGTTCTAAGGAAAAATCGGCGAACCCTGAACTGCGACTTCACGGAGGTCTACTGTAATTTTTTTATCTTTGGTTATATTCTTGAATAAACCGCACATGTTTATTTGATATTTGGACTAAAGTCAGCATATCTTTCCTCACATTTCCTTCCATCCTACAGTTATCCAGATCTTTGTAGACACGGAACAAACATGAAATGCATGTACAGTGATCCCTCGCTATATCGCGCTTCGACTTTCGCGGCTTCACTCCATCACGGATTTTAAATGTAAGCATATCTAAATATATATCACAGATTTTTCGCTGGTTCGCAGATTTCTACGGACAATGGGTCTTTTAATTTAAAGTACATGCTTCCTCAGTTTGTTTGCCCAGTTGATTTCATACAAGGGACGCGGATTGCTTAGAAGCTACTGTTTCATTTTGCAAAAAGTCATCCGGGAACAAAGTAAAATCAGGTACTGATGATGCTGTCATATTAACAACTTGACCGTTTATCTGTTTGATGGTAATGAACGACCTGAAGACTGGCAGTTGGCAACAAAATACCAGTATAAGGCATATGAGCATAATCAAGAGTGTAACACCCACTTTTATAAAAAAAATGCTTTCTATGCACCCAAATTACTAAAGACGTGATTCCAGAATTTCCAATCCATTCCTGCATTTGCGTTAACTTCCTCCTTGAGAGCCCTGAGCTTAGCAATGGTCTGTGTGAAAGATCCATCTGGCAATGTATTATTAGGGACTAGCAGAATACCCGCGCTTTGCAGCGGAGAAGTAGTGTGTTAAAGAAGTTATGAAAAAGAAAAGCAAACATTTTAAAAATAACGTAAGATGATTGTTAATGTAATTGTTTTGTCATTGATATGAGTGTTGTTGTCATATCTATCTATTTATATTATATATATATATATATATATATATATATATATATATAGCAAAATACCTGCAATTGGCAGCGGAGAAGTAAAAAGAAAAGGAAACATTTTAATAATAACGTAACATGATTGACAATGTAATTGTTTTGTCATTGTCATGAGTGTTGCTGGCATATATATATATATATATATATATATATATATATATACACACACACAGACACATATATAAACATATACAGTAATCCCTCCTCGATCGCGGGGGTTGCGTTCCAGACCCCCCCGCGATAGGTGAAAATCCGCGAAGTAGAAACCATATGTTTGTGTGGTTATTTTTATATATTTTAAGCCCTTATAAACTCTCCCACCCTGTTAACATTATTAGAGCCCTCTAGACATGAAATAACACCCTTTAGTCAAACGTTTAAACTGTGCTCCATTACAAGACAGAGATGACAGTTCTTTCTCACAATTAAAAGAAAGCTAACATATCTTATCTTCAAAGGAGCACCGTCATAAAGGAGCGCGTCAGGAGCAGAGAATGTCAGAGAGAGCGCAAAGAAAAGCATACAATCAAAAAATCAATACATGCTTTTAAGTATACAGAAGCACCGCGATAAAGCGGCATTTTGTAGAGGAGCGTCCGTGTCCTCTGTGCAAACAGCCCCTCCGTCAGGCAGAGAGAGCGAGAAAGATAGAGAGAAGCAAACAAGCACAGCGCGGGAAGCATATCTTATAGCATTGAGGAGTTTTAGTTAATATGCAATACATGCTCTGATTGGGTAGCTTCTAAGCCATCCGCCAATAGCGTCCCTTGTATGAAATCAACTGGGCAATCAAACTGAGGAAGCATGTAACCTAAATTAAAAGACCCATTGTCCAGAAAGCGCGAACCAGTGAAAAATCTGTGATATATGTTTAGATGTGCTTACATTTAAAATCCGCGATAGAGTGAAACCGCGAAAGTCAAAGCGCGATATAGCGAGGGATTACTGTATATAAATATATATATATACACATCTATACACATATATATATACAGTTATATATATACATATACATACATACATATATACATATACATATATACACATACTGTATATATACACACACACATATATACATACTGTATATACAACATATACAAATCTACATATATATATCTACATATATATATATTAGGGTGGGACTCGATTAAAAAAATTAATCCAATTAATTAGAGGCTGTGTAAGAATTAATCTTGATTAATCGTATGTAATCACACACGTAAATTTGCCCCAAATCGCAAATGTTTTTTTTTAATTTAAAACGGTTTTAGTGGGCGACAGAATCAAATAATAGACATGGACATGAATATTGTAAACTGAAGCTGTTTTAATTTCTGAAAAAAAAGCTTTTAAACTGCATTTGAATTCAAAACAGAAACAAAAATATCATCCCTGGTTAAAATTGGGCAGACTTAAAAATAAAGTGGTAGTTTAAGTACTTTAAGTACATTTTCAGAATAGTATTGTCTTTAAATAATAATAACCAAAATTTCAACATAAAGTGCAGTTTTTCTTCTTAAAAAAATAAGTCAGAAACATAAAAGGTAATTTGACCAGCTTACTCTTTAAACTCTGAGTAACATTAGCCAAAATTATTTTGACCAGTCGGCTCTGGTCTGCTTCGAGAAAGTGCGTGAGGCATTTTTCCAAGGTACAGGCAGGAACTATGAGCAGTGCAGTTGCCAGAGCTTTATTCTTTTCTCAAGTTCCAAAAAAAACAAACATGCATTTGCAAACATGAGATTCAGTCACGGGGAAACTCTAAATAGCAAAAGTAGCCCCTGACCATGTATTGATCATGTGGAGTACATTAGCACTTTTTAATAGTCTTCCACTTGTTTCTTCCCATCTTCCTGTCATGTTTTCCCTGTCAGCTGGTTTGAATGGTTTAGATATTGTCAGCTATGTCAATTCATGGTCTTAGTTTTGAGTAAAATCATGTACTTTGGGATAAACCTCACAGATCACAGTTGCAAACTTCAAATCTTTGGCTACAGTAAGAAAGAGAAGCAACACAAATGCTCAAGGCAAAAAAACCATGAAAACAGGCAGAAACTCCTAATGATAAGTTTTCTTGGTAGCACATTTTAGCATCTTTAGCATCACTAAACAAAGTGAGAGATCAAAGAGTAAGTTTGGACAAAATTAGGATACTGTGAGCAGGACACAGACATCATGCAGGTATATAGGAAAAGGAAGCAACATAATAGCATCACATGACCAGCAACAGCAATAGACGACTGTACCTATGACAAACCCACATAAAATGTTGTCATGTATAAACAAAACACAAATTCCAAATGTTGATGCAGTAAATGCATTAATAATAAAAATAATCAACATTAAGAAAAACCAAAGTTATGGCCACTTATTACACTCATTCTTAAGCACTTGCCCAACACACCATTGTGTTCTCCTCAGTGAAGCATATGGAGGAGGCTACCAGACTGCTTCTAGTGGTCTGAGTGGTTAAATATTCTAGGTACTGTATTTGTCAGTGCTAGGTGCTCTGAATCCTTTGACTGGTTTGCAAAAGCATTTCACAGGCACGCTTTCTCTGCAACAGACGCTGGAGTTGCTACGTAACCTGAGCAGTAACATTTTAGTAGTGGGGTTGGCATTTTTATTATTTTTTTTTTTCTAAACATTTTTAGTGAAGATGCATTTCTCAATATAGAGTGCATGAAAGAATTAGTGTTATCTCAGAATCAAGTGAATATTCATTTGGTATAGTGTATATAGTGCGTGTACTGTATTTAATTGCAGTGATATTAAAAGTAGACAAAACATTTTAAAAGTGAAGTGGGCTTTATAATGGGGTTGCCTTGTGTATTTTCTTTACATGTTTTTCTCTTGTAATCCAGTTTTTAGGTATAAAGTTATTTGGAATATCTACACGGTTTGGTGTATACTTGTATATATGTGTGAGTATATCATTAGAGTGGGATGTGCTGGAGTTGGGGCACAGCCCCATTGTCCGAGTTAGGGTTGGTCACTGCCTTGTCTCCCTTCCTGATAAGACACTCTGCAGCTTCCCATGACCATGAATTTGGTTAAGCTGACTAAGAAAACTGATGTGTTGTGCAATTCAAATCATAGAAATTAGATGGTGGAAGCATATGAGTGCAGTAGTGATGTAACTGTTACATTTGGAATGAATTGGAAATTTCACAAATCAGTCCACAAGGTATATCAAATATACTAGAAGATTATTGATATGACAGAGGTGGAACAACGTTTTGTTTTTTTTTTAACCTAGGGTATTCCTGGCATAAAAGGAGAAAAAGGTGAACGAGTAAGTACAAAATTTTAATACACTAAATGTAAATTTATTCTGGGACTAAATATGTTCTTGCTGAGCATTTTTTAAAATGTTCTCAGCATTAAGATGCTCATTCTCCTTATTGAGAGCTTAACTTATGGAGTTGTGGAATGCAATGTAGTGTGTTAACAAAAGTACTTGTTGCTGTAATTAATTATAAAATGTTTGTTCCCCTGATAAAATTAATATAGACCTTCACAGAGTAAACCGGAGTAAAATATGATACAGTAGAGAACAAATTATCTGCTGCAAACTCCACTGACCTTGGAAAACTAATAGGGATTTTTGAATTTTTGGCTCTAGTAATTATTATTATAGATTAGACTTTAAATAAATAACTTTATTCAAGTAAAATTACAAAATCAATAATTATTGCAAATGTTGGCATTTTTAATTACTTGCAGGAAAGGCATATTTATAGACTTTGCTAAGTGTCTCACACAAGCAGATGGTAATTGAATCATCAAATTTGTGGTTAAATATTAATTGCCTTAGTTATTACACCATAAGGCCTGAGTATTAATGTAAAATATTTTGTATTTTTCTTGATAAATGAATACCAATTCAGGGCGATGTTCAGTCCCATTCTGTGGTTCGCTCCATTGCAAGACAAGTCTGTGAGCAGCTCATTCAAAGTAAGTCCTGAAGATGTCAATGGCTTTTGCCTTTTTAATTGGTTAATGTGTCATTTACCCTTCTATCAGCATGACTTGTTGTAGAAAGTTGAAGCTAGAATTTTTACTTGTTACATTTAATAAATGATCAAATAAGGGCCTTATACTCACTGTACTTGATTGATACAGTACCACTACTAATTTTCTTTGTTATATCTAGCTGTAAACTCCCATGTGTATTGTTTTCTCAAGGAATGCCATTAACTGAAGCTGAATTAACATTTAATCATATCTCCACAATGCATTTTAAAATATCTTGAAAGGTATTTTGAAATATCTTAAACTGAATTGCAGATATCTGAAAATAAGTTTATTTCAGGGTGTCTTAAATGTACTTTTATATACTGATCTCAATTTAATTTCAAGATATCTTTAAATGGCATTCTACTCAATTTCAAACATCTAAGACATATTTTAAGATATTATGAAATACAGTAACTGCACAATTTGAGATTTCTAAAATGAAATTTAAGATGTCACAAAATGACATCCTGTAAAATTGCACTTTATGATATCTTCAAATGCAGAGAAAAATATTTGCAAGATATCTGAAAATCCACTTGATATATGTGAATATGCACAGGATTCTAATTTAAGATTTCTGGAAATGTCAGTCATTGTCTAACCCGCTTAGTCCTGATCAGGGTCGCCTGTGGTGCTGGAGCCTATCGCAGCTACCATAGGGCATAAGGCAGGAACAAGCCCTGGACAGGGAGCCAGTCCATCACGGGGCAAAGACAAACACACATCCCAACTACACATTAAGGCCAATTTAGTATTGTCAATCCACCTAACCTGCATGTCTTTGGACTATGGGAGGAAACCGGAGTACCTAGAGAAAACTCACGCATACAAAGGGAGAACATACTGTTCTTATATTTTGTAAGATATACCAAAGTGCCAGCAAGATATTTTTTTTATTTCATGTTATCAGAAATAAATTTTAATATAACTTTTAAAAGACAGGTAGTTATTTAGAGATACTGAAAAATCATTTTCAGATATCCATCCATTATCCAACCCGCTATATCCTAACTACAGGGTCACGGGGGTCAGCTAGAGCCAATCCTAACCAACACAGGGTGCAAGGCAGGAAACAAACCCCGGGCAGGGTGCCAGCCCACCGCAGGGCACGCACACACACACAAAGCACACACTACGGACAATTTAGAATCGGCAGTTCACCTAACCTGCATGTCTTTGGACTGTGGGAGGAAACCGGAGTACCCAGAGGAAACCCACGCAGATACTGGGAGAACATGCAAACTCCATGCAGGGAGGACCTGGGAAGCGACCCACCCACTGCGCTACTGTGCCTCCCCGTTTTTCAGATATGTGAAATATGATTATTTTTCAAATACATTCATGATATCTGATATCCTCTATGCATTTTGAGATATGCTAAATAGAGAGGAAATTCCCTTTAAAGAATAAGAGATTTTATCTGAGATGTCTTGATACAGTTTTCAGGTATGTTTAAATGTATGCAAGGTCAAATTGAGATATCTCATGATATTTTAAATATGTTTAATTGCATCTGATATATCTCAAAATGTATTTTACACATATTAAAATGTAAACTCATGCTTGAGATATCTTAAAATGAATTTCAGATATCTGAAAAGGTGAACTGATCCTATACAAAAAAAATTGTATTGAACAGAATTAAATTGATTCCTACTTGGTGTAAAAACAAATATATAATTTTACTTTAACAGAAATCAAAGCATAGAACATATTGGTCAATTTGTAAAGTAATAATGACGAATTTTGACTATAGGTCACATGGCCAGATATAACTCAATGTTGAACCAGATTCCAAGCCAGTCAGTTTCTGTCAGAGCAATTCCTGGGCCACCAGGAGAGCCTGGTCGTCAAGGGCCTCAAGGACCCCCTGGAGAGCAAGGACTCCCCGGAAGACAAGGATTTCCAGGCAGTAATGGTGAACCCGGCAGACCTGGAGAGAGAGGTATGACATACTATTTAATGAACATTAGAGCAGATGTGACAAGAAAAAGCAATTTAGCACAACAAGCTTGTCAATCCTATTCAACTATATTTTCCAAAAAGATACTAAGCCAAGATTTGAAGATCCTTAAAGTAATGCTTTCTAATAAATTACTTAATTTATTCTATGTGTCTATGGATCTTTCTGTGAAGGAAAAATTTGCAGCATTTTTGCAAAATTTATCATTCATTGTTTCCATGTGTTATACAGTATTTGAAAAATGTGTTTTACAGCAACAGCTAGGATTCATTGTACTAACTCCCTTCATAATTTTACACAGTTTAAGGAAATAGAGATTAAGAAGTGATATGATTTAAACTAAAGAGGTTCAACTTCTTCACTCTTTCCTCATAGCTTGTATCTCTCATACACAGAATTAGCCTCGTTGCTCATTTGTGGACTTTCTCAGGTGCTACTACACCTTTTTTGTAATGTGGAATAACAATGGAATAATATAAAACTCCTTTGGAAAATAGTGAGAGTTTTAGTATAGTTCAAGTTTACAAATCATAACTCTTTCTGTGATATACTGTATAGGATTGATTGCATTTCTGATTGGACTCACTTTTTCTTTGTCAATTTTTTGATTGCTATATTATAACACATTTTTAAAGCATTTTTTTTAGAAAAATATTAATTAAAAACATGTTTTAAAGAATAGAATGCCATTGAAAGCACCCAACATACACAAAAAATATTCGTTAAACCATTATTTTGTATGCCATAATGAAACATTGTATCAGTGAATTAATGAATAGGTTTTTTTTTTTTATAAGGAAAGCAAACTTTTAGTTGATTCTTATTTATCTTATCAAGTTAACAATACTTCACCTTATCTTCAATTCATTTTATATAGGAAATTTTTATTACAGTTTAGAACACTATATACTTTAACAAATGTAATTTTTGTATTTTATTTTATATATACTAACTGTGCTACTCATCTAATATGGATTGAAATCTAAGTAATCAAAATCTCAGAATATTCAGTGTTAATGTTTGCAGTGCACCATCTATTGTAAATATTTCGTAATTTCATGTAGTGATAAAATGCTACTGTGTTTTTCATTCCGACAGATGGCACATCACAAACATTTCTAGTAAGCAGTGTTTCTTAGACAATGGGTTTGCGACCCATTTTGGATCTTGTCTGAACTCAGGGTACACTGAGTTGTGAATTAATAGTACCAAATTGCAAAGGGTTGAGAATGGTTTACAAAATGCCTTGCAGTGGGTCCTTCATGTAATTCTCTAAGGAGGGCTGATCTTCTGGATGATGGTCCCATGCGCCTTAAAGATACAAAAAAAAGCAAAATTAAATCATTAGAAAAAAAAGTTTAACACTAGAATTACCAAAGCCTAGAAAAACCTCGTAATCCCAGCTCACCTTAAATTCCTTCGCACCTCTTCGTCAGTGTCTTTTGTGTTGTAAATGTATCGATCAGAACAAGCAGTAAACAGCTTGCTGTCCCATCCCCCCGCCCAATTCGCAAAGAAGGTTCTCAGTGCTCAGTGTTTATTTTGGAGTGAAGTGCTAGAGTTGTAGAGGGTAAAGAATATATCATCATTTGGAATACATTCTGTACATTTCTTGTGTGTTCCGTGTCTACAACAATCAATGTAAACACATTGTTAAAATAAAAGTTTTTCATATTTTTGTAATAATTGACAAAATATAGACATGAAGTGTATAATGTCCAAATATCAAATAAACACTTTCACAAAAGGTGCAAGTATAACAAAACAAGTGTCTGCTTTTGTTCAAGAATATAACCAAAGAAAAAGAAAGCAGGTTAGGTTAGGCTATTGATGTGACAGCTTGTATGGTGCAGCGGTAAAAACTGCTGCCCCATAATCAAGAGGTCGCTGTTTCGATACCAGCTGCCTCCCACATTTACCATTTTGAATAGTGAGTTGCTCTTATTGTTAATATTATACAATAAAAACATCTGTAACAGCCAGTGTAAATTTAGAGTACTTGCATCACAAACATAGTAATAAAAGCATTGGATGTTTCAGTTCAATAGATGGAACATCACAAACAATTCTAGTGTTAAAATGTATTGCATTTTTCATGCCAACAAATAATGCATCCTGAACATTACCTATTTTATGAATACCATATAAAATGGCATATAACCAGAGGCATGTCCCTTTTTTGAAAGTGGATAATTTAGTTAGATGCTATGCTGAACTCAAATATACCAAGCAGTATACATGCATTCTTGTATCTGTAGATCCATCTATTAATCTTTTCAAAAATAAGTATCTATATTTTTTCTTCGAAGAATAATTTAAAAATCCTTATAGTAATACCATAAGCAAATGGTTTGAATTTGAAATTTTGTTGGAATACAACAAAGGTTTGTTACTTGTCTATCATAGGTGATGATAATGCACTCTTTTCGTGATGATAATGCACTCTTTTCAATAGCTGTTGAAAAGTAATTGAACAATCTCACAAGGTGCTCTAACTGAACTGTACTAAAGTAATGAGTCTTCTGTGTTAATTTAAATACTGAGGGAGGAGTCAACAGTTAAAACTTAAATGTAGCTGTTTAAAAGTAAAATGGGCAATTAAGGGTTCTGAATCTTAACAAGCAGATTAACTAAAACTAAGTCTGAAAATGTTTAATGGTTTTGTAGTAAATGAAGAGGTTCTAATTAACAATTTGGTTAAAGTGAAACATGCAGCCACTGTAGCCCTTCTGGATGTATTTGAGAAGCCATGCTCCCATGTATTGATATAATTAAGTTGAAGGGTGTAAAGTTATTCATAACATTAAGCGACAGAAGTATATGTTTTAATTGACAAAAGGAAAGCTAATATAAAGACACAAGTCCTGAACTTCACAAGTACTGAAGTTTCAGATTTTTTGATTATACAGTATTTATGATCCAGCTGGAGACACCAGGTTTGAGACTTTTGTTCATGTAACATGACTGGCATCAATAGATGTATTTATTCCTGCCAAAATAAAACTTTTATTTGTTGATTGTGCCTGAATGAAAATTATTTTTGCTAAACAGTTACCTAGAATTTAAAATCAATCATGGTTACAGGGGATTCACATAATTATTATATGTCAAAATATCTTTCACACTAAAGAAATTAAAATGTGCATGTATTCTTTAAAACATCATCTTGGTTTAAAACAGTATTTATCAACAAAATATTCAAATGTTCTGTTTATTTTAAAAGGGACACCAGGGGAAAAAGGAGAAAGAGGAATACCAGGCATTGGCATACAAGGACCCAGAGGACCTCCTGGACCACCAGGTACATTACATTGTAAAATGAACCATACATAAGTACTCATTTCAAATTCTTTATAGTGCATTATTAATGCCAATAGTACAACACCATGTATTTTAGGGATAAAGTAAGGTCTCATACTGTTTTACTGTTCAGTTTCATGGGTGGCACAGTGGTTAGTGCTACTGCCTCATGGATCTAGCATCCACCAGTTTTCACCCACGTCTCCAGGAACATGTTTGATAGGATAATTGGTAATTCTATATTCGCCCCATGTGAGTTTGGGTATGGTTGTGCATGGCCAAAGAATTTACATAAGTAAAGGGAAATTTACATAAGCATGTGTTGCATGTATTATTATTATTATTATTATTCTCTTGCAGGATTTGACATCTAAACTTTTGGAATCTATTTACATCTACCAAAAAGTGAAACCAGTGTTATTTTCCACAGACTATAAGAGTAAGAGATTAAGAGTAAGAAATGTTTTGTTAAAACAGTAGTTTTCGCAGTATTGATAGTCTGATAGGCTAGTACAAAATTTTCTTTTATAGTGACTTTCAATAGAAGTTTAGTGAAAATCTCTCACCTAGTATTATTAAAGGTTCTTTGTGGAAAAAAGATAGGGATACGTTGCATAATAAAAGTACACAGTGACAAAAATATGTAGAACAAAAGATGAGGGTTGTGCTTTGCTCATACAGGCATATCAAGTTACATAATGTAGGACTTTTACACAGAAATTGTGGCTTTTTCTCTTCTAATTTTGACTGCAATTAAGCACATCCACATATTTGATAGATATTTACAATACTGTTAGGGCAATTTACTTTTTTTTCTGGGAACTGCTGGTCATGCTTCCAAGGGTTTTTCTTCATTAGTTAAACTACATACATTCAGTTAAACTGCAATTTCTGATAAGTCAGGACAGCACTATTTGTTTTAGGGCCTATAGATTTCCTTGTAGGTAGTAATCATTTGCTGTTTCTCTTCTGTGGATGCTTGCACTTTAACTATTTCCCCTTTGAATACAAGATGTGTGCCCATGCAGCTTGATAAAATTTAATAAACAGATCACAGTTTTACTAAAGAACCATCCATTCATCTATTATCCAACCCACTATATCCCAACCACAAGGTCATGGGGGTCTGCTGGAGCCACTCCCAGACTACACACGGCGCAAGGCAGGAATCAAACCCTGGGCAGAGCGCCAGCCCACCGCAGGGCACACACACACTTGGGACAAGCCATTTTTATGAATTCTGTGCACTGCATACAATATGTGTGATTCTAGAATTTGATATTTATCAGTGGTGCAATGGTTGACTATGCAGCCTCACAGCTCCAGAATGGAATTAAAGCCCGACCTGGGTACCACTGTATGCAGTTTCCATATTCATTGTGCATACCACACCCATATTAATTGTGTTCACATATACTGCAAAAGTACCTACAGCTGTCTGTTTGCATGAACCAACTCAGCTTTTGTTGAAACTTGGCTCACCTAATTCTTCAAGGAATTTTTTGGGAAAGTTCAGGTTTTGTTGAGATATCATGAATATAGCATGGTGTACACGTTTTTGAATTTTCAAAGCCTGCTATTAAAAAGCATTGAAAATTTTTCAAACTCTTCTGTCATAAAATAGAGAAACATTCTTTGAGACTAAAATTACCACACATTTACAGTTTTAAATTTACTTTGAGAGAGACTACTTCAACTTTTTTTTTTTTTTATAATTACCTTTTTGACTTGTTCAGCATCCTCTCCTGATAGCAGTAACAGTAACTCCTGAACAGTTGTTTGCGCTGCAGTGACTTGTGCTTGATATGCTGTCTGTAGAAGTAATATCTGCAGCAGTGCAGTGGCAATGTGTAAACCTTTGTCAGAGCAGCTCACTTCTCTTCGGCTTGAAATCATAGTGGATAAGTGACACGATGTTTATGATTGTAAAAAATGAAAACAACTTTTATAGAAATGACTGAAAGTGGGAACAAGCCCCTAACCATGGCTCAGTGACACTTTTTGTCTACATTGAATAGATGTGTACTCTGTTATACTAAAAACAACTTGACAACTGAATTGTCTGCAGATCATAATGATTCTGTTTTTTTCTGACAGTATAATTTATCAGCAAAGCACCTCAATGATCTGCTATCACTGACAGATGCATCTAAGAATTTTATCCTGAGATTTCAACAAGGATTTTAAATGTTACTTCTTTCAAAAATTGTATATTTAAAAATTGTTAACTAGAATTAGTCATTTTCCCTCCACAACCAGCAACTAAGAATATCACATCAATCAATGTAATTTTTCATAAATTAAGATTTCCTACTTATGAAAAGCATGTCAGTCACCGCAAGACTATCTTTGGTTTGTTTTTAACAACATGATATTACAAAATAGTATTCAAAACATTTTATGCATTGTTTTAATAAAAAATGTTGTCTATTACAGCTATTTTTTATATTTATCTGCCCAGTTATTACACTCGCTTATCCAGAGCAGGGCTGCAGGGAATCTAGAGCCTGTAATAGAAAACATTAGGCTCAAGACAGAAAGATCCCTGGACAACTCAATACAGGGTAAACACACCACTACATTGTGTACTTACACATGCACCTACATTAATTATTTTATCCATGCAAGGCCAATTTAGGGTATGAGAAGGAATTGACTTCACAATGCAGATTCTAAAATACTGTACTGCACCATTGTAAATTTATTGGGGTACTGGCTTCCAAACTAAGAGGAGCTTTGTGTAACTTCAATTTTTTTTATGAATACTGAAGGAATCAATACAAATTTAAGCTAATATATTTTCCATTTTATTTTCACCTAGTGATTAAGAGTGATTTTGTTGTGTCCATTATATTAATCATTGTCCTTAGAGAAGAGATCTAGTAATATATCTTTCCTTTTTAAAATATAATGTCAAACATTTGAAATAAAATTATCACCAGCTTTGTTTGCCTGCTATATACAGTATATGTAGCACTGATACTTTAAGTATCATTTGTATTTGTGTGACTGCCATAATTGGCCTTTCAATGTGTTATTTTTAGGTAACAGGGTCTATGTAAAAAACATTTAATTTTGTTATTTAAGACTGCACTTTATGCTCAATATTAACATGAAGACTCCAGCGAAGACATAGTATGAATCATCATTTCAGATTATTTCAAAACATTTGTTTGAATCATTTATTTAATGCACTTTTAAATAAGTAAGAATAATCACAAAATGTAATAGTAATGCTTTTTTTGAGATTATTCATGATATCTGCAAATGCACATTAACAATTACTTACTGCTTATTAGAATAGCTCAACCTACTATAGAATGCCCGTAGAGGATGGGTAGGTAACTGCAGTCTAAGTCTCCAGAACTGTTACTATGGCGGACTTGTCTTCTGACTTTGAGTTATAACAAACCATGGACCTTTCAGAGGTTTTATCTTCTGTAGAGATGCTGTTGAATTAAATTTTTGTTTTCCCCTCTTCTGTTGTCAACTAGCCATTATTCAATGATATGAATGGGCATATATTGTTGGGTTCTATTTATGTTAATTAATTTGGGTTTTCTTTGTGTACTGTGTGTACATTAATCTACTGTATATCTTTATGTGTAACTTTTAAAGTTTGTAATTGTATTTTACCGATGAATTTGTTGCTACGCTGTGGAGATTGCCTGTAGTGAAGAGCCTTATTAAAAAATCAAAATTGAATTGATTGAAATAAATTACTAGCCTATTTATTTTTTGTTGATAGGACCACCAGGAGAAGGTCGCCCTGGTAGTCAGGGACAGCCAGGAGCACCTGGCAATCAGGGAACACCGGGACGTCCTGGAAGCCCTGGTCCTACAGGATCAGCTGGTCCCCCTGGATATTGTGATGCTTCATCTTGTGCTGGCTACAGTGTAGGAGGTATGATTTTAAGCTATATATCTTTTTTCTAAAATTTATGAATTTCCAGATCCATGTTAATTTTGGGTTTTTTTTTTTGTTGTTATTTTTTTTAACTTTATTAATCCTGAAGGAAATTACTTGGTTTTCGCATACCCCTTGGGGTTAGAGCGCAGGGTCAGCCATTGTACAGCGCCCCTGGAGCAATTGAAGGTTAAGGGCCTTGCTCAAGGGCCCAGCAGAGTAGGATCTCTTTTGGCATTGTCTATACTTGGTAAAAAAAAAATTGCTTTACAAAACCTATTTACTTTCCTAAATGATACCGTGATGACTCCAGAGTCTTTACATAAACAAAGAAAGGCACTACCACAATAGAAGTTAGGTCCTTTATTTACAACTAGCCAACCCGCGGCGTAGCATAGCAGGCCGCTTTTTAAATGATTTTTAAGCACAGAGGAAAAAATAAACATTTGAAAAATCCGTAATTTAATAAACCACCAAGAAAAGTAACATTGCAACAATGCACGCTACGAACCAACATACAATTGTCCGTGACTGAAAACCGGAGGAGCGCCGTCGCGCTTTCTCCTTCCAAAGCGAAGGACGGGGTTGAACGGTGCTCATTCAGTACGCACTGCCCGCTTATGTGCCCGCCCCCAACTCCCTACCTGAGTCGCTTTCGTCTGTGTACAGTCCACACGCACCTGTGAGTCACGTTGACTGTTAATTTTCCAAACACCGCCTCAGTCAGTTTCCACGTTGATTTTTCATTGTTCTTTGCGGTTCTGGCTGCTTTTTTTTTATATATAATCCACCAAGTCACCCGACCATGAGGGTTTTACAAAGGGCAGGGACGTAATCAGTGCGAGCGTATGACCCGCACGTACTGGGAATTTCTCGTTCGTGGGAAACAATTGGAAGCCACAGTCTCCATCACGAATGGGGTTCAACGGCCTCTCCGCGCCGGGTAGACACACGTTGATCCATTCAGTATAGTGCGTGTGCAGTACCGGACATACAAGTGCATCACAGACCTGTTAATGCTCAATCTCACGTGGCTGAAAGCCACTTGTCCCTCTAAGAATTTGGACGCCGACCGCTGTTGGGTCATGTAACTATTTAGCCAGGCGGGAGTCTCGTTCGTTTTCGGAAATAACCAGCCAAATCGCTTCATCAACTAAGAACTGCCATGCACCACCACCCACAGAATCGAGAAAGAGCTATCAATCTGTCAATCCTGTCCGTGTCCGGGCCGGGTGAGGTTTCCTTCGTTGAGTCAAATGAAGCGAAAGGCTCCACACCTGGTGGTGCCCTTCCGTCAATTCCTTTAAGTTTCAGCTTTGTAACCATACTCCTCCCTGAACCCAAAGACTTTGGTTACCCAGTTGGCTGCCCTGTTGCGGGGCCTGCATTGGTGAAGCAGGTGAGACGGTAATGAAACAGAGGTACAGGGCTTATTGGTTTTTAAAGACTGCTTCCTTCATTGGGTTTTAACCAATGCACGGAACGAACCAACACACAATCATCCGTGCGGCGCTCAGGGTGGAACGGGAGGAGAGGAGAAGGACATCCACCCCGCTCCCTCCGTCATGCTAGTCTGCTGGTTTCTCGTTCAGTATACACTGCCTGCTCATGTGCCCACCTCCAACTCGTCACTCGAGTCTTTGTACAGTCCAGATGCACCTGTGACTCACGTAGACTTTTCATTGCTCTGTGCGGTTTTGGCTGCCTTTCTATATATAATACACCAAGACACCCGACCACGGGGGGAGGGGGGTGTGTACAAAGTGCAGGAGTATCTAAGAAGACGCATGTTTGTCGCGGATGCGAATTGCTGTATGTAGCGTGTAAAACAGTTTGCTATAGTGCACGCGGTCGTGCGTCGTAACCGAAAACTCGTTTTTTAAAGACTGCTCACTTCATTGTGTTTTAACCTCAGTTGTAAAGGAACGTTTTAAGGATCCCATGGGATACCCCTCGCAAACAGTTTTACACGCGCATATGGCGATTCACCTCCGCGAGAAACATGCCTCTATTAACAGTCAACGTGGGTCAGAGCTCCATGTGACCTCTACGACAGACGAATATAAATGACGCCGCTTTTTCTGTGTCGTCGCGTCCGCGTTGGTGGGCGTGGCTCTGTGAGTTGTCGTCGTATCCAATGGTCTTGGAGTTGGTGGGCGTGGCTCCTTCCTGCGTGCGCCATAGGTGTCTCACTTGTCGGCGGCTTAGTGAATCCACGCCCCTTCCGGCGTGCTTTCCATGGTTGTCTTGCCTTAGTGAATTATATATATAGATTCTCCTAGCTGAAAAGATGTAGAAAAATGTTCTCTCAAACACAATATGTCTTATGTGTTGGGTGCACTAGAGTCTAAACAGAAGAAGTTAGTTTCTCTGTTTCCTGGGACTGCTTATCTAGTCTTGTCTTACAGTCACTGTAATGTTTGTCCCTGCCTATGAGAGTAAGATAAACAATAGTTATAAAAAAACAAACATATATATATATGTATGTGTATGTGTGTGTGTGTGTGTGTGTACATGGGGCAAAACAACAACAACATTTATTTATATAGCACATGTTCATACAAACAATGTAGATAAATAATGAAAATTTGGGAACACTAATTAACATAGAATAAAAGTAAGGTCCGATGGCCAGGGAGGACAGGAAAAACAAGAAAAAACTCCAGACGGCTGGAGAAAAAAATAAAATCTGCAGGGGTTCTAGGCCATGAGACTGCCCAGCCCCCTCTAGCTATTTAACATAAATGACCTCAATCAGTTCTCATTGTATTCAATGTACATCTGAAAATGTAGTATTGTCATTTTGGTGAGAATGGAGATAAATATGTTTTTTTGAAAAGGATCCTCTAATTGTGCTCTGATTGGTTTGTGCTAATTTTGTGGCTTTTCCCTGATAGGATCCTGCTCATTACAACAGCTCATTCCCTAACTTGTAACCCTTCACGGATGTAAAAATATAGCAGGTCTAAAATAATTGTTTTTTAATGTTATTTGTTGGGCTGTTTACCTGTATGCATTTTGTAAAATTTGAATGATCCATACATGCGCAATAAACAAATTACTTACCAGTCACTACAGAGTTGCGATAAGTGTTGTGGCTGGCTGCCTATTTATTGACAACTGCAAAAGTTCAACTGTACATCTCAGTAGTTTGTTCCAACTGTTTAAATAAAGATGTGCTTCCTGGGGTCAGTCCTAAATGCACTTCCCCTTAATCTCCACTACTGTCCTCTAGTACGCAATTCAGAAAGAATTGAAAGAATTCATCTGGGTTATACTGTACTTTACCAGCCCCTTTAAAAAAAATTTAAAGACCTGGATTAGGTCCAGACAATAGTCTCCTCTGCTTGAGACTAAGCAGGTTTAATTCTGAAACTTTGATAGATGTGGGGGAGGGACTGAGACTGATGTGGAGATGTACTGATGTCATCTTAGCAAACGAGAGAGAAGCATCTGAGAGTTGCTAAGAGTTGTTGTTTTTTTCCTGTGTTGTGAAAGTTAACTAAAAAATGCATTTTGCTCCTACAAACTTGAGGTTCGGTTGCTGCTAAGGAGCCATGTGGGAATTTTTAAAGCTGTTTTTTCTTTTAGAAGTGTTTTTTGCTTTTATTTTTGCCTGCACAGGAGAAAAAGCAGGTGGCTACATTTGGAAAAGCTAGTTGTTACTTGTAACATGTAGTTGCACTTGTTATTTGTGTTCAAACTAGTGTCTGTGAGGCAGGGCAATAAGCTGCATCTTTAAGTAAATAACTGGTGTCATAGCAACAAATTGGTAATAAATAATAGAAACAGTGATTCATTAATGGGAAAAAAGGCTGTGGCTAACTCAGCAGTAAGGCGGAAGACTCAGCTAAAGTGAGATGAAAGGTAGACCAGCTATGCAAGTCTTGCTGAAGTTTTTCCATGCAGCCAACAAACTTTTGTTGATGAAGAGCTTTATGTTTAATTGTTGCTGATGTGTAGTTTCAGGCAGCTCACAGACTTGCAGTTACTTTAAACCTTTCTAGTTAAGTCATCATTTTATGGCCTTCTTTAGGACAGGCCGCGTGCCTGTCTCAATATTTCTGCCGAGCTGTGCTTCTCAGTGTGGTTTTCTTTTCAGTACATGGTGTGTGACATGCTACTTCAGAGAGAAAGAGGGAGGGGTAAATCAACCGAATTTATATATTTGTGGTCCAGATTCTTACACCAATAGGGGATCGTGCTACAGAATGGCTTCTGGTCCAAACCAATCCCAAACAGCCATACTTCAGACCAATGGGTCACACAATACCTTTCACACCTGCCCCCAAAACCATTTGTTGAGCTGGTGCTTGCCAGCTAGGTAGTTTGGCTTTCCTGTGGGTGTTGATTGAGAGAGCCCTGCAGAGAAATCACTTCCCCCCCACCCTCTCATAAATTTACAAAGACTCCATCCTAAAAAGGGGGTTCTTAAACATCAAACCATTGCTGTTCTTATCAATGATATAACACTAATATTACATTGCTTTGTCGAAGATACAAATAAAGACATATAAAATATTTATCAACTTATATACAAAATTTCACACCACAACAGAAAAGTAATGCGTAGATTAAATAGGTTGAAATCAAACAAATCTCTAGGACCAGATAATATTTACCCTCAGGTTCTTAAGGAGGTTAGCAAGTACATATGTAAACCCATGATGCATATTTTTAGGAAGTCACTGTGCACTTGGGAAATTCCGAATTACTGGAAAATGGCAGTTAATATTCTTTTCAAATATTATCCCATTATATAGAAAGGGTGACTGGGCAGATCCAAGCAACTTTAGGCCAGTAAGCTTAACGTACATCACTATACACCGTTAATGGAAAGAATTATTAAGGATAAGATTGAGCAACGCTTGGCAAGAACAGGAGTTTTACTGAACAGTCAGAATGGGATGTCATGTTTTACTAACATCCTGGAATTGTGTAAGGAGCAACAAAAGGGTAAGAACAAAGTGTAGCATACGATATTTTTTTATTTTGACTTTCAGAAAGCATTTGATAAGATTCCACATGAGAGGCTGGCCATCAAACTAACAAGTGGGAGATGTTTGTAGATGGATGCAAAATTGTCTCAGACACAGGAAGTAGAGGGTTATGGTGCATGGAACCTTATCAGAATTGGATGATGTTAAGAGTGGTGTTCCACAGGGGTCAGTGCTAGGGCCACTGCTACTTATAATATATATAAATGGTTTGGACAGGTATATACTGTAAGCAAGAGGCTGGTTAACTTTACCAAGACAGGTGGATTGGCAGATAGATAATCTGGAGTCAGTTGAATCATTATAGAGGAACTTGGACAAAATAACAGCCTTCTGCAGATTTATGTCAGTTGAAATTTAATATCAGTAAATATGAAGCATTAACATGTAGGAAGTAAAAATTGTAGGTTTGAATACACAATGGGAAGTCTGAAAATTCATAGTACATTTTATGAGAAGAATTTAGGAATCATAGTGGACTCTACATTTTCAACTTCTTGACACTGTTGAGAAGCCATTAAGAAGGCTAAATGTGTATAGCACGGTGTACAGTACAAGTCCAAGGGGATTATGCTTAAGGTTTATAACCCACTGGTGAGGCCATATCTGGACTACTATGTGCAATTCCGGTCTCCAGGCTACCAAAAGAACATAGCAGCACTAGAAAAAAGTCTAGAGAAGATGACCTTGCTGACTCCAGGGCTACAGGGGATGAAGTATGAAGAAAAATTAAAAGAGTTAAGTCTTTTTAGTTTAAGCAAAAGAAGATTAAGAGGAGACATGATTAAAGTGTTTAAAATTATTAAGGGAATTAGTACATTGGATCGAGACTGTTATTTTAAAATGAGTTCATCAAGAATACAGGGACACAGTTGGAAACTTGCACAGCATAAATTTTGCACAAGCATTAAGAAGTTTTTCTTTACACAGAGAACCATAGACACTTGGAACTAGCTACCAAATAGTGTAGTAGACAGTAGGACTTTAGGGACTTTCAAAACTCAACTTGATTTTTTTGGGGTTTTTTTAGAAGAATTAAGTAGATAGAACTCTTGAGCTTTGTTGGGCCGAATGGCCTGTTCTCGTCTAGGTTATTCTAATGTTCTCCAAGTCTGTCAGAGTAGGATGTGTTGTTAAGTTCTGGGTTGCTCTCCTCTGCACATATTCAAATCTTGTAGTGTCTTTCTTGTAGTATGGTGAGCAGAGATTTATAACACATGCATATGCAAAAAATGTGGTTTGAAATGAGTGTATGTAGCTTTGGATGCAAATATCTGGACTGATAAGTGAAAACCTGATGAAATAACTTGAGTATATTTAAAGACAACATCCTTATGCAAAATTTCAGAGAAACTGTGAAATGATGACACTGTTGATCAAGTATAGAAATGCAGACAGATATTGCATGCATCCACAGAAATGACTCACATATATAACAATTCATATCACAGAGTCATTATTAGAATGTGCATTGACGTGACAAATGTATTACACTTCAAAAGTGATAATTATGATGTTCAAACTGTATTTTATCTCCCGTTTAAAAAGGCCAATGCTTCATATTTGCACTGAAGAACTTTTTGTTTTTTCATCAGTTTATATCAGCTACTTGTTGTCACTTCTCAGGGAACTGGCCAACTTAACTCCATGCTTATTGTACTGGAAGCCATTAACCAGCCGGTGAGGTACTACATCCAGTTTTTGTATGGTCTGGGTGTACATACATAAAACATTACATGTCTTTGCCAGCATAAAAAAAACCAATTTGCAGTAGTGTATGGTTCGCCTAACGTTGTCAGATCACTTTGCTGCACTCATATTGCAATAAGGGCACCTAGCGAGAATGAAGTTGCTTTTGTTATGCAGTTACATTTAACACACAAGTTATCTGTGATGCCAAGATAACGCTGACAAATGTTTTGGCTCAGTGGCCTGGGATTCATTTACTTTGAGGCAAAGTGGCTGGTTTGTGTGTAAGGTAACTAGCTGAACCCTCAGTTTTTCATATGACCTGTACTATTCATTGTAACAGCAATCATGTCATCACATGTGCCAGGTGATAGTGGCTGTTCACTCGGGCACTGGCACCTTATGCCTTTCTCAGACCCCTGGAACCTAGAGGTGAAGTAGTGTAATCCCTTGCATAATCTTGCGAGCTCAGTTGTGAAGTGCAGCCAAATACTTTTGAATACAGGTGGTGGGGTCTTGATACATCAGGAGGGAGGCTGCTGTACCATCCAAAGAAGTTCTTCAGCATTGTGATTGCATATGCATTAGGCTAATTGGCATGCTGCCTATGTAGTTGTTTCAGGGCAGAAACTGGGTGGGGATAAAGACAACTTCATTTACACACATTTACAAGATGATTATAATTTATAAAAGAAAATTGCATAGAAATGTGTGTACACCAGGTTTTATAAATCTGTTTATTTTTTTGGCATACAGATTTTCCTGTTTTTCAGCTTACTCATTTTTTCACCCTCAAATGCACGTAAAGATCTATAAATGAGACCCTATAACTGCACACAATTTGCCAGATGTAGTCTCAATAGTGCACTGTATATATAATCTGAGCAGCAAGTTCTTTGATTTATTTTCAACAATTTTTACAATATAATGTAACATTTTTTTGTTGTTTTTCGTAATAGAGCTGAGCATTGTTTAGATGATTAAAATGTGTCAACATAATCCCCTGTATCCTTTTCAGAGTTTGCTTACTTCAGCTCCCTATCTCCGATGTTATATTTATAATGGACCTTTTATTTGCCAGTATGTAGCAGTTTGCATTTTTCTGTGTTCAACTGCATTTTTCAAGTGTTCGCCCAATTCTGAAACTGGTCAAAGTCTTCTTGATTTGTTTTTGCTATCTCCTGTCTGCAGTTCCCCCAGTTTTTGTATCTTTTCCAAATTTAACAAGTATACTAATTGTGCCAAAATCTATGTCATTGATATAAATTAGATAAAGTAACTGTCCCAGGACACACCCTTGAGGGACTCCACTGATGAACTCACTCCAACTGGCACACTCTCTTTTTATCTGCACTGTTTGTGTCCTGCCTCCTAATTAATCACTTTGATAAAAAAAGTGATAATTTCTGTCAAAAATATGAACATTGCTGGGTGATCCTAACCTTTGAATACAAGTATGTAGTGTGAAACCTAACCCGACACACCAGACACAGAGGCACAAGTCCCAGCACTACTCAGACTTTATTTACAGTTTCAAATCACTACACAGTACACAGTGCTGCTTCTTGTCTCTTCTGCCTCCACTCCTCCCTCAAGCTTCGTCCTCCACCTCCCAGCTCTGGCTTCCTGAGTTGTGGCAGCTGTCCACTTTTATAGAGCACCTGGAAGTGCTCCAGCTGTTCCATCATCTCCTTCCAGGTGCACTTTCTGATGGGATGGCAGCCCTGCAGAGAAGGGCTCAGCCGTTCTTCATATGCCCCCTGGCAGTGGCCACGGGCCCCAGCAGGGTTGAGTATCCCTGTGCTGTGGCACTGTAGCAAGCTGAAGGGGTGCCACAGTGTCATCCCGAGGGAAGTATTTCCCTGTGCAAGCTCCTTCCCCCAGTCCATCCCCTACATGTTTCAACCAGGTAAGAATTCCAGCTGCGCGTTACAGTATATATTTTTAGGAGTAGAGGTAGGAGTAGTGGGCCCCCTGGGCTTGGGCAATTGTTTGGGCCCTACCTAGGTGTTTTGTGGAAAAAAAAACGTTCCTCCATCTTTAAAGAAGGCAATTACAGAGTCTAGATGAGAATGCAGAGCATTTCTTTATTTACATAGATTATGCATAAATGTCTCAGTCCATGGAGTTGAGCAATCAATAATACAATTCATTTGCGTTTGTACTTTTCATTACTATTCTCTAACATATAACATCATCTGACTGTTAATATCCATAATATGCAGAACTTTATTATTCAATCCAATCAACTAGTGCCACTAGTATTTTCTGACTCCTGTCGACTCTCCCATTATCTCAATGCCACCTTGTTGATATGGGTGTTTTGTGCTATTGATCTTAAAACTGCTTCATGGGAAGGGTGTTTGGGCTTTCCCATTAGTTTATTCTCGCTTTCATGAGAGGTGTTTCTTACTCATTTACCTCATTCTAACCTTGAAAATTCAAGATGCTGGTTTCTCTAAGGTAAGGAACACCTCATATGCTCAAGCTTTTATGTTTAGTTAACTAACCCTAGTTACCTAGTCCTTTTCCTCATGCTTTAATAATTCACTGTTACAACTTCATATAAGTAAATACTTGTAAATAAAAGTATATACTTGTAGTAGGTTGTACAAGATTATATATTAACTAAAAATTCCATAGGTGTCCTAAGGAAACTACAGATAAACTAGTAAGTAATGTCAAAGATTAGAAATCGTTTTAGTGATAGGGACTAGACACTACATAGGAACACAGCAAGTATTGGAAGAGCATGTAATAGGTGTATGGATGGCAACAACAAAAAAAACAGCATCTGAGATTATGAATGATATAGAGAGACAGGAACAAAGTTTGCAGTGCCAAAGTTTAGAATTATTTTTGATAGCAAAATTTGCCATGTCAAATACTAAACAGAAAGTATGGTCCATTTCAGTTATCTATTTTAAGAAAGAAAGAGAGAGATGGAAAGAAGGAGTCAGTGGTGTCAGAGTTTACCATTTGTGCCATTTTTGATCACCTTCATATGCTTCACTATCACTTGAGCTAGAATATATAATGCTGTCACTGGACATTGCTGAAGAACTGCAGCTAAAGTCACTTCAGTACACATGTACTTTGTGAGCATGCCCGTGTTGATCAAACAGAGGAAGCTCTGCAGTTTTACTTGTGACTTTACTCTGTAGGAAGATACGTAAGTAAATCAAGGTAAATAACATTCAATCTAGCTTTTATATAAGTAACATATAAATATTTTTATATAAAGACCATCACAAAACTTTATCACAAACTGGACTTTGCACAATACCTTGGTGAACTCTGTTAGCCGTGCTGTTTCGTTGAAGGACAGGTATGGGGCAGACTGACTGGCAGGTTGACACACGACCTGTTGCTGCATCCAAACAGTGCCATCTTTCGCCTTTGCACCTGATGCAGCTGCGTTGTTCTTATATGTGAGTGGACATTTCTTGTGGGGAGGGCTTCTCTTTCTCTGATGTAGAACCCTCATCCTCATCTGAGTTCACCTTTGTTATAGCACATCTTTATTTGAAAAGAGCAGTGTCAGATCAGGTGGAGTGTGAACGCAACTGAGAGAATAAAACTGAATTAAAAAAAATGCTAACCTTTACAAGTACCATACATTTACACCGGCTGTTACAGACTCATATCAAATATATGTCTTTATTCCATAATAGTAACAATAAGGGCACCTCACTACTCAAAACGTTAATTCTGAGGAGAGACCAGGATAGAAACTGTGACCTGTAGGTTATGAGTCGGCAGGTCTTACTGCTGTACTAACAAAGCAGTTGTGTCGACAAGCTACACTAACCCGATTTCTTTTTCTTTGGTTATATTCTTAAATAAAAGCGTACTTGTTTTGTTATACTTGTTCCTTTTGTGAAAGTGCGTACTTGATCTTTGGACACATTATACACTTCATGTCAAAATTTTTTCATTAGTAATAAAACATGAAAAAAAAGTTTGTCTTTTAAGTATGTGTTCCACATTTCTTGTATTTCCTGTCATCCTACACTTACGTAGACACAAAACACACATGAAATACATGTGTTCCAAATAATAATATTTTATTTAGCCTATACGGCTCCAGGTACCTCACTCCCACATAATCGAGGCTTGAGCTGAGAGAGCTTTTTGCCCTTCCTGTAGCAGTGGGGGGATGGGATAACAGCTTTCTGCATGTACTTATTGACACATTTACAAAACAAAAGACGCTGATGGAGAGGTGTGAAGGGATTTGAGGTGGGCCAGGATTACAAGCTTTTTCATAGGCTTCAAGAATTCTAGTGTCTATTTGGACTTCAGGCTTCATACATTCTATAGTTTATGCCTACATTTTGTCATTTACTACTACAATATGAAAAACATTTCTGTTTTAAAAATGTATTTACACTGTAGAAACGGAACACACATGAAATGTATGTGTTCCAAATAACAATCTATTATTTCCACTCTAAAACTCCACTTCACTCCCAGATAATCAATCAAGGCATGAGCTGGGAGAAGTTTGTGCACGTTCTAAGTCGGTGGGGGGATGGAATAGCTGGCTGCTTGCAGTTTGTTTTTATCGGCACATTTACAGGTCAAAGGAGACTGTCGGAGGGGTGAGAACGGTTTTAAGAAGCAATTTAAGGTGGGACGGATCTACGAGTTTTTTCGTAGACTCTGGTTATTCTAGTGTTAAAGAGCTGTCAATGCCTGTTTTTTCTAAGTGCAAGCTTCTCTCACACCCTTCAACCCCCCACTCCCAAACTGCAAAGGAACACAGTCTATTAGACCATAAAAAGTTGTTTAGTCTCTAGAGTACTGTGGGCAAATTATGACCACAACAGACACTGTTTGTAGCACTATAAACTGCAGCATAGCACAGTACAAAACAATACATGAGTCTCTACTTGTAGCTGTTTAGAAGAGTACATTGGAAAGAGAAACATGGATCATGTGACATTACCTTGGGCTACCCATATTTCACCTCACCCTCGTTGACTGGCTACTGAGTAGGGCTTTAGGTGTCATCCTGTTTTTAAGGCAGCCTTAAAGGCTCCCACACCACAAGTAGAAACCTTTTTTTCGGTGTATATTTCAGTCACCAGTGATGAACACAAAATGATGCCTGTTGGCAAGCTGTCATCTCTTATCTTTAAATTCTTTTTTATCTGCTTTTAGTTTGTGTCCTGTTGTTTTGAATGGAAGGTTTGTTTTTTTTTGACCGACAAAGCCTCAACATATGTTCCTCCATTGTATGTAAATTACTTTGCCAGAATTTTCAAGGATAGAAGTTCATTTTTCCTTGGCTTGCTTCATCATTCCCTGTGGATATTTGTTATATATTGCCCTGTGTTCTCTCCAGAGGAAGAACTGGATTTGCTGCTTCTGATCAGTTGACCATACTATACTCATTGAAAATCATGTTGGCATCTGAAGTACAGTCCTCTGCTGGTTTGTCTGTTTCCTTAAACAAAGAACTCTTTCTATTAATATTGAAAATTAGTACTCCTTATCTCCAATTGTTTTATGTGGAGTCCCAGAGGCATTTTCTTTGAACAGGCCATTCTGCCGAAAAAAGCGTACTAGTCCTATCCACTTATGTCTTCTAACATAACATCAAGTCTAGTTTTGAAAGTCCTTTTTTTGAAAGTCCTACCGTCTATCATACTATTGCTACCTTATTCCATAAGCCTATAGTTCTCTGTGTAAAGAAAAGAGTTTGAAGGATCTGATATTTTGCTATCTGTATTTTTTAATTCCCTTTACTATTCCTGATGCACTTCACTTCCTCCTTGACTGTTCTTTTACCATTCAAATACTTAAAGAATCTCCTTGCGTCATCTTTCACATTATCTGCTATATTCCTCCCTATCTGCCTTTTAGTCTTGCTAATATTATCCTTCTTAATGGTTGCCCTCAATTTACCTTGTACTTATTAATCTAACACACCTTAAACAGTTGTTTTTTTTCTTTGCAGCTTCTTTTTCAACTCTTTATTAACTCACTGATGATGTTTTTAAATTTTGTACTAATTTCAATTTAGGTACCTGTCCTTCATTACATGTAAAATGTTTTTAAATCTTTTCCACTACTCCTTGACTGTTTCCACACTTAAAAGCTTATCCCAGTCTATCCTCCTTTGACTTTGCCACATCTGTTCAAAATTTGCCCTGCCTAACAGTTTTAGTGTTTGCATCCACATGCTTCTAAAACATTGAGAATTGTATTATATTATGGTTACTTGACCTAGTGGTTCTGTCACCTCTACACCATGAATTCAACCCTGGTTATTACAACATACTAAATCAAGACAGGCTTCCCCACGCCATGGTGCTTTAAAATATTGTGTTAAAAAAGAGTCACTGTTTATATCTGAAAACTCCTGCTGTTGTACTCCACTATGTGCAAGGAACCAGTTAATACTCAATTAAAGTCACCCATGAGTATAATATATAAACTTGCCTTTTTAATATTACTAATAAGGTATGTGTTGAAATTACTGTCTGCTTTGGGTAATTTATTCGTAAAATAAGGCCTTTTTCCTTAATGCTTTCCAGATGAAGCCAGATGTCTCCACTAACATGGAGCTCATCGTCCAGTTGAAGAGAATTTGTGTTTAAATTCTGTTTCAGATAAACAGCAATCCCACCTCCTTTTCTGTTCTGTCTATCCTTCTTACAAATGTGTACCCCTCTATGTTAAAATCATCCCCACCTTTGTTATTTAGCCAGGTTTCTGTTATTGCTGTAATATCATAATTATACTCCTTTACATACAACTCCAAATGATTTGTTTTGTTTTCCATACTTCGTTCATTAAGGCAAGCTATGTTTAATGTATTACTTGTGGACTAAGCCCCGGACAAAGACAGGCAGACATGTTGTAAAACACCACCACACGTTTATTTACAGCAATATTTACACAGTCCAAGTAAGTGCACACAAACCCCAATACTTCCCCAAAGTCCAGGCCTCTCACACACTCTGCCTTTTTCTTTCTTCGGGCCGCCTCCACTCTCTCTTCTCCTGCTTCGTCCTCTCCTCACCTGACTCCAGCCTTGAATGAAGGGAGGTGACCCCTTTTATACAAGCCCAGATGGGCTCTAGGTGCTTCCCGACACTCCTCCGCGGACACTTCCCTGTGTAGCAGAAGTGCAGGCTGTGCACCTGAAGGCACTCCAGGTGTCCCTAGTCTTCTTCCCCCCAGCACTTCCAGGTGTGGCAGAAGTGCTGAGGTCCAGGGCTCCGAAGGCAGTGGGGCGCCCCCTGGCGGCAACCATCGGCCACTACAGGGTTGAGCTTCCAAGCTCCCTACCCGTTGTCCCCAAAGCAACCAGGGTGGTCACTCCCACATGGTCTGGGGAAGACGCAAGCCCTCCTCTGGTCCTCCTGGGCGTCCCCAGCCGTCTCTGACATACTCATTATACTTTTCCATTTAAACTTTGGGTTAGAATTTACATTACTATGCATTTTTCTTTTTACACTTATTATTTTTTTTCTTCATGTACAGTTATAACCTTGGCCTGTTTTTAAACTCCCTGTCCCCGATACCCTAGTTTAAACAATCCTCGATTAGCCTACTCTTACACCTCCCTAACACATTGGTGCTCCTCTGGTTCAGCTGTAACCCGAAGTGACAGAAAAAATCCTATCTATTCTAAAAGGAGTCCCAATGCCTCATAAACCATGCATTAAGCCTTCTAATCTGCTCAGTCTTCCCTGATTGGCACATGGCACAGGCAGAATATCAGAGCAGAATACTTTACTGGTTCTGCTCCTCAGCCTGGCACCTAACTCTTTAAATTTGGATTGCAGAACTGACAGATTAACCTAATGTATGTAATTTGTTTCAACATGGACATTGACAACTGGATCAACCCCCGCTCTGACCAAGAGCCTATCAGCCTTTCCAGGGAGTTCGTCCACCTGTGCACCCAGAAAGCAAAATGCTGTGCAAAACTCTCAGTCTCTGGAGCAAACCTGTGTTTCAATCTCTCTAATGATTGAGTCCCCAACTATCACTGCCTCTCTCTTTCAAGCAACTGGTTTTGAGGTGGCCCGTTGGGGATCCTCATGCCTGTCTACCACACCAGAATCTTCAAAAACAATGTCCAGCTCCATAGGATCTTGAAAACAGTTTGACACTTCCAATTCTGGGGTTGATTCCCCCAGGCAAGTGTACACAATTTACCTTGGACCTTGTGACTCTGACCCAACTAACTATACCTTTCTGGTCATGAGTCTTTTCCTGCACCACCTTATGGGTGCATTGTATCTCTCTAAAGGACACCTGGGTTAGGTCCATCAATTCTGTAATTACTACATTATTACAATATTTTTACAGAAAGAAAAATAGTGCTTGAACTAAGACTGGAACTCACCAAAATTGCCTACATATACATTTGCATCTCTGGATTTTAAGAGGGGGGATTTTTAAAAGGGGACCAGATCCTCCCCAAGTTATTTTCTTCCACTTCAACCACGACAAAAAACAACCACAAATTTAAAACATTTAATTAATTGTATGAGCTGTCTAAATGTGCTATTTGCAATAAGTAACAGCTGTAGACTTTATTTTCTCTTATTTTTTTCACTTCACACTGTACATTTCCAACTACAAATGTAACACCAGGTCATGTCACTTTCAGAAATATTCAAATGACTTTGCAATTATAGGGGGTGTATTGATAAGGGGGATGAGACAGAATATAGGAGTCAGGTGGATAAACTTTGTTTTGTGGTGTAGGAAGAATTGTCAGCAATGTAACATCAGAAAAAACAAAGAATTGGTTGTTGACTTTCGTCACACCAATCATCTGATCACTGTTCAGGGAATAAAAGTGTAGAGGTGGCATACTTCTACAGGTACTTGGGAGTCCACATCAATGTCAGGTTGGACTGGTCTCGGAACGTAAAGAATCTTCATAAGAAAGAGCAGAACAGTTGCCTTTTCCTTAAGAGACTGTGTTCCTTTGATGCGAGTAGTGGTATCTTTCACATTTTCTTTACCTCTGTAATGGCCAGTGTGAATTTCTGTGCTGTGGGATGCTGTGCTAGTAATACCAACAGTAATAGGCCTGCATAATGCATCATTGTGACTGTCAATTTCAAGTCAGATGTTTTTCTTTCTTTTTAATTTTCTTACTTTTTATTAATTCTAGTGTGTATTTAGACTATAGTGTGTGTGCATATATTTATTTATCTGTTTGTTTATTTAAAGATCTTTTGTAAAAAGCCACATTTCCTCCTATGGACAAATAACATCTATCTATCTATCTATCTATCTATCTATCTATCTATCTATCTATCTATCTATCTATCTATCTATGTAAAAGCAGACCAAGCCTTTGCTGTAATTGAACAGGTAGTAAATATCCCGAATTAGCAGGCCTGGTATTCCATTCTCCTGAAGCACCCACCCATAAGGACACCCTGAATGCCACGGTTGTATGCCTTTTCGAAATCCACAGAACCTGTGTAGACAGTCTCTTTTCTTACAGATGGGGTTCACCACCCTTTTTTTCTAAAAAAAAAAGGCACTGTCCCAAACCTCCACAACAATGTTGAAGAGACATGTCCCCAAGACAACACAACAACATCCAAAGCCTTCATGAACTCAAGACGAATGTCATCCACCACTGAGACACTACCATCATGGAGTTTGTTAACTACATGAGCAAAATCCACTCCAGTAATGAGCGAGTCCTCCTCTATGTCCCCTAACTGTGCTTCCTTAATGTTAGGCATGTCGGTGGAATTTAAGAGGTCCTCGAAGTGGATTAAACCTTCTAACCCTGATTATATAGTCAACAGCACTCCAAACCTGCTAAAAACCAGCATGGGTGAAGCAGTGTTTCCCCCTCCTGAGTCATCTGGCAGTTTGCCACAATCACTTCAAGCCCTACAGAAAGTCATGGTATCACTGAACTCCTCCCATATGCAAGTCTTTGCTTCTGCAACAGCCATTGCCACGCTCTGCTAAGCCTGTCAGTATCTGTTCATGACAAGAAACCATTAACTCTATATTTATTCAATTGAACAATAAGGATTTTAAAATATGTCACAAAATTCAAATATACTTTGTTTCATGTTTACAACAAAATTAATCAATTCGTTAGTATCTAATTAAGGTAAGAGCAGCAGGGTAGCAAAGTGGAGTTTGATGTTTCCCCAGACATATACTGTTCGATTGACTGAGTACACTGATATAGAAGAAGCCCCCAGGGGCCTTTAGAACCAAAGACCTTCTCATCACACCTCTATTAGACCATTCACAAAAAAATATATATTTTTAGGCTAAACAGAACAATGCATAATGGTATATGTTACTGAATGCTGACAACTACGTTTATGAGAAAATATTGTAACAGAGAGCAGAAAGCTCTCTAAAGGCAGGACTGAAACACAGTGGACTGCAAGCGCTTCACAGAGTGGGTTTGGTAACATTTGAATGGCAACAAAGGATAAATAGGAACCTTAAACAGATATTAGTGCTTGCTTCTATTCAGTGTTATCTCAGTATTTACGAAGAGTATAAATGCAATTGCTGATAAAGTGTAAACTAGTTGTGTCTTGTTCCTGATTTGTATAGATTTGGAGGAGTTGCGTGTCACGTATAAAAATAGGAAAGTGATCCTATGGCAATACTACTGAGAGGTCTTAATTCCCAGCTGTGAGCAGTAGTGCACAAGTGCCAATGAGAGATCAGCATGTGATTTAAAAGAGGTATTTATTCAGACTTCAGAAGGAAACTATTGGTCAAAGTGAAACTGTATTGTTGTTTGGCGTAATGCTGGTGTGGTTTTTGTTTGCAGACTGCATATCCATGTGTAAAGCAATTTTTGTTCCTAAGATATTCATATTTTAACTTAGAATTTATTGTATATTCCACAAGTTTTCAGTGTTCAGCCATCGGGACTACCCCTCATTACCAGGATTTTTTTTATACATTGACCACAGGCAGTAATACAGATCTGCTAAATGACTTGCCAGGACCAGGCCCAGGTAGAAATAAAGATCTGCAGTATTTAAAAGACATAAGTAAATAAAAATACTCGGTATCAAAATGTTTCATTATTATTAACACCACAACAGTTTTTTTCTTGCACTGCAAAATATTGATAAGGTCGCGAGTTCGATCCTGCGCCGCTCCGTTTTGAGAAGTAAACTACTCTTAGTCTTACTATTTTAGAATAAAAACATACATTTGATTTCAATCTGTAACAGCCAGTGTAATTTATGATACTTGTAAAGGTTAGCTTTTTTATTTTTATTTTTTATTAGTCAGTTTTATTATCTCGGCCGTGTTCACGAGCCCAAACACGCCGCACCCTCGTATCATCTGATACTGCTGTTTTCACATAGACGCACTATAACAGAGGTAAACTCAGCTCCCTTCTACATCGGAGCAAGAATGCACATAACATTGCTTACATACTAAAGTGTCAGCAGGCACTTTTCGTGGCATTACACACATTTTTGAGCATGCCCTCTGCACACTACTTGTGACTTTAGGCTTTAGGAAGTAAGTAAGTAAGTCCGGCTGTTACAGATTGAAATCAAATGTATGTTTTTATTCTAAAATAGTAAGACTAAGAGTAGTTTACTTCTCAAAACGGAGCGGCGCATGATCGAACTCGCGAGCTTTTGATTCCCAGTCGGGAGCTGAATCAATTGCGCCATAGAGGCAGTCGTAATAAGCAAGTGTCAATGTCGCATGTTAAGGCGGCTTTTTGTTTCTGCAGTTATATTTTTGATTAAAAGCGCAATTGTTGTGTTATATTTGTACCTTCTGTGAAAATATTTCTTTGATATTTGGACTTCAGGCTTCATACATTATATAGTTTATGCCTACATTTTGTCATCTACTACTAGAATATAAAAAACGTTTCTGTTTTAACAATGTGTTTACACAGATTACTGTACAAACGGAACAGACATGAAATGCGTGTATTCCAAACAACAATCTATTATTTCCACTCTAAAACTCCACTTCACTCCAAGAAAATCAATCAAGGCATGAGCTGGGAGAATTTTATGCACGTTCTAAGTCGGTGGGGGAATGGAATAGCCGGCTACTTGCAGCTTTTCTTTTATCAGCACATTTAGATTAACAAAAGGCGCAGGCAAAGAGGTTAGAACGGTTTTAAGAAGCGATTTAAGGTGGGACGGATTTACGAGTTTTTTCGTAGGCTCTGGTAATTCTAGTGTTAATAGACAGGATGGCTTTCTCAAGCTCCTTTCTTCATATAGGGGTCAGATCATCACCTAAATTAAGCTGGCCACAATTGGCAAAATAGGACCAGGACAAGCCGGAGATAAAAGCAGGCTACCTTTCCATGGTTTCAGTAAATTCATATGGTAGACCATTTCCTTTGTCAACAATTCAGCTGTATTATTAAATATTCGACTATAAACTAGAACTCTTTCACCTTATGGGATTCCTAGCCAATGATCAAATAATTTAGAGAGCATCATAGGAACCAAAACCAATCTCTTGGTTGGAGCTTGCAAAGGTTTGTGCCGCAATTATGCAATCTAGCCTGCGTTGTCCATGCATGCTACAGGTGTTATTTTACAATTAAATTGTTTGTGTAAGTGTGCAGTATTTTCTAAAATGTGGATGGAAAGAAGTGCCTCTTCTTCCCATCCCTCTTTTATATTGTCCAGTAGGGCACAAAGATGTGTTCCATAAAGTAACTCGAAAGAGGAAAACCACATATAGGCTTGTGGGACCTCCATATATGAAAAGAGGACTACAGGGAGGAGCTGTTCTCAATCTGTCCTGTCTTTGTTAGCTACTATCCTTAACATTTGTTTGAGATTTTTATCAGACCACTCAACTAAGCAATCAGCTCGAGGATGGCATAGTGAGATTTTGAGATGTTTGATTCAGAGTAGCTTAGCAACCTTCCTGAACATATCCAAGGTAAATAGTGTTCCTTGGTCCATCAAAAATTCTTCAGGAATACCAACTTATGCAAAGACCCCTATGAGTTTATGTGCAATGTTTTTGAATGTAGTTTTCCTTAGTTGAATGACCTTGTAATATTCAGTAGCATAATCTATGAGGGCCAGAATATATTAATGTCCTTGAGCTGAAAGTTCAAACAAACCTACAATGTCAACTCCAATCTGCTTGAAAGGGATGTCAATCAGTGTTAAGGGAATGACAGAAGTACAGTCCTTCTGGGCAGAATATGCAAAACTGATGGACTGTCTCAATGACCTTAGACCAAAAGAATCTAAATTCGGTTCATTCTAGTGTTCTGCCATTTTCCAAGTGGGCACCTAAGTTTGCAGTTCCAGAAACAGCTTCCGTACCTCACCCTCACAATCTGCTACCTAATACAACAGTTAATTTTCTAACAAGAAGTACGGCCCTGGTGGCATGGGATTAGCAGTGCTTTGACCATCAAATTTCTTATAAACTTCAGGGAATCATAATGATGAAGATGGTAGTTGCCACAAACAAAACTGCAGTTCTGTCAGAGGATAAGAAGCGACTTCCCTGGGTGGCACTTAAGTCTCCATTGTCTCTGTGAAGCAGTGGTGGAATAAGTACTCAATTTATTTAAGTAAAATTACAAATAAACAAGCAAAAATGTTAATGTTGAAGTACCCCATTTATCTTTCTACTTAAGTCAAATAAAGTACTTTCTTGAAAATATATGTGAAGTATTAAAGTAAAAGTACTTGTTGAATTTATTCTCTGATTCAACAGTATACTATGGCATTGGGTGTGACTACTGAATGTATATTGTGGTAAATACAAAAATAGTACAGGTTTGTGCTATTTTAATTAAGGATGGTGCTGATTATGCTGATAAACACACTATGTTAATTAGTTTAATATTACGAGGGGCATTCAGATATAAACAGGAATTTATGAGCTACACTTTATTTATTGAATACAATGAAACTACTTATACCCTAGTTTTCTATGTAGCCTCCTGCCACTGAAATACACTTGTTCCAGCACTCAGGAAGCTTCTTAATACCTGAAGAGTAGAAGTCTTTTGACTGCATGTTGACCCATTCCTGCACAGCATCAATAACCTCCTCATTCGACTTGAATTATTTCACTTCTAAACAATCCTTAAGTGGACTGAAGAGATGATAGTCTCCCCAAACTGATTTTAAGTCTCAAATAAATCTAAGATGGAATGACTCCTTCATTTGTCAATATTTTTTAAATAATTGTGCAACACTACTGTGTACCTCCTGCTCCAAAATGTTGATTATAACTGACAGGAAGGGGGAAAGAGCAGCTAGCACTACTAAAAACAAGTACAAACATGCATGTGTTTGTCCAAGGAGTTATGTCTACCTTGCACTCTTTATAAGAAAGGTGCATAAAAATTTCTGTTTATAACTGAACGTCCCTTGTATATTTATTCTGTTTAGAACAATTCTATTAATGAATTGTACAAAATAATTAATACATTATAATTTAAATGTGTTTTTACAGTATTATAGTATGATGATTTAGCTCTACTTATAAAATCATGAACCAGATAGGCGCTACTTTCACATGCACTTTAAATGTCTAAACAAAAGAGGCTGACAGCATCATGTATGAGCTCTAAACCTCTACAGCAGTGGTTCTTAAACTTTTTAATCTGAGGACCTAAATTGGAAAATCAGCACCATATTCTGGGATCCAAGAAGATGATTATTATCATATTGACAGCAGAGTCATAGAGAGATAGCAAATACAGTATGGCAAAAAAGAAATGTTTTTGTTTTGTTTCAAACAATTTTTTTCACATGAATATTTAGAAAAGAGAAAATTAGGAGATTAACGCAGTGTTTAATTACTCTGTTTATCCATGTTCCAGATATTTTTATTCAGACCAGGGTCATGGGGCAGCAAGATCCTATCCCAACAACGGGGTGTAAGGTACAATCTCTGGACATGATTCCATCCCACACACATGAACACAAACATGCACAACACACACACACATTCTATGCCTATTCAGCACCACCAGTCCACCTAACCTGCATGTCTCTGGACTCTGGGAGGAAACCATACCACCAGGATGAAACCCATGCGAACAAGGGATAGAACATGCAAATTCCACACAGAGAGCACCTGGAGCTTAAACCTAAAACAACTATTATCATGCAAAACAGGCATATATTTTTGAGGTGTACAAGTGTGAGTGGAAATGCTTAGTAAAGCTGAGAGAGAGCATTTCTTGGAGTGTGGTACAAGAATATGATTTTTTGAAAGTATAGTATGAAAGATCACTTAATTTTGTCTTTTGACTCATGGCACAAGTTAAGGAGTGAATTAGTTTAAAAAAAATAATAATGTATTTAATGGAGCTTATTTGCCTTGCCTTAAAACAACTGTGGTGTAGCAGGTTCATGACTTTACCAAAGCTGGCTAGTTTTAAATATATAATTACATTTACTACTTTCACTCCATGGTTAATTAGGGTACCTGGCTGGCCACTCCAACGGAGTTTAAAGAATGGAGAGAAAGGAAGGAAACAGAGAGAGCTGTTGCGAGAGAGATCGAGAGTGAGAGAAAGCAGGCAGCCAGGAAGAAGTCCCTAGGGAGATTATGCAGACGAAGCTCAGGAGTTGAAGGAGGTCAGTTCAGCTGAGCAATATGGGAGCTGGAGTGACGTGCTGCTTAAATGTAGCCACTCGCTACGTAAGGCCGAGAGAAGGGCAGCGGGGGCTGCAAGGATAACAGAAGGGTTTTTGCAATTCTCAGTGGCTTAACAAACATGTCTTTTACTCTCGATTGCTATTTATCAAAACTACTTTAAAATAGCATGACGAGGGAATTCTTCCTCACCAAGTCATGTTAAACTTAATAAAAAGTGTTCTTTGCACCCCAGTTGCGCATTTAGATCCAATGTATGCTATAAAAGTAAACAGGAGGGACCGGCCAGTTGTCCATGACATTAAAACTTCATTTAGTATAAAATGCTGCCATGGCATTGTATATACTCTAGCTCTATTGACTCACCCCTCACAAAACCCCAAATATTGTCAGCTGCACCTGCTGTTTTCATTTTATTTCAAACTAGTGCTGCTGTCCCCTCAACTTACAAGCTTATCTGTCATTTCCTCCCCTCTCCTCCTTTCTTATGAGTTTTTGTTGTCAGTCTTCTCAGATTGATTGTTTCATTGGTTTACTCGCACAAGTAAGAAGTTGAAAATTGTACCAACAGTCGCAGAGCTTTCTGAGCAATTGATGGGTACTCCTTTTCAACCAGCATCCAGAATGCATCCAGGTTTAACTCTGAGTGCTTTAGCCTCAGTGTTCTATCACTTGCAACACTAGCAAGCTGTTCCTCTTCTGAAAAGGTGAACTGTCCTTCATACAGTTCAGATTCTACGAATGGGCTTCGAACCCTGTCGTACTGGTCCATGGATATTGACGGAAAATATTTGCTGAGACCTGCCAACAGTGTGTCCAAGTGATTCAAAATCAATGGCAAAATGTCCTGATACTTTCTGTCAACAACACTAGGAAACATTTCCACGTTCCCTGTACTTGCACGTTTCTTCCAAATTGTCAATTTTCTCTGAAAAGCACTTATTTTGTCTGTTGAAGTCAAGATGTTTTTGTTCCTGCCTTGCATGCCACTGTTCAAGAAGTTCAATTTGTGAAATATGTCAGCCAAATATGCTAGCTTAGAACACCAAGATTCATCGCCCAAAACTTCTGCAAAGTCCTTCAGGTTTCCTTGCAAACAGAAGACTAGCATCTCTTCTCTTAGTTCGTAGAAACAACATAAAACTTTTCCCGAGACAACCATCGTACGTCTGTATGCTAGATGAGAGTGACGTGGTCTGCTTCCACACTTTCACAAACTTTTGCAAACTGACGACATTTTAATGGTCTCATCTTCATGTAATTAACTATTTTCACCACCATGCCCAGTACAGACTTCAGTTCAAGTCCAATTGTTTTAGCAACCAGTGCTTCTCTATGAAGAAAACAATGTGTGACGATAATATTGGGATTCTGTTGTTGTGCCAGCGAGACAAAGCCTTTGACATTTCCTGTCATTGCAGGCACACCGTCTGTACAAATGCCAACACAGTTTTCCCAAGTCAACTTGCAAGACTGCAAGTGTGAATTTAAAACGTCATAAATATCTTGTCCTTTTGTTGTTTTTGGCAACTCTTTGCAGCAAAAAAAGTCTTCCATAATAGCTTCATTGTCAATAAAGCGAACAAACACAAACAGCTGTGCTTTACCGCTGATGTCTGTACTCTCGTCGACCTGAATTGCAAAGAACCCACGACTTCATTTTTGAGAGAACATTACACTCAATATCGCTGGACATGTCAGCAATATGCCTACTTATCGTATTGTCTGAAAGCGGAATCTTATTAATTTCTGATACGGCATCCTCCCCAAACATAATCCTCACCATTTCTTGGCATGCAGGTAAAATTACCGTTTCAGCGACGTTATGCGATTTCATTTTCTTAGCAACAATCTCTGCCACAGCATAACTTGCTTCTTGAGCTTTCTTACTTATCTTGAACTTTTTCTCAAACGCAGCCGTTTGCTTCTTATTAAAGGTCAATGTCCTCTGAAAGTACTGTGCGTTTTTGTCTGATACCTTTGGATGTCTAGTTGTTAAATGCCGCTTAAGTTTAGCTGGCGCCATGGCACTGTTGTCAAGTTTTTCGCCACAAACAATACACAGTGGTGAAGGGCAGTCAGGGTCTCCCATCCAAGTGAATCCCAGAACTAAGTAGTTGTCACTGTACTGGTGAACTTTGAGTTGCGGATTGCCGGCGGCATTTTTCGACAACTGCAGTTGAGTGGTTGCAGTGCTAACGGTAGCAGCTGCAGCTTCAATCAACTGCCCCGGAACCTGTGTATCGTTGTGTGCTGCGGTGTCTTCTAATTTACGCTTCTTAACAAATCGGTCCATTTTCAAAATCAAAACAGTAATTTACAAAAATTAATGCAAATGACAAACCTAACTGCTATTACACCATGCAAACTGCCGTCCCCGCACAACCGCCACCTATAGCTAGTGAAAGCACACCATCCTGGTACTCTGGCCGTCATTTAACTTTGGGAGCGAGAGAGGGGCGGAGATAAGAAAGGAGGAGCAGGCAGTTAACCGGCCTTTCAGGCAGATGAGAATGAGGTAGTGACATAGACTAACAGAGAAACAGCAACTGACTAAAGGGCTAAAGAACGATTAATAACCACATAAAACCACGATGCTGGATTTTGTCCCAGCATTTTCCGGAGTTTTAGGACTTTTTCAGCTGAACCCTTGGCTAGCACTCACGGAACCCCGGTTGAAAAACACTGGTGTGGATAATTGACCGTAAGAGTAGAGTTTGATGGCTGTGGGCAGGAAGGATTTCCTATTATGTTCACTGGAGCACTTTATGCTAGTCAGTCTACTACTGAAAATGCTCCTCTGTCCAACCACAACACTATGAAGTGGGTGATCATCATTTTCAATAATAGACTGAAGTCTAGACAACATTTTCTGATCTACAACAGTTTCCAAGCTGTCCACTTTCTCTTCTACCACTGAGCCAACCTTCTGAATTAATTTGGTTAGCCTCTTAATGTCTGTTAGTTTTGTGTTGTACTGATGGCCACACACTCATAGAATATTTACAAGACTGGCTTGTGAAGGTAGTGTTGTCCATTATACTGTATATTGGTTCTGCCCCGGAAGATGAGTTGTTTAGTGTTCAGATCCTCTGATCTGGGGGTAAAAGAGGAGAATATGTGAACGACACCATCTTCTCAAGCTCTGGGGAGGTATTACATTCATTTGTAGGTTCAAAAAATGGATGGGTGGAAGATTATATTGTTCAGGACCAGTAATAATGCATATGCCAAAAACATAATTTCTTAAACTAATTTTGCCAACTTTAGGTTGTGTGTGTGTGTTGGAGTGCAGGGTGTCTTTTCCAACAACATTGAATAATGGATCAGACCCAATCCTGAACAGAGCATTATCCCAACTTCTAGCACAGACATGCACTCAGAATAACCTGCATATCTTTTTGGATGTGAATACTTCTGCCTCTTCATTTCTTCAGATCCTTGGGTTCTCGACTCACATATGCACTCTTTGTGCAGAGGTTTTCATGATTTTGTACTGACTACAAGATGGGCACCGGAGAAAAAAGCAGAGCAATGGTTAAATTCAAAAATCAAAACAAGAGTATGTCAAAGCGAAGTTGTAAAGCGAAAATCAGAGTGAGAATACAGAGCTTTGTTTCAGTTACCATTAATGAAAATATGAAGGAAAGTGAGTTGCTAGTGTTGTTACAATCTTGGATACAAGTGACTGTGTTGGGGATCTTTATACGAGTGTACCAATGACATCACATTGACAGTAAAATTTGATTCCTTGGGTATTAAAACACAAAAAAAGACACAAAGATAAATTTTGTAGCCTCAGGAAAATCCAAGAAAAATGAAAAAGAAAATACAATTTATAAGTTTTCCTATATAGGGTATGGTCTTGGAACATGTTCATTCAGCTTGTCAGGAATCCAAGAGCCATACCCTTTTAAATGTTTCAAATACTCAACCCCTCTATCATGGCATTGAGAATTCAAAATGGATTGAAACCTTTGACAAATTCCTTAGAACCTTCCATCAACACCAGAGATGGAGGAGACTTTTAGAATAATATAACCCACTAGGTTCAATTTGGAAGCACAAATCGTAAAATGAATCTTAAAATGAGCTAGCAAATCCAGTCAATGATAGTCTGGTCCCCTTCTGATCGCATATGGTCCAATATAACATGGTGCCAGCTTTCAAGATGGAAACCTCAGGTGGATATCCTGAGCTGCCAGCCAAACTTTTTGCCTGAACTTACATTCTGTAGATGACTTTTTTTAATGTTCTTCAGATTCTCCATCTCTGTTTAGATCTAAAATCCAATGTCTGTCTGCTTTTCATGAGAGATCTACTTAACAGATTTAGATCAGGTTTTTTTCTATAATTTGCTTGAACATTCCAGTTGATTTTGCAACTTCTGTCATTCGCTAAGTATTATAGTTTGGTTGTGGCACCAATACGTTTGAATGAATCCAAGAGACAGGCTGCGGACCAAGCATGGGGGAGGTGGGACCTCAGGAGTAGGGAGCCGGACTGGGCTATCCTCACTCACACGCCAGCCTCCGTTTGAGTTGCTCTACCTCTCGCCACTTGTTGCAGTGTACCTTGCCTGCGCTTAGCTAGCCATACCTGTTTGTTCACCATACATTATTATCTAGAGATTGTCAATAAGTAACATTTGACATTTTTGAGAGAGAGATTGTGTGTTTTAGAGGGTACCAGCTCATTGGCAGAGATATCACGGCCACAAGCTCATCTCCCCACGTTGGGGATGCTCTCCCATCAGAACTGAACACGATCAGATACAGTGGCAACGTCTGATGTTGGAGCGTATCTACCTTCCGCTTGGCCAGAGAGAGATACCTTGCCAACTTTTTACATTTTTGGCAAACAGATTACAGCTACATTCTCACCCCTGATAGCAAAACCAAAAATATTGTATATGAAGAGGCTGTTGGATACGAAAGCTATAAATATAAATTCTTCTCAATACAAATTATTACTTTTTTTTTTTATTGATTTTTAAAATTTGTCCTGTTTCACTACTATGCAGGCGGTAGTGAACAGCTGTGAACAGGACAGCTAGTAACCTATAACCAGGGGCTTTTTACAGAGTTAAGATAATCAGTAGCAATCAGTGCAAATGATGAAACCAAAGGAAAATCCAAATGATGACAGCTTAACCAATATAAACATTCAAATAGCAACATTTCAAGTGTTGAAAAATAGAGTAGGTTCCTAGCAAATTCTTCCATCAGCAATAAATCACTCCAGTTATCATGAGAAACATTTCTAAATCTTTATTAATCCTATCACTTTGTCCATTGGCTTGAGCATGATATCCATACAAAAAGTACACAGTACACACTTTTACAGAACACATTCCAAAACCTAGATACAAACTGAGGACCTCAAACTGAAATAACTTAACTCGAAAATCCATGCAAACATATTACATTATCATGAAAAACTTGTGCTAATTCACTGATTATGGGAGTTTCTTAAGCGGAATGAAATATGCATACTTAGAAGAGCGATCAACAACTAAACAAATAGTTGTAGCGTATATCCTTTTGAAGAATGAAGATCTGTAATGCAATCCACCGATAGTGACTCCTGTGGCTTAGAGGGGCAAGGAAAAGGCTATACAGGAGGACCGTGAGAGGATTTTGTTGTACAGCACATGCAGCAATACATTCTCTGGTGCCCTTTTGTTTGTCCTCGCACCTGAAAGCATGTTTAAGATATCCAAGATTTGGAACACTCCTGGACACTGTTATATGTCCAAACATATTGGAGCTATGAGCCCAGTCTAACACTCAACTGTAAGGGTTATGAGGGATACAGTAACTGCCCTTAGGTAATGTAACTTTTGAAGGTTTTACAAATTAGGCTTCAATGAGAAGTCAAACAAAATGTCACCTTTTACTAAATAAGATTGATTTAATTGTGTCAGGTAGATGTGGAAGTCACTACCATAAACCTGTAATAATACTTTCTAGCTCTGATTGAAATTCTTTGGCTTCATATGTGCTAAAACATCAACTTTGCTGTTCCTTTAACAGAACTGATAAGAAACTGTAAGATTAAAGTGGCTAAAGAATAATGCCTGTGGGTTTGTCATGCCGTTTTTAGGCAACACTTTTGTCTGTTTGAGATCTCTCATCTACCGCACAAAGTCTTTCACACATGGGAACTCCAGAGTAGGAGAGAGATGACCTCTGATCAAGAAGAATGGTTCCATGACCTATGCTATGTGTTGAGATGATACCATATATATCTAGCTGGTACTTTTCCATCTCCCGCACCAGCTTAGGCTCATTCACCAATTTAGCAGGTCCCAAACCTAGTGTCCATTGCCTGGGTCTAGTCCATCTATGTCTTTACCGTATGTGCTTGGTATTAAACAGGCATCACCCTTTTTCTTGAAGGTTTGGTACAGACACGTTGGCTTTACATTGCCGTTTCAGGCTGAACTCAGCCAGGTTATGTAGGTTGCCTGAACACCATGCTCTCCCTAATGGATGCAGCCCCAAGGCATGTCCTCAGAAGTGGGTTTTGGTAACCCTATCCTGGGCAGGGTGCGCTGTTTTTATCTTGTATATTTATAAGGGTCATTGTGAACCTAGGGCCTGATGGTGGGCTCCAGAAGTGAAGGAAGCTGCCACACTGAAGAAGGTGGCCTGCAGGGAAATGCTCTGTGAGGGAAATTCTGATCCAGGTAAGAGGTACCAACAGGCTAAGAGAACTGCTGAAGAATTACGTTTGGAATTGAGAGGAGTTTGAAGAGGCCATGGAGAAAGACAATCAGATGGTCTTGAGGTTGTTCTAGCAAACTGTACAATGCCTCAGGAGGTGTGGCCTTGCTCAGACTATATTAAAAAGGGATGCAGAGGAGCTAATCTCTCCAGAGGAAATTGTAGAAGAAACACTTTGGAACTCCTCAACCTGGTGGACATGTCCTCCTACCAAGTGACTATGATGGTCTGAGGACTTCATAGTGGTGAGGCTGCTGAGTTGTTTGAAATCTGACCACAGATGTTGAAACCATCAGACATTGTTGGCATGGCATGGTTAACACACAGCTATTCACTATTATGTTGAAGTCAGGTAAAGCACCATTGGAATAGCAGACTAGTGTTTTGGTCCCAGTATTTAGGGAGGGGTGACCAGTCAGTGTGTTACACTACAGAGGGATCATATTCCTCAGCCTCCTAGGTAAGGCACATGCAAGGGTGCTAGTGGGAAAAATCAGTCCAATGATTGAGCCAAAGATGCCTGAGGAATAACCTGGATTCCATTCTGGCCATAGAACAGTAGACCAGCTCTACTCCCTGGCATAGTTGCTGGAGGGTAAATGGGAGTATGATAAATCGGTTAATATGTGTTTTGTAGATTTGGAAAATGCATTTGATCGTGTCCTTGTCCTTGTGCATTGAGAGCTGTCTCCAAATACGTGGTGTTAGGTCAAATTCATTTACTGTGGGTGTTGGACTCTGTGAAGGCTCTGTGTTGTTACCACTCCTGTTTGTGATTTTCATTGACAGAATGTTAGGATGCCCAGATATGGAGGCTATGGGTAGCATTGTTCCTGTATGTTGATAATGTTTTACTCCTTGCCTCATCTTCAGCATGCACTTGAGCGATCTGCTGCAGAGTGAAAAGTGACTAGGATGAGGATCAGCACCTCTAAGTCTGAGGTCATGTTACTCTCTTAGAAAATTAGTAGATTACTTTCTCCAGGTAATGGAGTACCAACTGTCCTTAGTAGACATCTTCAGGTATCTTGGGGTCTTGTTCATGAATGAAAGAAAAAGGGAATGTAAGATGTAAGATTTACTTGGTGGTCTATTTCCCTAGAGTCATTAGCTGTGGATAATGACTGAAAGAATGAAATTGTGACTACAAGCAGCAGAAATGAGATTTCTTTGCGGGTGGTTAGGCTAACGGTCCATAAAAGGGTAAGAAGCTCAGCAATTTGGGAGATCCTCAAAGTAGAGAAGAGCCAATTTAGGTGCTTTGGACAAATCATAAGACTGGCCCCCAGGTGGCATACCCTAAGGCTGCTCTGGGCATGTCCTACTGAGACCTTGCAGCAGATCAAGGACATGCTGGACAGATTATATCTCTCATCTGGCTTTGAAATGCCTGGCAATTCCACAGAAAGAGCTGGAATCTGAAGCACCTCAGCATTCACCAGGAATAGCAGATAAGAAAATAAGACAAGATAAAAATTATTAATTTGTAATTATCTCATTGTTCAATTGGTTACTGTTCTGGGTACAAATATTACAGTCAAATTCTTAGTCAATTAGGCTGTTATAGTTAGAGGGGTGACCGGAAAGAAGCGCACAGGAAATATCCGCAAAGAAAAAAGCTCACGGGAAATAACCGCACATGGAAAAAACTGCACGTGGATAAATGCGCACATGGAAAAATGCACGAAAAGCAAGGGTGTATATGCAAAGAAGAAAAAAAAATTATACATTGCAATAGACGAAATTGTATAATTGTTCACTAAAGGTATTTATAAGCTTGCATGTTTTAATTTGTGCTAATTGGGGTAGTGGGCTGTTGGATGATCCATAAAATAAAATAGTCATTAATCCTTTTATTACTGTCATTGTTGTGCCTAAATTACCATTTTAGGAAATTATTATTCTTTACAATAGTTTTCAGAATTTATATTATACCTTCTTATTTCACAGGTAGGCATAGCTAACAGACTGGAGCCTACCAAAAGGAAATACAGACAACTTTACGCGCTTGTTGCCAGCTCTGTACAAAAATATAATGAAACTGAGGAGACATTGTCTTACTTGAGGAGAATAGCTGATTTACAATACTACTGTTAATTAGGGTGTGTTAATCATTTATATTTTATTATAATAAAAAGCGTCTAGCAGTATAGGTTGTGTATATTTTATACTAGCAAAATACCCGCGCTTCGCAGCAGCAAAGTACTGCCTTAAAATTTTTATTAAGAAGAAAATTAAACCTTTTTAAACTGAGGGAAAATATACCAATAATTATTTGTTAAGGATCTGTTTGTATACCACATTGTGAGTTCGGCCCTCCGGTTGTAATATAACCAAGCTGTGCGCTGAGCTTACTCTTGAGCATGCAACGTACAGTTGGCCATGTGAACAGTAATCTTGTTTCAAATCTCACAGCTTGGATTGCTGCTGTCATAATTGGTTTGAGTTTCATGGTTTGTTTCAATTACGACAGTATTTGTAGGACTTGTGTTGAAGAGACATTCGGCATCTGTCAAGCGTTGTAAGTATACAACCGGTTTCATCGACAACTTTACATCCAGCTTTTGAGAGTTTAAACATTCATAAACATCAAAGAGTCCACTACTGAAATCGTCACCTGTCAATCTAAGATGTTTAAGAGGCATTGGCAGTTGTCAAATGGTGTAAAATATTTGGCCATTTCGGTACACTTGAAAGCGACAACCAAACAATTCACCGGCAGCCATCGACTCACATGCAGATGCATAGGTGAAGGGCTTAAGCATTTCACTCTTATAGTGTTCCTGTGTAGTATAATTATCTCCTGTACCGTCATCAGTCCACACCTTGAACCTGTCCCAGTCATTCAATACATAAGACACAATGTTCCTCCGGATATCAAGAGTGAGCCTGATATGGCCGTGCAATATGTAACAAAGAGAATGGAAAAGGTAGGTGCCATCTCCGGTCATGGAAACGACTCGGTAAGTGACAGCTCATTGATCGATGGTGATCACCTGGATAGACATGTTAATGGGGGTACGGTTGGAATGATAAAGGAAATGGGTACCTGAACAATGTAAAGTAAGTCTAACATACCTACACAATAACTATAATCGTAATAAATGAACAATAAAACAGCGGAGAAGCCGTGGATTAGATAAAAAGGCTATAGTTATCAGCAGGGAGACGTGAATCCCGTGGCGAAGCAAGGAAGGGAATGTAGAGACTGGAGCGACGGACGGCCTTATATAGGCAGGCAGCCAACAATGTGGGAGGCGTTGGGATGGGGGACCCAATGCCGCCTCACAAGGTGACCGAGCTGCAGGCTATGGACGTATATATGTACGTAAGTAGGATTCAGTTAGCGTTGGGAACCCGCGTACCAAATTTCTTGAAGATGGGCCCATAAGTAACAAAGACTGTTGAAAAGTTCAATATTGCGGCCGACAGTGGCATCATACCACCGAAATAAGTACCAAATTTCAGCCTTCTACCTACACGGGAAGTTGGAGAATTAGTGACATTGGAAAGTTCAATATGGTGGTTGACAGTGGCGTAATACCACAGAAATAAGTACGTACATTGGTTTCGGTTAGCGCAGGGAAGCCGCCTACCAAATTTCATGAAGATGGGGCCATGAATTAGAAAGTTCAATATATTGTTGAACGCTATGACCGTTACGCATAGAATTTCGAAATGAAGCCTGCTTAACTTTTGTAAGTAAGCTGTAAGGAATAAGCCTGCCAAATTTCAGCCTTCTACCTACACGGGAAGTTGGAGAATTAGTGATGAGAGAGTGAGTGAGGGCTTTGCCTTTTATTAGTATAGATTTGTAATAGTTATATGTTGCCGGCGTGTGCTTTTTTCCGTGTGCGCACTTTACCGTATGCGTATTCTTCCATGTGCATTCTTTTTCTTTCATTTTACTGTGTGCAGTTATTTCCCATGCACGTATATAACTGTGCGCTTTTATCCTGTGCGCTTCCTTCCGAGATTCAGTTAGAGGCACTTTACAAATTCATGCAGAACATTTTACCCTAACAGTTTTGGAGAATTTTTAAAACGGGGCAAAACGATTATAAACATTACTGGGTAGTGGACTAGGTACAGTATCTTTTGAAAAGATTTAAAATCCAAATAATGAACAATATTTTTCAAAAATGTTTAATTCTAAAAGGATGAAATATTATTTATAAGACCAAGCTCTCTATAATAAGAAAAAAAGTCAACCCAGATATTATGCTTTGTTTGTTACTATGTGAGGGTACACAGACAACTGGACAGTGAAAATGACATAACCAGGCCTTGTGCAAAGAAGACATTGCATGGTTTTACTAATTCTGGTGGTACAATCAGCTTCTTGGATTAACCAGCCATATAATCTTTTTTTTTTCCCAAAAAATAGGTAGGTTAGTAAGTGCTTGCTCTGCCAGTTTCTCCTGGTCCACTTTATTTTTTAGGGACTGGTTCCACAAAGGGCACATTTGGCACACCTGTCAAAGGTGGAGTGTCTGGTCTTTTGATGGTACAACATCAGCTCACTAGTCCTTTTCTTGGAGTCCTTTTATGCAGCTGGCTAAGATCAGGTGATCAGAAGAAGTTGTCATGTTTGTTTCTTCCTTGGACCTCATGATGTTAGTGTTGCTGCTGGTGGCTTCCTTGACACAGCAGTCATTTGCAGACTTCTGGCCTTGATTTGAGAAAAAGAGAGAAAATGCTTTGGGGTATCTGGAGAACCTTTACTTAGTTTTTTTTCTGTGGTTCCATGACCAAATTTACAGGGACGTGAGATGAACTATGACAGCGTACTTTCATTTTTTAATCGTTGTGTTATCAATAAATGTTTAGTAGTCAAAAATCATTTTCTCTTCATCCCAGAGAGCCTTTCTTGCTACACTTTCTGTGGAGCAGTCTTATTATATGCCTAAACTAATCAACTGATTTCTCTTGATCAGAATGAGCAGTTTTTTATTCTATGATTCTCTAAGATTTCTGATCTCCTTATTCTGTCATTAAGTGTGACTCGCCCAATTAAATGCAGAAACCTCATTTTGGCCACCTTTTCCTGTCATTTAACTCGATCAGTCATGAAACAACTAATTACAGGTTAGGGTGGAGATACAGACAGATTGGTAAGCATAATGTGAGCACATACTGTAGCTGTCCTTTCATCACCATGGATTCACTGCAATGTCCAAAGAATTGCCATCCTGCAATCACTTGATGATCAGTCTTACAATCACCTCTACCTTCACCCAAGTCCGCCACTCACCCAAGTCCGCCACTCAGGGCATGTGCTCCTCTCTTACCTGAATGAAACAAGCCAATCTTTTCTGGGAGTGGATTGTGACCTCCTATTCAGAGATGCTAATTCTCATGCTGATTGTTTCACATTTTGCTACAAACCATTCTACACACACAAGGCTGAGGCTTTAAGTCATGGTGGCTGCCTGCTTGATTTGAAAAAGGCAAACAGAAATATTTTAGGCTTTAATGTACCACAATCTTCTGTTGTTGATATTACCATAATTGTGTATAATAGTGCATCCGGAAAGTATTCACAGCGCATCACTTTTTCCACATTTTATGTTACAGCCTTATTCCAAAATGGATTAAATTTATTTTTTTACTCAGAATTTTACACATAATACACCATAAGGACAGCATGAAAAGTTTACTTGAGGTGTTTGCAAATTTATTAAAAAAAAAAAAAAACTAAGAAATCACATGTACATAAGTATTCACAGCCTTTGCTCAATACTTTGTTGATGCACCTTTGGCAGCAATTACAGCCTCAAGTCTTTTTGAATATAATGCCACAAGCTTGGCACACCTATCCTTGGCCAGTTTCGCCCATTCCTCTTTGCAGCACCTCTCAAGCTCCATCACGTTGGATGGGAAGCCATTTTAAGATCTCTCCAGAGATGTTCAGTCAGATTCAAGTCTGGGCTCTGGCTGGGCCACTCAAGGACATTCACAGAGTTGTCCTGAAGCCACTCCTTTGATATCTAATTTTGTTTCTCATGGTCTGAGAGTCCTTCAGGTGCCTTTTGGCAAACTCCAGGTGGGCTGCCATGTGCCTTTTACTAAGGAGTGGCTTCCGTCTGGCCACTCTACCATACAGGCCTGATTGGTTGATTGCTGCAGAGATGGTTGTCCTTCTGGAAGGTTCTCCTCTCTCCACAGAGGACCTCTGGAGCTCTGACAGAGTGACCATCGGGTTCTTGGTCACCTCCCTAACTAAGTGCCTTTTCCCCCGATCACTCAGTTTAGATGGTCGGCCAGCTCTTAGAAGTGTCCTGGTGGTTTCGAACTTCTTCCACTTACGGATGATGGAGGCCACCGTGCTCATTGGGACCTTCAAAGCAGCAGAAATTTTTCTGTAACCTTCCCCAGATTTGTGCCTCGAGACAATCCTGTCTCGGAGGTCTACGGACAATTCCTTTGACTTCATGCTTGGTTTGTGCTCAGACATGAACTGTCAACTGTGGAACTTTATATAGACAGGTGTGTGCCTTTCCAAATCATGTCCAATCAACTGAATTTACCAGAGTTGGACTCCAATTAAGCTGCAGAAACATCTCAAGGATGATCAGGGGAAACAGGATGCACCTGAGCTCAATTTTGAGCTTCATGGCAAAGGCTGTGAATACTTACGTATATGTGCTTTCTCATTTTTTTTATTTTTAATAAATTTGCAAAATTCTCAAATAAACGTTTTTCACGTTGTCATTATGGGGTATTGTGTGTAGAATTCTTAGAAAAAAAATGAATTTAATCAATTTTGGAATAAGGCCGTAACATAACAAAATGTGGAAAAAGTGATGTGCTGTGAATACTTTCCAGATGCACTGTATATTGTTAAGTGTAACAGGAAATGATTCATTTCATTAAACCTCAAACACCAAAATATATGACACATGGTAAATTCTGCCTAGTTTCAGATATACTGGACTTTTCATTAGAAACAAGAGACTGCTGAAATGCTACTGCCTCACCACGTGTTGGAGGATCTAAAATTATTATTGAGAATATCGGGAAACATGCATATAAAAGAAAAACCAAGATTATTCAGAGCTTTATATATGACTAGAAGTATTTTAAAATCAATTCTAAAGGGCACAAGCAATCCCTGTAACAATGCTAAGACTGATGAGATATGCTCAGATTTTCTTCTACTGGTTAGGATTCTTGCTGCTGCAGTCTGAACTAACGGCAACTGCTTATTGCCTTTCTTATGTAGTCAGGTTAGGAGTGCATTGCAGTAATCTAGTCAACTGAAAACAAAAGCATGATTTATTGTCTTTTGACAAGTTATAACAGGTCTAACTTTTGTAGTGTTTCTTAAATGAAAAAACATATTCTTAGTAATATGGTTAATATGTAACTTGAATTTAGATCCAAGTCAATAAAATCTTTACTTTTGGCTAGTTTTGTAAACCCAAATGATCTATTTTAATTTTGCAATCTTTTTTCTTTTCTGGCAACAAGTAAAATTTCCATGTGTTCTTGTTTAGCTAGAGGAAAATAATACTTATCCATTTTGTTATAATAATACATTAAAGTGCATATTGCCTCTGAGATTCAGTATTTGGTGCTATAGATAAGTAACTGTGCGTCATCTGGATAGCTGTGTTAGTTAATTTGAGTTTTGAAATTAACTGGCTTAATGGCATCTTTAGATTGTGACCTGATTAATGTTTTTTTTTTGTCAAAATTATACCACAAGTCTTTAACTAGTTTAACCGACACGGTTTCTATACTATTATTTGGTCTAAACAAGTAAATTAACTGGTGAAAAACCTACCTTTTCTAGAATTTTACTTAAAAAATGAGGCAAGAGGTGTAAATTGTCCAAGATAATAGTTATGTCAGTTTTAAATCCACTTGAAATAAGTAAGTTTAACATATACACATTAAATTTACATTTATCATAAAGCAACATCACATACAGTTCAAACAAAAGGAAAACAGAAAAATGAGTTATTCAAGAAGTACTGCTCTCTCCTTTACGGTCCATTTATTGTCCTCCATACTATAAGGCATCTATTATCAACGTTTTCTGATTTATGATCTATAATACTATTTTCTTATTCATAGACTAGTTCAATTTTCAATTTTTTTGTGACCCCAAAGCAAGAGAGTTTATTTGCTTATTGCATTATTTTGACCTCAGTGAGCAAGTCACCCAGCCAATGCACAACGTCTATGAAATTTTGTAAATATTCAATTGCTTTGCTGTTAAAATATCTGATAACAGTGTAGGTACTGCAAAGGAGCACGTGTTACTCATTTACTCTTATGTAACAATACCTTAACAAATGATCTTAAAACCTTTTACAAAGTGGGTTTTTCATCTCAGCAAAGTGGCCTACTAAAATAACTTCAGTTTTGAAATAGTCTGAGGTGACTTAAGTGAGAAGCAGTATATTTCTGTTGAGACTGCATACACCAGCGTGTAATTTTATTAGCATTTCAAGGCCGCTTAACAATCATGAATAACCAAATAAGTGATGATTTCGGAAATGTAAAACCCATCAATATATACCTTTGTTAAGGTCTTGGTACATAACAGCATATGAGTAACAGATGCTGTTTTGCGTTGCCCAAACTAAAATGTTACCGATTATCCCTAACCTTACTAGAGTGAAGCGCGTCATTTACTAATCTCATAAATGCAATTGCAGTGAGACAGATGAACCTTTACTCATTATAAACATTAAATTAAAAAAACACAACACAGATAAATGAAATCAGTGAAACCCACAAGTGAAAATTCAGGATGTGTTATTTAAATTTTTGTGTATGTGCTACAGTTCACATATATTCACATATACAGCCGGTGTCCATTAATTGTATTATTAAGTTTACTTTACATCTAAGGTTATTTTTTTCTTGGATAGTGTCTGATATTTTTTTGTTGCAGACACCAGTTACCTATATTAAAATGATTTCTGAAAGCGACATACAGTATATAATTATGTGACAAGGTGTAGTGGTGTGCAGTGAGTTTGCTGTCCTGAGTACTTAACTGACTTGTACTCTGTTTTCTCTTTGTTTTTCTACCTTACTTCTCGACTGATGCTCTATCCAAATGTTTTCTTACTGAAGGCCAAGAGCAGTACGATAGTGACTACCCACAGTGAACAGCACAATATGTGTGGCTGAACCGTTCTGTCTGGCTTTCCCCAAAAAGGCACCTAAAGCTAAAATGAAGAAATATACAGACTCTTCAAATCCTGTTACCATGATCTCATCTAAAGAACAGTCGACGTTAACCACCATTGGAAAAAATGTATTTTCAATTTTCAGGGCTGACAAGTCCTTGCGTCAGCCTGATTCTTTCCCTTACCACACATCATTTGTATTTTATTAAGAATACTCGGGGTCATTTATGGTGATGGGTTTGTCTCGGCTTGTCTCTGGTACTTCATATGTTTTGTTTTGTCTTATTTATTCTCATCCTTAAAACAACAGATGTTTAATTCAACTCACTAATAAATTAAAAGAGAGAAAATATTTAAGCTTATATCCTATTTTATAATTATTTACTATAATTTTCTGCTTTCTCTTGCATTCTTATTAACCATACAAATATCTTGGTGGTGGTGGTGGTGTGTTAAGGTGGATATGGGGACCCACGTGATCCAGAAATCCCTGTAGTACAGTTGCCTCCTGGCTCCTACCAACCCTATGGCCATAATGACCCTTATGACGAGGAAGAAGAATCCTTTGAAGGATATGGATCTTATCTTGAGCAGCCTCAGTACCCTCGGAACTCATTCCCTTCTTCCTCCTAGTTCCCTGCTTCCTACTCAGTTTTAGAACAGCACCCAGAGGCCATCGAGGTGAGCTCACCTGGAATTTACAGTTTTTCCAGAAGCATCTCCAGTCGCAAGATGCAGTCATCTGATTCAGCTGACTAAAAGGGTAACTTGACAAGGAACCAAGAATTTGTGCTCAACGAAAACAACTTTTTATCTTCCACTCAAAGAACATTGTGGAATTTTGCCTTGTTTATAGTACATTTTCTGTATTTCTTTTAAATCTTACTGTAAATTATGAAATCAGAAAATGTCAAACTGAACACGTTATAACTAAACTAAACTAATCATCTGTGATGCTGTATTACATTTTGTGAACATTTCTGTGCCATTTATGAGGTAAACTTTCAGTGTACTGGTTTACTTTTTTAAATTGAAGAATATGTTTGTGCTTCTTTATGTCAGCATTTTGATTTATGGTTCTTCAAAACAAATATTATCTATCTGTATTTTTATAATTATATTTTATGAATTAAAGAAGTGCTCGGTGCTGAAATAATGTTAATTATGTCAGTTTAATGCTATTTCAAAATTTTTGACGAGTAAGGTAAACATAATCCAGGGATTTACAAGTTTCCTGTCACTCCTCCAATGGAACAGAATGAATGTGTAGTATGCTAATGTTTCTATTTTAAAGTAATTCTAAACTATAAAAATCATATGTCTTTTCTTGTACAATGCAATAAACTAAACTTGAAATTATTTTGTTGATTCTTTTAAAAATAAACATTGGGAAATTGTTGATGGAAAAATATTTAATATTAACATTTGAAATATACAAAAGATGAAAACTGGCAGAGATTTAAATTTAAAGTTTAAGTTGGCAAAAACTGAAAAAAGGACAGTTCAGAATATTACAAATTAACCTTCTTCAGGGAACAACTAACATGTTTCAACCTGCAGATGTTCTGAAGCAATTAAAGTAAATTAAGCTTTGCAAGTTGAAGCAGACAATTTAAAGAGGCGTCCCTACTGTTGTCGATTACTTAAAGTCCTCTGTCTGTCTGGAGGCTGAGTTGGAGCAGACTGTGTTACTACGCCTTCTGAAGTACTACTTGGACAAAATTACACCATAGAAAGTTGTAAATTCCAGTGATAATGGCAAGAAAATGGTCATTAACAAATTGAATGAGACAGAGCATTTTTACCCTTAGAGGTGTAGGCCAGTCATGTGGAGAAACTGCAAAAAAAGTGTCAGTGAGTATGATGTCCTACACAATCCAAAGGAAACTGGAAGAGACCTGGTAGACCCAAAGTCACAACCCAATCAGAAGACCAGTTTCTGAGGATCATCGGTTTGCATGATGGGTGCCTCACATCAGAACAGCTTAACAGTGATCAAAAAAAGAAAGTTTCAGTTTCTAGATAGATAGATACTTTATTAATCCCAAGGGGAAATTCACATAATCCAGCAGCAGTATACTGATACAAAGAAACAATATTAAATTAAATAGTAATAAAAATGAAAAAAATTAAAATAAAATTAATGTTCACATATACTCCCCCAGGTGGAATTGAAGAGTCGCATAGTGTGGGGGAGGAACGATCTCCTGTCTGTCACTGAAGCTACTCCTCTGTCTGGAGATCACACTGTTCAGTGGATGCAGTGGATTATTCATGATTGACAGGAGTTTTCTTAGTGCCCGTCGCTCTGCCACAGATGTTAAACTGTCCAACTTTAATCCTACAATGGAGCCTGCCTTCTTAACAAGTTTGTCCAGGCGTGAGGCGTCTTTCATCTTTATACTGCCACCCCAGCACACCACCGCGTAGAAGAGGGCACTTGCCACAACCGTCTGGTAGAACATCTGCAGCATCTTATTGCAGATGTTGAAGGATGCCAACCTTCTCAGAAAGTATAGTCGGCTCTGACCTTTCTTACATAGAGCATTAGTATTGGCAGTCCAGTCCAATTTGTCATCCAGCTGCACTCCCAGATATTTAAAGGTCTGCACCCTCTGCACACAGTCACCTCTGATGATCACAGGGTCCATGAGGGGCCTGGGCCTCCTAAAATCCACCACCAGTTCCTTGGTTTTGCTGGTGTTAGGGTGTAAGTGGTATGAGTCGCACCATTTAACAAAGTCTTTGATTAGCTTCCTGTACTCCTCCTCCTGCCCACTCCTGATGCAGCCCACAATAGCAGTGTCATCAGCGAACTTTTGCACGTGGCAGGACTCCGAGTCATATTGGAAGTCTGATGTATATAGATTGAACAGGACCGGAGAAAGTACAGTCCCCTGCGGCGCTCCTGTGTTGCTGACCACAATGTCAGACCTGCAGTTCCCAAGACGCACATATTGAGGTCTGTCTGTAAGATAGTCCACAATCCATGCCACAAGGTGTGAATCTACTCCCATCTCAGTCAGCTTATCCCTAAGGAGCAGAGGTTGGATGGTGTTGAAGGCGATAGAGAAGTCCAAAAACATAATTCTTACAGCACCACTGCCTCTGTCCAGGTGGGAGAGGGATCGGTGTAGCATATAGATGATGGCATCCTCCGCTCCCACCTTCTCCTGGTATGCGAACTGCAGAGTGTCGAGGGCGTGGCGGACCTGTGGCCTCAGGTGGTGAAGCAGCAGCCGCTCCATGGTCTTCATCAGATGTGACGTCAGAGCAACAGGCCGGAAGTCATTCAGCTCACTAGGACGTGATACCTTTGGGACAGGGGTGATACAAGATGTTTTCCAAAGCCTTGGAACTCTCCCCTGTTCCAGGCTCAGGTTGAAGATGCACTGTAGAGGACTCCCCAGTTCCAACGCACAGGCCTTCAGCAATCGTGGCGATACACCATCTGGACCCGCCGCTTTGCTGGCACAAAGTCTTTTCAGCTCTCTGCTCACATGGGCTGCTGTAATTGTGGGTGGGGATGTCTCACTTATGCTGGTATCAGCAGAAGGATGGTTGGAGGATGTAGTACTCCGAGGTGAGTGTGGGTTACTGTGATCAAACCTATTAAAGAAGTTGTTCATTTGGTTTGCTCTCTCCACGTCTGTCTCGATAGCGGCACCCCGCTTCGAGCTGCAGCCAGTGATAATCTTCATCCCATCCCACACTTCCTTCATGCTGTTGTTCTGCAACTTCTGCTCCAGCTTTCTCCTGTACTGCTCTTTCGCCGCCCTGAGCTGGACTCGGAGTTCCTTCTGCACGCACTTGAGCTCATGCTGATCACCACCTTTAAAATCCCTTTTCTTCTGGTTCAAAAGGCCCTTGATGTCACTTGTAACCCATGGCTTGTTGTTAGCATAGCAGCATACTGTTCTTACTGGAACTTACTGTGAAGAGGAGACTTTGTGCCGCAGGTTTGACAGGGAGAGTGGCAGTAAGAAAGCCATTCCTTAAAGGACAAAACAGGGATTTGAAATACAAGTTGTGGCAACTGCAGACTGGAAGAAATAAAATGGACCGAAGAGATAAAATTTGAAGTCTTCAGTTCATCGCGTAGGGTGTTCGTATACCGCCGAGTTGGTGAGAGGATGGTTCCTCAGTGTGTGACACCAACTGTTAAACATGGAGGATAAAGTGTGATGGTCTGGGGATCTTTTGCTGGAGGGAGAGTTGGTGACTTGCACGGAATGAATGAAATTCTGAATCACAAGGGTTACCACAGCATTTTGTAGCACCACACAATACCTTCTGGTCTGCGTCTAGCAGGTCAAAAGTTAATCCTACAGCAAGACAATGACCTAAAACATACCTCCAGGATATGTCAGAACTAGACATTAAACTGTGTGCATTTCCATCAAAACTGAAAAAAAAAACAAGGCTTACACCATAAAAATATTGCTCGGGCACAGATATCTGCACATCAAGCAAAGGAAAATCAAATTGCCCTTATAGTTTACAGGTCATCTCCTTAGCAATCAGCCTATAAAACTACATAGTATTTCTTAAAGTACATTACAAGCTTTTTATCAGGTGCTAAGGGACACATCTTACAGTGTTTGAAAGAGCACACATACAGAATTGCTGTTCTGACTCATATGTCAATCAAAACATCTGTGGAACAAACATTATTCAACATTAACAATAGTATAAAGATCTGCCTTGAGTATTTCAACATGAATTGCATGCAGATGGCCATTAAAAGCCTCCATAGCTGTAACAACTAAGAATATTTGTTCATCTGTCACAGCAATGCCTTATTTTGTGAAACACTGGGATTTCATAAGAAACATCGGTGCAAACAGGCAAATCAGTGTGATGTATTTTTGAAGGTCACAGGTATGATGTGATTGTAGATTTCCTCAAGACGCATCATGGTGTAGTGCCCTGCAAGGAAAGAAAACACACCAGACAACTTTTCTCAATGCAGGCAAAAACTACTGACTTTATTATTGAATGTGCTTAAACTATATACAACTGTTGCCAATTCACTCATCACCCTGCCTCCTTCCACACTGCAGTGCGTGTGAATTGCGTCTTTATAGAGACGGAGCAGTTCCTGCAGCTACACAGGCCACATGAAACTCACATGCACAGGCAACATTAACTTTGTTGGGGTGTGCATTATGCACCCTGTCCAAGTGCGGTTATCAGGGTTGTGACCAGACCTGGAGAACTAACATCGGCATGCCTGGTTGGTGTGTTAGGGGAAGCAGAGGCCTGGGGCCTCATGTATAATGGTGCGTACGCACAGATATGTTGCATACGAATGTTTCCACGTTCAAATCGCGATGTGTAAAACCTACACTTGCGTAAAGCCGCGCACATTTCCACGGTAGCTCATACCCTGTTGTACGCAAGTTCTCCACTCGGTTTTGCAGACTGGCAGCACCCAGCGTCAAAGCAATGCTGCTGTTCCCGTGTGGTTTATCTTTCTTTTTCAGATCCACATCCCTGACGCGGCTTTATAAATACACTGAAATAAACCGCATATTGTTTATTAGTTTAATGCATCTGATTGTAATTAACCTGTAACAATATAATGGTCCACAGAATGGTCAAACTATTCCAAATACCATAACTGCTTTAGCATTGTTACTCTCACTGCACTTTCTTTTTCTTCTTTCAGCTGCTTCCGTTACGGGTTGCCACAGCGGATTATCTTTTTCCATATTACTCTCACTGTACCACTCAGAGTAGCTGATCAGAAAGAGATTTATCAGTATACAGCATCAAAGCACATGCTGTTTCAGCCATGCTTCCTATTTGAACTGCTTCTCATACAGCAAACGCTTCAAAACCTTTCCTGTACGGACCTTGCGGTTCAGAAACAGTTTCAACCCAAGAGCTCTAAACGCAATTAATCAGTCCATCAGCTGCTCCTTATAGAACTGTTAGTACTTATATGTACAATTACCTCACTGTAAACTTGCAGTTATAATATTATACAGATAAAACTTTAACTTCATTTAAATACTCTATATTGTTAATAATTAAAAGACACGGTGTCGCTACGCTGGCAAGGATCTAGCGCTCCGTTCACGGATTGTTCCTGCCTTGCACTGTATGCTTCACTGGGACTGGCATGAAGGACAGAGTAATTAAACATGTACTACGAAGATATTTCAGTGTTCCTTAAAAGTTTTGAAGAATCGGCGTTCTAAGCTTACAGATGGCTTAACGTCCATTACAGAGCTGATTGTGTGGCGACTGGGTATTTGGAGAAAGAAAAGGAAGTACAGGAATTGAAGGTTAGTACGTTTGAAAGAGACAGTACCGCTGCAATAAATTATTTAATGGAAGGAATCCCATGGCGCAGCAAGCATCTTGCATCTTGGAGGCAGGAACAATCTCTGGACGCCAGCTTGTCACTATCACTGCACCACCGTGCTCCCATGTTTAATAGCATGCTTTAATTCTTATCATCATGAAAATTATATCAATTATGCATCTCTATATTTAATTTATCCAGAAAGCTGTAATATCACAAATGTAATGGATTCTGTGTCCTGTTGGAGGAAGAGAAAGCCTTTTTAAGAAGCACGTAGTGATTCACAGTGAGCACACACATAGAGCACATAGAAGAACACATACAAAACAAAGCATTTAACGTGCTACTTTAGTTACCATGGGATTTGAGAAACTAGTAAATTAAACAATTTTAAGATGAAGTTTATGAGGTTCTACTTTAATGACAAAAAAGTCACGTGCACGTGCATTACATTTCACTCTGACCGACATTTATGTAGCGGAAGAACGTGGAAGTTGGCATACGCACAGATTTATGCATCTGGATTTTTGTGTGTGTACGCACATTTCCACTTTTGTCCATACGCCATGTTTTAGTGTGAATTCTACACACTGCATTATGCATGAGGCCCAAGGTAGTTTCAGTGGGCCACGATGTGCCTCATGCCGGACAAACATAAACTTTGCTGATTGAAGGTGGCATGGAAACCAGAAGTGAGGAGGGCCATGCTGGACAGGAAGTGCTGGCTGAAAGGTGACTGCTGTGTCCGGGAGCAGTGATTGGTGTCGGGATGCAGTCCAGGGGTCAGAACTCTGAGGGATAAAATCCCAGGGCACATGGAGAGGCTGGCCAAACACTAGTTCAGGAGACAAGACCTGCAGGTCCTCTTTCAGAGCTGTACGTAACGCCAACAGCACCCACGGCAAATGGTTGGCCCAGCTGTTGTTAGTAAGGGAGGCCTTGAGGGCTGACTTTAACGACCAGTGAAATCGCTCCCAAAGGCCATTAGCTTGGAGTTGGTAGGCAGTGGCATGGTGCAGGGTTGTATCAAGGTCTTGTTTCACTGCAGCCCAGAGCTGTGAAGTGAACTGTACACCTCAGTCGGATGTAATGTGGGATGGCAAGCCAAACCGGACAACCCAAGTGTTGATACTACTTCTGTTGAAGTCATGGATGTCAAAAGGACAGCTCCAGGCCACCTGGTGGTTCTGTCAACCGCAGTGAGCAAGTGTATAAAACTGTAAGAAAGAGGAAGGGTGCCTACCAGGTCTATGTGAACATGATCGAAATGACAAGCAGGCACCAGGAAAGGAGACAGTGGGGCTTTAACATGGCGATGTGTTTTAGACTTCTGACATGCAACACAAGCTGCTACCCAGCTACAAACATCTTTCTTGTGGCACCGGCAAACAAATTTGCTCGCCACCAAATGTTGGGGTGCCCTTCGCCCTGGATGTGAGAGGCTGTGTATGGTGTCAAAAATGTGCCGTCTCCAGTTGCTGGGGACAATTGGGCATGGTTAACCTGTGCTGGTGTCACACAGAGCTTAGCAGCGCTCCTGTCCAACTGCATCTCTGACAACTGCAGGCTGGTCTCTGCCAAGTGAAGAGCTTGGACCTCTGGGTCCTCAGCTTGGTCAGCCACCAGCTGGGAGTAGTCAATTCTAATGTGTATGTTTGCTAATGCCACCACATTGTTCTTACCCTTGACATGCTTGGCATCTGTTGTGAACTTTGACATGTAAACCAGGTGTCATTGCTATCAGATAGAAAATGGCTCAGTGACCTTGGACATTGCGAGAACAAGTGGTTTGTGGTCGACAAATGCAATGAATGACCAGCCTTCAAGCAAGAAGCAAAAATGTTGAATGGCCAAGTACAAACTCAGTAGTTCCTGGTCGAAAATGCTATACTGATGTTCACTGGGCTGTAAATGTCTGCTGAAAAACACCATTGTCTCCCACGCATCATTGGCCCACTGTTCAAATACCGCCCCCACAGCACTGTCCGACACGTTAGTTGTAAGAGCAAGTGGAGTGTCAGGCAGCAAGTGTGCAAGCATCACCGCTTTAGCTAAAGCACGTTTGGTATTCGTAAATGCCTCATCCAGGGCTTTGGACCATGTGACAGTGAACGGACTGGCCCTGTAGTGCCTCATATAAAGGTTGCATAATGAGTGCTGCTCGAGGAATGAAGTGGTGATAGAAATTGACCATGCCCAAGAATACCAGGAGGTTGTGGAAAATCGGACTTTGGAAGGCAAAAGAATCCCACCCTCTTTTGAAATGTGATGTCCCAGGAAATCTATGACAGGCAGCCCAAGTAGACACTTATTGGGATTGATTATTAACCCATGCAGGTTCAGACACTCGAACAAGGCTCAAAGATGGGTGAAGTGCTCCACTTTGGAGGAGCTGCCAACCAAGATGTCATCTAGGTAGACAAAAATGAAGTCTAAATCACTGAGGACAGAGTCCATCAAACTCTTGAATGTCTGTGCAGCATTTTAAAGCCAAATGGGGTTTGTAGGAATTCAAACAATCCGAAGGGGGTGATGACTGCTGTTTTGGGGCTGTCTGCCGGGTGCACAGGTACTTGATGGTAGAAGTGGACCAGGTCCACCTTTGAAAAGATTAAATAATAATAATAATATATTTTATTTATATAGCGCCTTTCCCATGCTCAAGGCACTTCACAGAGTTTCAGAAAGAACGGCAGGGTATACAGTATATAGCATTGTAGTAAACCAGATAAATAAATAAATCAGAGTAAGGTAGTAAATTCAGAGAAAGCCTAACAGACAGCATAATTAATGGTCTAGCACACGCACACGCACACACACACACACACACACAGGTTACATGGGCATCTTGACAGAGAAGTAAACTGAAAGACAGTTTATATATAATAGTCAGGTAGAGCTAAAAGCCTTCCTGAACAGATGAGTTTTGAGTTGTTTTTTAAAAGAATTCATGGAGTCAGCTGACCTGATTAATTTCAGTAGGTCCTTCCAGAGTCTGGGCGCTATACAGTTGAAGGTCCCGTCACCCATGGAGTGTAGATTAGTGTGGGGCACAATAAGAATCAGAGGACCTTAGTGGGCGGACAGGCACATAGTGATGGAGAAAGTCACTGATGTAGTTTGGCGTGAGGTTATTTAAGGCTTTGTAGGTTATTAGTAGGATTTTATATTCGATTCTGTAAGACACAGGGAGCAAGTGAAGACGGAGCAGGATGGGTGTGATGTGCTCGCTGCTGCTGGTCCGTGTAAGGACTCTTGCAGCCGAATTTTGAATAAGCTGGAGCTGTGATATAAGATTAGAAGGGGCACCTGCCAGTAGGAAATTACAATAATTGATGCGGGATGTGATAAAAGCATGGACATGGTCGGAACCCTCCACCTGCTTTGGGCACCATATGGAGGGGCGACACCCACGGGCTGTTTGATTAAACCCTAGCCATTCCACGTCAGCAAATTCAGCCTTTGCAATAACCAGCTTGTCACCGGCCAGCTGGCAGGCATGGGTGTGGACTGGGGGATCAGAAGTAGAAATGTAGTGTTCCATGCCATGCTTGGTTTCTGCTGTGGAAAAAGTGGATTTTGATAGCATAGGGAATTCGTTGAGAAGGTGGGCAAAGTCACAAATCGTAGCCATCATAGTGTACAGGGCGGAGGTAGTGATACTGCTGAGTGTGCAGGGAAGGGTGGCAAAATCCTTTGCATCTACAAGGTGATGGTTCATAACATCATCCGGAAACCCATCTGCACACAGGATGTTCGCAGCCAGTAGTGGCCTGGCCACATTGGTCAATACAAATGTCCAAAGTGAAACATCTTCCACTGAAAGGAAGGTGGTGTGCTGTGTTCTGCAGGTGGGGATCCTAGTGCCATTAGCAGCCTCTAAAATGGGCCCTTCTCTCCCTGAAGCCACATCAATAGGTGATGCAGGAAGCACGCTAACTTGTGTGCCAGTATCACATAGAAAACAGAGGCCAGACTGGGCATCTGTTATGTAGAGTAGGGGGTCTGCAGGGTCTGACATGATAGTGTTGACTGACCGGGGTGGGTTAAACTTACAAGGAGGACAACATTTCTTTGTGTTCTTGCTGAATTGGGCATGGTAAAAACACAGGTCAGTTTTTGGTACGGCAGCAGAAGGAGGAAGAGCAGTGCGAGGGTTGCAGGTGTAAGATAGCTCTGCGAAGCAGAGTGCAGGCCATTCACCATCTTGGCTGACTCTTGGTAGTCAACAACAGACATGTTGGCCAGGGCAGTGTGCACTTGTTCCAGCATCTGTTGGAGAAACAGCTCTCCAAGTATAAAACAGGGCTTATGGCTGCCTTGCAAAGCTAAAATGTGGTCCATCAACGTGGAGGGTTTTGTATCTCCGAAGCCCGGCAATAATAGTAGCTGACTCACCACACAGGACGCTGTAAAGCCACTGAGAGCTGCAATGACATAATAGCACCTTGTGTCATCTGCCATAATGTCCTGAAACGCAAACTGTGCCTCTGCTTGGGCGAACTACGCTGTGGCGTGCTGTTCCCAAAATTCCAGTAACTTTAACACCACATTTTGGCAGACATGAATAATATAACTCTGGAATCGCCCAAATCATATCAGGGTCACCACTGTAGTGCCCTGTGAGGAAAGAAAACATGCCAGACGTTTTCTCAATGCAGGCAAAAACTACTTTTTATTGAACGTGCTTAAACTATACATAACTGCTGCCTATTCACTCATCACTCGTCATTGCATTGCGTGTGAATTGTGTCTTTATAAAGGCACCCAGAGCACTTCCAGCTGCTACAATGGATTCAGCATAAGTCTCTGGACTCTGAAAACAAAATTAAGACTGCTTGGTATTTTAAAGCGAGGCAATTTCATTTCTTTACAGATAGTCCGTTCCACGGTTAAAAGGGAACTACATGGACCTGGACAGCTGTTTGGTTATTGAACAATGTTTCAGATTTTAAAACAAAAACATCAGTTGCGAGTTAGATGAAGTGACGTAATGAAGCTTATGTCAGAAATTAATCCATTAGGAACTCAAACAAGGAAGATTTTGCCAATGAAGTTATCATTGTTCGGCCTAATTATTTCTGGCATCTCGATGGCAATGATAAGTTAAAACCATATGGTTTTGCTGTTAGCGGATGCATGGATGGATTCTTGAGAAAAATATTATGATTGGCATATGGCCCAACTAATAACAATCCAGAAGTAGTGGCATCTAACTATATGAGGCTCATTTATGACCTTCTAGTTGTTCGATGTGATTGAGAACAGATTGTGGAGCAGAAAACAGAATAATGGCAGCAATGCAATGTGCACTGAGGTCGCATCATAGTGACCGTTTTTCAGGAGAAGAAAGTCATATTTATGGGACATCTACATCCAATCAAAGAATTGAATCCTGGTGGGCACAGTATAGAAAACAGCGTTAAGCGCATTATCTTTATTATAATTAACGCGCCTCACTTGGTATAATTTAAACATCTATGAGTATTTTATTAACATTTTGTTTTCTGTGTTTATAACATACTTTCTGTTAGTTCACAGTTCTGGATGGACCTTTTCGAGGATCTGAAGGACTCGGGCCATTTCAATGGCAGCCATGAATACAAATGTTTGCTACGCTTCTGTTTCACCGATATCCTACAGAAAGGCCTAGAGGAATGCAAGCAACTATGGAACCAGCAAAGAATCAGACCTTCCAGAATGTCTACATGTCCCCAGGAATTCCCAACAAATTGTACAGTTTGCCTCACAGGTCTAGTCCCTTTTGAAATATCTTTTATTTAAGGTTGTGTAGGTGGCGTAGTGATGATCATTGTTACTGCATTACCATTCCTGGAGATTTTGCTCCAAATCCATCCTATACGTGCGTGCGAGTATTGCCTTTAATTAGCTGGCAACAGGTACAGGTGTTATTTGTGCCTTTCCCAGCCTTGGAGATCATATTTATTCACAGCAGTTATCACTTTCAAAAGTTGTGCTTTTTATGGTACAATATAAGTAAAGCCATAACCCAATCTGTCACACATCATACCTAAAATTAAAAACACGCTTGTATCATTATAAGAGTCTTAACCGATTCGAGATTGTTTTGCCTTAAATGCACACAAGACAAAATCGACTGTTTAGTTAACAATGCAAAACTGTTGTTAAAACCATCACTTTTAGATTCCATGTGAGTGGCTTTGGGTTTCTCAAGCACTTAACACAAGGGAGAACTTGGAGTGGTTTCTCGAACACCTTTTACCAGTAAGAAGGCAGTTAAACCCGTGAGAATAGCATTTCTAGACTTGGAGTAAAACGTCACCGGCTGTGGAGGTGGTTAGGGAAATGAGGCCATAAATCATATACTGTATTTTTGTACAAAAACTATTGGTTTACATATGAGTACTATTGGTTTATGAATATTTACTATTGGCTTGCGTGTGAACAATACTGGTTTCATTCATATGAACTATATTGGTTTGTGTCCATATTTTACCGATTTGTCCGTCAACTATATCCATTTTTATATGCATTTCACTGGTTTTCATATGAACTAGATTGATTTGCATGTGTATATCACTGGTCCCAGTACATTTGTTATTGGTTTGTGAGTGAACTGCATTGGTTTACAGTCGCATGTTATCGGTTTGCGTATGAACTATATTGGCTTGCGTTCTGTGCCGGTCTAACAATGGCTTTGTGTATGCACTATATTGGTTTCATGCACATCTTATACTGATTTCATGTGAGTAATATGTCGGTTTTGTGGTTGTATGTGTGTACTATGTCAGTTTCATGTATGGAACATATCAGTTATGCGTGCACACCCTATCGCAACTTTGTGTATTGTGACACTAGAGGGTGTTGTCGCTCCTCCAAAACCACAGACAACATTGCCAGACATCAGGGTAAAAGTACCAGAAACAATTTTCATTTCTTCAATAATGTGCACAAAGCACCTCCACAATACACAATAATCAATACAATAAATACTCCTCTCCTTCCAGCAGCTCTGTCACACTCCCTCCCAACTCCGGCTCAGCCTGCTGAGTTTCCCAGAGCTTTGAATAGTTCTTGACCCGGAAGTGCTCCTATCCTTCAGTCCAAATGATTCCACATCACTTCTGGGTCAGTGCATTGCAAGCTCTGGTAACTGAATGGCTTACTCAGGAAGGTCTCATTCCTAGTGAATTTCAGAATATTGTAAAAAGAATAAGTCAGGACGCACATTTAAGGTTGGAATATAAATGTTATTTTTTAACATAGCGTTTTACAATTTTCTCCTTACTTGTCTATATGTGTTAAATACAATTTTGCCTTCCTTTCACTTCTGTGAGGTGTAGTTTTGTATCAGGTTGAGGAATATAAATTCAAACGATAGATTTCCACTTGTCGACACGATGACAACAGTACAGATTCAGCGGTGTGAATGTCATACATACTCATAGGTATGAGGTGCCGTTTAGGACATAAATAATTCTTAGCTGTACATACGCTCTACACTGAAATGCATACTCTCCCTCATAGTGATAGGGTGGCACGCATAACTGGTATGTTTCGTACGTGAAACTGATATAGTACACACATACAACCAGCGGAGTTGAACCGCAAAACCGACATGTTACCCACATGAAATCAGTGTAAGATATGCATGAAACCAATACAGTGCATACACAAAGCCATTGTTAGACCGGCACAGAACGCAAGCCAATATAGTTCATACACAAACTGATAACATGCGACCGGAAACCAATGCAGTTCACTCACAAACCACTGGAACCAGTGATATATGCATGCGAATCACTCTAGTTCATATGAAAACCAGTGCTATGCATATACAAACGGATATAGTTGACGCACAAACCGATAATATATGGACACAAACCAATATAGTTCATATGAATGAAACCAGTATTGTACACACGCAAACCAAGTAAGTATGCACGCAAACCGAGAGTAAATATTCATAAACCAATAGTGCTCACATGTAAACCAACAGTTTTTGTATAAAAATATATAAATTAAAGTCGATCGCTCAGCGGGTGATGGAGACTAAAAAGCCAACGGTCTCGTAGCGATTCAGCTGAACACGGAAAGCGCCGAAGCACCTATAAAAACGGCAAAGATGACTTCAACACTTAACGTAAGTTCTATCTGCTCTCTGCCCGTCGAGGGCGCGTTTATATGTTGTGTGTCCTGCAGTAAGTACAGCTCAGGTTTTCCGGCCGACAGTGCAGATAGCTTCACCTGCCAAAAATGTTTAGTTAATTTAGAGTTGGTCGAGAAAATACACGAATTGGAGGACCGCATTAGGAATCTGATAGCGATTAGGCAAACCGAAAATTGGATCGACTCGGTTTGTTTAGACAATTCGGCTACTTCTGATTCGGCTTCAGTCTCTCCAGGTCCCACTGCAGTCAGTGCGAGGCCGAAATCAGCAGCACCAATTCAGCCACAGGGCGAGTGGGTAACCGTAAGACGGGGTCTAAGAATCCAAAATTTAGTCCCCAGCACCCAGGTCACCAATTCGGACCCAGAACAGGTTCTCAGCTCTCGCAGCCTGTGGAAACTGAGAATAATAAAGTGCTCATAATTGGAGATTCCATAGTGCGGAATGTTAGAATTCCAAACTATGTTAAACCAGCAGTTAATGTTAAGTGCCTCGCAGGGGCCAAGATTTCTGGCATAAAGGCCGCATTGGACCGTGTTGCCGACGATGAAGTATCTACCTTATTGCTGCATGTCGGCACTAATGATATTTATTTACAGCAATCTGAGGTATTAAAGCGGAACTTCATCTCTCTATGCACCAAAGCTAAAACAAAATGTCGGAATTTAATTGTATCTGGTCCCTTACCAAGATTATATAGAGGGATGTGATTTATAGCAGATTGCATTCCTTTCACTGCTGGCTAGAAACCTGGTGTGCAAATAAAAGCATAGCATTTGTGAACAATTGGGATGATTTTTGGGAAAGGCCTGGATTTTTCAGAAGAGATGGTCTTCATCCTAACTGGAGGGATCTTATGTATTATCCCAAAATATGGCAGCAAAACTGCCTGGTTGACTGATTAGAGCACCATCCAGGCCGCAGTCATGTGATCTTAAATCACAGGCTGTTCTTTATCCCACCTGTTATTTTCCTGAAGCTGTTACCCATAATCCCTGTTGTGGGGCATCCAGTAAATTTAGTCTTGATACAAACCATAAATTAATTGATAACCAAAAATAAGGTGTATAATTAGACCAAGGGATAAAACCAGACACTCCACCAGGGGCATCTGTAATAGAAATTTAATTCAAATTAAAACAAAAATATATCAGCAGTTCAGAAAGAACCATGCAGTTTTAAATGCTGTTTATTGAACATTCGTCTCTTGGCACTAAAGCTGTTTTGGTAAATGATATATATTAAGTACAAAATCTGATCTGTGTCTTCTTACTGAAACCTGGCTTAGTAAATGTGACACTGTTCCCTAGCTGAGGCGTCACCAGATGGATACTCGTTCCTTCATAAGTCTAGAGATTCTGGTCGAGGAGGAGGCCTTGGAATAATTCATTGTAACAAAATGCAAATCACTCCTAAAAATTTAGGCAACTTTACATCCTTTGAGGCATTCATTTTAAATATTAAAACAGATTCCAACACAATTATAGTGCTAGTCTACAGACCACCAGGGCCATATTCATTGTTCATGACTGAATTTAGCAACCTTCTGTCTGATTTGGCTATAAATTATGATCACGTAGTTCTGATGGGGATTTTAATGTACACATTGATGTGGAAACTGACACTTTTAGCAAATGTTTTACTTATTTGTTAAATTCAGTAGGATTTTGTCAGATTGTCAAAGGTCCAACTCATAATCATAACCATACATTAGATTTAATTATAACTTACAAAGTTGAAATTCAAAATTTAAATATTACTCCATTAAATGTAGTTATTTCCGATCACTACTTACATTTGATTTAGTTCTGCCCATGCCAACGCACTCACAGATTTAAACAAAGACAGTGCGACATCTAGATTGTAATTCTGCTTCAAAATTTATAGATACCTTGAGTAAGTCGAGTGTAATTGTGGAAAACCATTTAGATCAGTTAACATCAAATGTAAACGTGGAAAACAATTTAGATCAGCTAACATCACATTATAATGTGACCTTGAGAGATGCTCTGGACACAGTGGCTCCCCTAAAACAAAAGTGATCAAAGCACATAGAAACTCTCCCTGGTTTAATGAAAATACTCGAGCTCTTAAATTAGAGTGTCGAAAACTGGAGCACAGATGGGGAACAACAAAGCTACATGTCTTTCAAATTGCATGGACAGAGAGTGTTAATAAATATAAAAAGCCCTCTTTAAAGCTCGCTCAGAATACTATTCTACATTAATAGATAGCAATAATAAAAATCCTAGGGTACTTTTAGAGCAGTGGCTAAATTAACAAATGGGAATTCAGATCAACAGTGCAAAATACCAACAGATATTAGCAGTACAGACTTTATGAACTTCTTCAATGAGAAAATTAAAAATATAAGATCCCAGATCTCAGCATCACACTACAAACCAAATACTAGCTTAGCCGACCCTGCCGCACATTGCATTCAGCACTTTAATAATCCTATAACTCAGCAGGAAGTCTTAACTTTCATTACTAAAATGAAGCCCGCTACTTGTTCCCTAGATCCAGTGCAAACAAAACTAGTAAAAAGTGCTATGGATATTCTTGCAGCCTATTCTAACCATTATCAATAGTTCATTACTGCATGGCACGTACCTGATGCACTAAAAGTGTCAGTCATTAAACCTTTACTTAAAAAGTCAGACCTAGACCCACACATACTAAATAACTATAGGCCTATTTCAAATTTACCATTTCTCTCTAAAATACTAGAAAAGTAGTCGCCAGTCAGCTTCAGTCACACCTTACGCATTACAATTTATTTGAGAAATTCCAGTCTGGCTTTCGCACTGGTCATAGTACAGAAACGGCACTAACACGGGTTGTAAATGACATTCTGATATCCTCTGATGAAGGAAATTCCACTGTAATTATGTTGTTGGACTTAAGTGCAGCATTTGACACCATTGACCATTCTATTTTACTGCACAGGCTAGAAAACGATGTTGGGCTTACAGGCCCGTGCTCGCTTGGTTCAGTTCTTATTTATCAAATCGATTCCAATATGTACAGAAATGTGCTGACAGTACTCCATCATTATACACAGAAGTTCAATATGGTGTCCGCAGGGCTCAGTACTAGGACCTTTACTGTTTTCACTTTACATGCTTCCACTGGGATCTCTCATTAGGAAACATAATGTTAATTTTCACTCGTATGCAGATGACACCCAGTTATACCTTTCATTTAAATCAAAGATGTTGTCTTTAATTAGTTGTGTTAGTGAATTAAAGGAATGGATGAATGAGAACTACTTGTCTTTAAATACAGATAAAACAGAGATGTTAATTGTTGGAGGGAATGACGCTGATCACAGCAATATTTTGTCATTTAACTCAGTTGGAATCCCAATTAATTTTACTGAATCAGCCCGCAATCTAGGAGTTATCTTTGACTCTAGCATGTCATTTAAAGCGCATATTACAAAGTGTCCAAAACATGTTTTTCCATCTTAAAAATGTTAGGAAATTAAGGCCTTTCTAAATAAACAGGATTGTGAGAAATTAATTCATGCATTTATCTCTAGTAGGATTGACTACTGCAATGCGGTGTTCACTGGCTGTTCAAACTGTTCTCTATACAGCCTCCAGTTAATCCAAAATGCGCTGCAAGAATTATTACAAGAACAAGAAAATATGAACACATAACCCAGTTCTTAAATCTTTACACTGGCTCCCAGTTAAGTTTAGGGCAGATTTCAAAATCCTCCTTTTAACATATAAAGCATTAAATGGCCAAGGTCCGCTTACTTGTCTGAACTTATCATGACTTACAAACCTGAGCACATTAAGATCTCAAGATGCCGGTCTGCTTAGGATTCCAAGGATTAATAAAATAACAGTGGGAGGTCGAGCTTTTAGTTACAGGGCCCCTAAACTGTGGAATGGTCTTCCTGCTTCCATAAGAGATGCCCCTTCGGTCTCAGCCTTTAAATCCCGGCTGAAGACTCACTACTTCAGTTTAGCATATCCTGACTAGAGCTGCTGATTAACTGTACAGACTGCATCTCTGTTGTTAGTCATTAGCACTAAACATAAGTAACATGATAATTATATTTGAATACTAACCCTCACCTATTCTGTTTCTTTCTCGGTACCCAAATGTGGCATTGGTGCCACGCCCACCTGCCAAGTTGTTTGCCTGCCTATGGTAAAGTCATCCCTGATGGAGGATCACAGGAATCATGGGAAAGAGGGTCCTTTCATCGAGCAGCGTTTCAGCCGTGGCATGGCCAAATGGGAGGCAGCTAGATGGATGAGGTCTCCAGGACTCTAAAATATCTAATTATGTCATATCATCTACTGTTAAACCGTAATTCTAAAATTTTATTATTATGCTGTCTTAAGGATTTGTTCTGTTCTGTGTATTGTATTGTATTGACCCCCTACTTTTGACACCCACTGCACGCCCAACCTACCTGGAAAGGGGTCTCTCTTTGAACTGCCTTTCCCGAGGTTTCTTCCATTTTTCCCTACAAGGTTTTTATTGGGAGTTTTTCCTTGTCTTCTCAGAGAGTCAAGGCTGGGGGCTGTCAAGAGGCAGGGGCTGTTAAAGCCCATTGCGGCACTTCCTGTGTGATTTTGGGCTATACAAAAATAAACTGTATTGTATTGTATTGTATATAATTTATGGCCTGTTTAGCCCCTCATACCTGCAGCTTCTCTTCACACTCCATGAGTCTACTGGCCCTCGAGTTCCTGTTTCTTGCCCCTCCTATTTCCATTGAAGATCACATGAACAACCAATATAGTTTGCACGCAGAACTGATAGAGTTCATTCTGTGATGGACGGCTGGCAGCTCATCCCAGCCGACACATCCAGGCCACTAGATGACGTCTCCCCTGCAGCACAGAAGTGCCCAGGATTCCCGCAGGGCACCATGGGAGATGGAGTTCGGTTTCACAGCCCTGCTGGGTACCCTGGGGGCCACCGTGGGACGCTGCAGGAAGACAAGGGGGTTTTTATTTCCCGTATGCCTCGGAAGTACTCCCAAGTCACGGGGATAGAAGAACAGAAGTACTTCCGGGCTGAAGAAAAATTTAAATCTTTAGCACCATAGCGTAGAATCATGTAGTGATTACACATTTGCAAATTTACTATTTGAATGTCCATTAGGGATGCAGCTTGAATTAACTTAACTGTGACACTTTCTGCTGTGGTTAGCTGTGTGAGGGATGCGGGAGAGAACAGAAGAGACTGAAAGTAAAAACTGGAGCTTTTGTTTTTTTTGCAGTTGCAATACTAAACAGCTACACGCATCTGCTGGCGATTGTTTTCTGTCTCTAAGCTTGATAAAACAATGCAGCCATTCACAGTACTGTATAGCTTAGCCCTCGATCAAAGAAGGTTTTCGTGCCCAGTAAGATAGTGGAATATAAACATTTTAGGTGTATTAAGTCTTAAACGGCCACTTAAATAATGTGAGCGTTAAATTAGTACTGGCAGTTTGCAATGTGAGGGGTTTCATATACAGTCTGATTAGTCTGCTTAACGACACACATATTTGATGAAATCCCTCACTGACAGCCCTCAATTCTGGGTTGCATTAAAAGATTTCCTTCTCCATGATGGACTAACATGTCCATGTCCAGGGATTGTTCCTGCCTTATTGTGGTTCTTTAAATTGTATCTATAGGTTCTTTGTTTTAAAGAAATACACATGTAATTCACTTTTTTGTTTTATGGCATAATAATATAAGCTGTTGTTTATACAGAGACTATGCACATTCAAACTTGTTTTTTTTTTTAACAGGAGAGTTGGCAACATTTTTATTTATTGTGTCATTTATCAACATTTACTAAATATATTCTGCTCATTTCCATATATTATGATATTTAGCAACTTTCAGGCATTCTTGTCCACTGAACAAATTAAGGTACTGTTCTTAATCTATTTTTTAGTATAAATGTATGTATATATCATATTTTTAAGCAAATATTCAATATTCCTATATTATAGGTTTTGGTCAAGGGACCGATGTGAAACTGTTGGTCTTTGTGGAGATGAAGATAATCAAGTTTAGCTCACATACATGAAGCAACAATATAACCTTCAAACACCACAAGTCTGGGAAGATGCCCTTGATTTAGTCTTTAAATTGAAGGAAAAGGCAAATGTTTGAAAACTGCAATACAGCAGCAATTCATAAACACCAGCAGTAACAAAAGCTTTGAACAATGTATAATTTGTATGTGCAAAACACTTCAGTTATATTGTCAACCGTATTAATAAAATAGTATAGCCCAAAACCGGAGAATTCAAACTTTCAAAGCTAATATGAAATTTTAAATTGTCATATGATGAACGTAGTGCCAAGCATAATGTATCGCTTGTTGCAAGTCTCAGCAGGTGGAAACGGGGAATTGTCGTGCAGGAATTTTAGTGTTGGCCTTGGCTTAAATCCCAGTGGTGGAATCATCTTCAGTCCTGTTGCAACCATTACAATATCTTCTAAAGTTGGATCTGTGGAAGAGATGTTACCTTAGGAGGACAAATGGAACTCAATAGAAATATCTTTTAACAGTGTAACATCATAGGCTAAAGAAATATTCTATCCAAAAATGATAATTACACAAATAGTTTGAGTTTTTATGTTTTGATATTGTTTGTTGTTGTTCACAGCAACAATTTACTTACCTTTGTTCTAAATTAAATTATTTTCTGTTCTAACTACAGACCCCCGTGAACCTGTAGTTAGGAGATAGATAGATACTTTATTAATCCCAAGGGGAAATTCATAATTTCTTTCATGGATAACTACTGCAAGCTATAACTACTGTATCCAGCAGGGGGCGCTAGCTCTTTTTTAATTGAAGCATGTCACATAACCCAAAGCTATATAGATATAAAAAGGCGATACCTCTCCCTTAGTGATACAGCGGTAAGAAATCCCATAGAAGAAATAACTTTGCTTTCTTGAATCACAGTTTACGTGCATAACAGACAAAGGAAGCTGTGACAAGAACCCAGTTCAGGAGTGGGGGCCCGATGTGTAGAGTCTGCCATTTTCGTTGCTGCGTTGGAAGGAGTTTTCAGGATCGGATGACGTTATCTCCCATCCATCCATTGGCTTCAAAGGTGTGCCAGGCAATGTTCCAAGGCTTTATACTCTTTCTTCATGTGCAGGCCCCACTTAGGTGAATAGTACGATTCCAAACAAGGCAAACAGATAAAGTTTCATGCTGACTTTGACACACAGAAAAGCCCATTTCGCAGTTGGCCCTGTCTTGTCTTCTAATGCTTACCTAGTAGTTCTACATGATGAGCTCCTGTGCTACCTCTGGCTTTGCGTTAGCTGTGCATGTGAGTAGAAAGAAAAGTAGATTTATAAAATGATATCTGTACAGAGCACAGTGACATTAATTAAAAATATACACTTATTACAACTACAAATAACTCTGAGAAAGAAACAGATTTTTTAACATCACTTATGACTGAAGTATTTCCTTAAACAGAGAACCAAAACATGCCAAACTATGACTGAACAGTACACTAGTTCTGATGTTAAGACAATAAATATATTTACTACCTTTTACACAATTTTGTTTCCAATTATGATACTAGTTACTTCTGAAACTGTCTAGTATTGCAATAATAGATATGATTTTTTGCAAACATTTTATTTATGAATTTGTCTGCTCTGTAATCTAAATGATAAAAAGTGTAAAGATATTTCAAACATCCATCCATCCATTATCCAACCCACTATATCCTAACTATAGGGTCATAGGTGTGTGCTGGAGCCAATCCCAGCCAACATAGGGTGCAAGGCAGGAAACAAACCCTGGGCAGGACACACACACACCCACACACCAAGCACACACGAGGGACAATTTCACCAATGCCAACCTAACCTGCATGTCTTTGGACTGTGGGAGGAAACCCATGCAGACACGGGGAGAACATGCAAACTCCACACAGGGAGGACCCAGGAAGCGAACCCGGGTCTCCTAACTGTGAGGCAGCTGTGCCGCCCCTATATAACAATTACATTTTTTAAAATTGAAATCAGTTAATAAGTGTAATGGAGCAAGATTTCCTTCAAATTAAAATCTGCACAATTTGAGTTATTAAAATGAGATAATTTTAATATATAGAAAAATAAACATATCTTACTATGCCTTTGTATAAGAATAGAAAGTCACTGTTTCTCACCTTCAATATCTAGTAGATAATCTGCCTAGTAAGATGCCATCCTTCATTCTTTGCACCTCTCTAAATTCAACTCTGAAGATGCTCAGCTAGGAGCTGAGGCTTTGAGTGCTGAAGCACAAGTAAGGTTCAAACTCTGATGGATTTTCTGAAGCATATTGAGAGATTCTTTGAATCTATTAAAACTATATTTGTTACTGTCATCTTGCATACAATATACAGTAAATGTATCTGCCTATTTTTTGAGAATCAAAGAACTGCTCAGCATATGTGCTCTAAGTTCCTTTCAGTGCGTGCAGCATTTCTTGAAAAGAGGTACCATCTAAAAATAAATCTTGCACAACACTTTCTTTCTCTCCGATGTCTTTTATGTCATGAAGACATTCAGCCAAAAGGAACATTGTGCTGTGTTTTGCCATGATGTCTCTCAGGATTGACAAAGATGTGGATGACTAACTGTTTTTTAAAAAGTACACGCCATTAAACTCCATTTGTAAACAATAGTTTTACAAAATTTCCATTACTGATATAATGACAATTTATTAGTCAAATAAAATTAAAACTCTTACCTCCTGAAGCACATTCTGAATGTCTGGATCTGTGACATCTTGAATAGATTGTGAAACAACTGCTTTACCACCGATGTATTCTACAAAACGTCTGGAGAAAAAGTGTGCACCAGGGCCACCATGGACAAGTGACACAGCAGTCATTCTTCTGACAATGTAATACTGACCTCTGGCAAGTCCTAAAAGTAGACAAAGTGGTTTTACCATTTATTCTGTAATTACGTCTGAAATTAAACACACACACACGCTCAAAGTAAAACCCAATTAATATATGATACAAGAGCAGGTGGCCACAGATTTTTCTTGCGTGGTGTATTCCTGCATCCTTCCATTGTCTATTCACCCTCTACTGTATATACAAAGGGTTACCTGATTTGTGTGTTTTCTGTAAAATGCTGAAGTTATGTAACATTCTTGTTTATCATAGCACCAGAGATGTTGTGTGGACATGTACAGTAAGGATTTCACTGTACTTGGCACACATGACAATATCAGTACAACTAATGCAATGCAGGATTCCTTCGTCCTTTCAGTGCCTCATCAGGACTGACATAAGAAGTTATAAGGTTGGAACAATAAGGTGATGAAGAACTATTTTCATAACCAAGATTGTTAGTGAGGTATATGTAGGGTAAATACAAGTTTATAAGAGTCTGGTACAATAGGCATGACACTTTCTAGAAAGGGTGAAGAGAAAGATGTGATGCTCCTCTCCATCGCCCTTGGTATTGCATATCGTTGTGATATTTGCAGTGCTGTGAAAGCCAGAATGTCAGGTATTACTGAGGCATTTGTTAATGGAAGACCTAGAAATTGGGGCTTTTCAAAGACAACTGAATGACTTACTTTACGTATGTCTACATTTGCCTTGCACTTGCTTGTCAGGCAACTTCGATTGCACCTAAGCCCTATCTGTCATCCCTTACTATCGAGAGGCACTCACCAGCAAACACCACCTCCATATCTAGTTCCTGCAGTGGGTCAAAGTATCCCCAAGGTTTAACAAAATGTTCTATCACATCAAGGTGAGGACCACCAAGTTGATTTAACAGGTCTAGACTCACCACTTGCTTGCAATTTTGATAGATGGGATTGCACAGTGTTGGGCACCAGAGTATTGCATCTGCACTGTTTGAAGATAGGGTTGTCTTCTTGATCTCTAGCACACACTGCAGTGGTTTATGTCTTAGTGTTACATTGTTGATTTCTAGCATATGTAGAAGGAACTTTTTTTATATTAGCATAAAAATAGCAAATTAACATAAAGAGCCATAAAAAGTAATTCAAAGACTTCTAAAACATTAGATTAAGCATAAATTAGAATGTTAAGCAAATGAGATAGGTCAAGCAAATACTAAATAATACTAAAAAAATCAGTCATATTGCAGTATTTTTAAGCTTACAGCAGAAATTACTAGTGTGAGAAAGTACAGGAAAAAGAACCAAAATTGACGTTCAGAAACCAGCTAGAACAGGATAAGAGGTTGAGAGCACCTGTGTCCAAGGCTAGGAAGCTAAAAGAACAATACCACAGAGAAGATGGCTCTGGGAGGCACATAAAGAAACCAGCTGGATTGAGGAATCAGCAGAAAGGAAACAAAAGGCTTTTGCTCTAAGCAAGGTCACACTGATGTAATGCATGAAGAGAAACACTAGTATATTCAGGCATTAGCAATAAATATAGAAGAATATATTAGAAGTTAACTTTAGCATAGAAATAAAGGCAAATCAAGCATGTCAAGCAATGATTAAATGAAAGCCTATGCCATATTTCTTCTTAATAAAAGCTTAGCTTTAGGCGACCATTATAACATAGCTTGAAAGGCTAGAAAAGGAAGTGACACCATGAAAGACCAAATATGGAAGAAGGAACGTCTGCCCAGTTGAAGAACCAATCAAGAATAAGCAAAACAGAAACTAGAGTGAACAATAGACAGTATAGCCAGGTGCAGAATGAGCTAATTGAACGAGGTCAAAATGATAAGAAATTGTTATATAAACTTTGATTGCTGCAATGTTCAGGGCTCGATCTCATTCGGCCAAATTGGGTTGAGTCCGTGTTGTTGATTTATTGCAATAAAGCTCTAAAACTCTGTCTGTTGATCCCGTGTCTTAATAGCCTTTATTTTCAGGTAAAAAGCCTTCTGGTGATGAATTTTTCGCCACAATACATATTGGATGGTGTACCATCCATTTATGCTATTGTTCTGTATTTTTATTATTTTTTTTGATATTGTATTTGGTGGTACTTGGTAATGTAAAAATGTTGTCATTTTGTATATTTTTAGACACTCTGCTAATGTGAAAATTGACCACGTAATTGTGGCCGTATTATTTTCATTGTCATACTGCCGCTATCACAAGATTACAGCAGTGCTGATCTGTGGGGGTATAAGTTTCTGCATAGTCAAATAAAAATGTGTGCATGTAAAAAGCTTTCTTTTTGTTAAATAAGACTCAGAACCTTTGCTGCTTTATTGATTAGTCTTCTGGATTGTGTATTGGGCTTTAGTAATTTGGTTGGTTGCTTTCCTGGTTTTTACCTCGAATCATTTAAGACTTAAATTATCTTAATTTTCTCTCCTGTACCCTTCACTTTCTTGGCACAACATACATGATAATAATTAAGAATTCGTACCTTCTAATCTGAGGTCATGGTTCATTTTCCAGAAAAGAATGAGCTTACTCTCTGCAGATGAGGGAAATGCATGACCCAAGTGGAAACGTTTAGACATCCTGGGCTCTGGTTCATAGGTAAGGTGAGGTGACTGCATGATTCAAAAACCACTCTTACAAATGATGGTGTTGCAAACATAAAGTTTGGTCTTTGTGAGAAGCTTTTAACTGGTCATTTTACCAGTTTACATCTCCATCATTGAGTAGGAGTTATGAGTATTGAATGAAAGTCTAACACTGGGCTGACTCGCCTGATGTTCTTGATGTACCTTGACTTCGAGGAGTAGACCTACTGCCTCTCTGGATTGAAAAGGAATTCAGACTAGTTTGGGAATCAAGTGAAGAGTGAGTGAGTGAGTATGTTACACTTTTTCCTCAGTCAATGGTTACTACAAGTAACGTGTGGAAGTAGGTGTATGGAGAAGCTATATTTAAACAGATGTACATTTGAAACAAAATTGTGTTTTACAAAGGGTTCAAACATAGATTGTAGAACTCACTGAAAATATTTTAAACAATAACTGAATAGCCACATGTAAATGACAAATGATTGAGAACATTTTTAAAATTACTACAAATGACTCTGACAAATTCCCAAAGTGAGTACAGTAGTTTATATTTGGAGTATCATGCTTGATTACACAGTAAATAAATTGATCTTGTCTGTACTGTCACATCTTAACTATTTCTCATTCTCTTTCCCTTCAGATAAACTCTGTCCTTTTAAGTGACACATCAACAGCTGTATGGGGCTGAAATCTAAAGAGGAACAATGAATATTTGATTCTGAGAAAATAACCAAATTTATTTGTAGAATGCGGTGTTTCTGCCGCATTTTGGTAACACATTTACTACTACGGAAATTGGAGGTACAAATACAGTCAAGCTTGATGGAACACAAGTAACTACAAAACATGCAACCTTTACTCAAAGGGTTTTACACTTTACCATTGCCTATTGCAGTTTAAACAATTTTACAAAATAAGTATTTTGGGGATTCATTAACTGAATGTATGACAATGTCATTGGGACCTTTTTCCAAGGATGAGGAATGCCATTTGTACTTCAGAGCAGGTCATCCACTGGGAGATCAGCACGTTCAGGCCCAGACAGTACTTGGATGGGAGGCCACCAGAGAAAAGATTGAGTTGCTGCTGGAAGAGGTTTTAGTGAGACCAGCAGGACACACTTAGAGTGCATGGATCCCAATTCTCCAGTGCAGTCCTTTGGATGAGACATAAAACCGAGGTCCCGACTCTCTGTGGCCATCTCTGGGCATCTTTCAAAAAAGAGCAGGGTGTTCCCTGATGTCCTGGCTACATTGTCCATTAGAGCCTGGCCATTCTGCCCCCCTAATTATCTTCTGTCTCTTTCACCCCCTCACCATCTAATAGCTAATGTGTGGTGGGCAGGGCCGGATTAAGACCCTTAGATGCCCTAAGCACTAAGTAATTTTGGTACCCCCTTACACTAGTAATTCAAAATATTAAAACAATAACAAACTAGAAAATAAAATTTTTATCTTAATAATTTTCTCCTACTTTTTTCCTTGCAAACTCTTTGATTAGATCTTCATAATCAATCTTACGTAACACATCTGCTTCTATACATAACAGAGAGAAGGCTTCCAAACTGCCTTGATGCATAGTTGTTCTGAGGGGATTTTTAATATATTTCAACCGAGAAAATGTGCGCTCAGCTGAGAAGTTTGTGACCATTAATGTTAAAAATATGCAAAAGGCAATGTCTACCTTTGGAAAAGCACACTCAATATTGTCTTCTAAAATTTTATAAAGTTCTACATACCTGAATCTTGTTTTTACATTTTCTGTTGCACTGAACTTATGGCGCACATATAAATGAAACTGCTGAAGTTCAGCTGAGAAATTACTGTTGAAGTCCTCTGGGTAAGCATCAATCAGCTTTTCACAGTACTTAGAATACCTTTCAATGTTAGTAGATGACGAAGTGACATATGGCAGGTCATTTAGAAAAGAAAAGCTCTCAGCTGTTTCTGTGTATCTCTCTCCTCTCCTTTTCATCTCAGTTTCAAGTTTGTCAACAATTATGCAAAAGGTGCTGATATGAAATTTATCTCTGGACTACAAATTATCCAATCTCCTGCCAAAACCTGTAGAAATTTACTTTAACCCCAATATTGATGTAAAAAATTAATTTGTGCGGCACTACTTTGATAAAGATCTGATCGCGTTTTTATCATTACTTGAACAGAAAATGGCATCCGAAATTTTACAAATTTTAACGTTTTTTTTTAAAATGTGATTTACCATTTTGATTATTTAATTTATTTATGGCTTTTGTGTCAATTTAGCAAATCTATTTACACATTCTCTTAGTACAAGATTTGAAGAATATTTTGTGAAAATTTTGTTAATAAATCTTTATTAGTAAAAAAGTTAAACAATTTTATCCAACAGTAATCAGCTGTACGATTTTCACTTTTACATAATGTAAATGAATTTAAAAAATCTAAGAATAGAATTAAATAGACTTATCAGAATATTTTTTGTTTTGCTTAAAACAGAAAACACTTTCTACGCACTAGAAATTTATTTTAAGTTAACAGATAATTCACGAAACACAATTACATGATAATTTTTAATCAACTATTAACTATTATTTAAAGTTATAAAAACTCATTGTTTTGAATCAAATTATTTTCACAATATTTTGACATAACATGGTGTTTACGGGAATCACCATGAAAAGGGAATTCCCCATCGTAGATAGCACCAGTATATAGAACACACTGTGTAAGGCGCTATCTACGAACAGTGACGGCATAGGGAGGTACAGGGAGGCATTATCAATTTTTCATTAAATTTTGAAAATGGCTATAAATTTAATTTATGTGATAAATTCGGCCATGAAAACTTTTTGCGGTGCCCCCTTTACCCTTGATGGCCTAAGCATGTGCTTACTTTGCTTATATGGTTAATCCAGCACTGGTGGTGGGCATGCTGGTGTAAAAATAGCTGCTGTTGCATCATCCGAGTGTTTATGTTAAACGCTATATAAATATACAAAATTGTTAGTTATTATTACTGCAAAGAGCTGTGCAAACAAGTTAAAACACAAGATTCCTATATTACCTTTTGTTGATCAAGCTTAGATTCCTCTCTTGGTGAGCTATGACATAATGGCTACAACAGATATCAAAAATGATCTTCATTATTTCTATTGAATGATTTGTACAGGCTAAAAATGTGCAGTCTTAGCACCTCATTACAACCCTGAAACAGATGAATAAATAATGCAGTTTCTCAAATTTTTATTTTTATGAAACATATACAGTGTGATGTGTGAGTCAAAGTCTTGCACCCAAAAGACAAGGCTGAATCTCATGGCATAAAGAAAACTTGAAAAAACATTTATTCAACTCAAAACAGGAACTGCAAGGGTATTTATTGAAGCAGGAGCCACTCTACTGTACACAGACACAGCAAATGAACAGAGATGGGGCCAGGCCAGTGGCTGGATTATACTGTTCCCAGCATCATCTAACAGACGTATTACGCAGGGAGGCGATTTGCTTGCAATTGCCTCAGTGGCGCTGTCAGACCCATGGTTGCCTCAGCAATGGATTAGCATCCCTCAACAGACATGTTAATCACATTTCAGCATGCAGCCCATTTGGGGAGGGTCTCAAAAGATCTCAAAAATCTCAGACCCCCACCCCGGTATGGACAATAGCAAATGATTAAGCAAAGGCAATCAGGCGCAAGTGAACATGAGCGTTGACAAGTGCAGCTCTGAGACTTCTGGGAACATCAAACAGCTGCAAGGTAATAAACCACAGAGTGAGCCAGGTATCCACATTGTTCTGCCTGTAGAGCCACTGAAGCACTGGTCGTGGTCAGCCATCAGAGTAAACCACCGACTCCATTAGCCACCACTGTCTACTTAATTTCTAAATATTGGTCAAGTAATTGCATTCCCTAGAAAGCAGTTTCCTGCTGAGAAACATGTGGTGTTCTTCCCCATCGAAACACAGGGAATGCACCGCCCCCAAACTGAAAGCACTTGCATCTGTCTACAGAACAAATTCCTTTGAAAAGTCTGGATCCCGTGAAACTGGGAAGGAGGATAAAGTGGCCTTTAAGTCTGAGCAGACCCAGGCATCGGTCCAGATACTACATTTCTGCCTGCTTTTAGTTAAGTCTGTGAGAGGGGCAGCCCAATGTGCAAAATTAGGAATAACCCTCCTGTAGGAACATGCAAGCCCAAGGAATGTACAAATCTGCCTCTGTGTTTTGCATCATGGATATGCAAGCACCTCTCCCACCTTGTCTATCTGAAGATTGCACAGACCATTCCCATTGGAATATTCCAAATAAAGGGGTTTCCGACATACCCAATCTACACTTCTTAGGGATAGCCATCAACCCTGCCTGCTTCAAAATGTCAAGTACTACCTGCAGGAGGTTGAGATGAGATCTCCAGTCTTTACTGAAAATTACCACATCACGTAGGTGGAATGGGAACACAGCATCTGGTCCATCATTTGCTGAAAAGTCAATGGAACCCCACTGAGCCTGAAAGGGAGCCTGGGTAATTCTTGCAGCTGGACTCCTACTGTGGCTCCTGCCAGTACATTTTTGTGATATCCAGGATGGAAACGTATGAGACTTGGAAATCTAATTCAAGCACCTGAAATCTATACAAAACCGAACCATCCTGTTTTGAGACTAGAAAAATTGGATTCTGGCACTTGCTTTTACTTTCCCGGATTACACCCAACTTGAGCATTTGCTTCACCTATCACCTTCCTCGTTGCCTCTAGAAGGCGATACGTGGGCACATATACTGTAATGCTGGGCTCAGTTACGATCTTGTGTTCTGTAATTTCCATCTGGCCGGGCAAGGCCAAAAAGACATCAGAACTCTCTTATGATCAGTGCCAGCAACTCCGCTTTCTGGGCATCTGTCAAATAGTCTCCAATAGCGACCTTAGTCTGATGAACTTCCACTGACCAGGACAATATATGACTACGTCTTTTTTTCTTTGATCTCATGGAGGCACGGTGGTGCGTGGTCACCTTTACAACAATAATTGGCCCAGTATATTTGTCAGATATAGGAGTTCCCTAGCCCTCAGGGACATTTTAAAGATGATTGCAGCACTATAATCCAGTCAACTCTAGTTCAGTTTGTCCTTTCCTGTTGATTTCAATGCATTTCCATGATTTCTTTGTACTCAAGGTGAAGTGAACACGGTGGAGTTCTCTCATCAATATTTGGGAGGAAGCTTTTTTGATAATTCTAAAATGACCTTAAGGTTACCTCCTATGAAATTAATTTAATAATCAGTACTTGCATGTCCACATTTTAAATAACACTAAAGGTAGCCAGTTCCCCTTGCATACATCTGCCTCACATGTCTTGACAGTGTTGTCCTGTAACAGGCACATGTACAAGTTTAGCAATTATTGTGATTGGTAAGTGTTTGTTTTACATGAATATACTGTCAAAAGACAAACTTACCCATGAGTCTCTGTCATTTATGCAGTAATAATATTGACAATCTGTCATCTTGTGCCATTCAGAGTTTTCTTCTGTGTGTACTCCTTGATTATGTGATTTCCATGGTTTTTATCTGCAGTTTGCTCTCAGAGATGGAAAAAAATATGCAGTAAAAATTGACATCCAGCAATTACAAGCAAAGGTGCTGAATTATGGTTCATCTATTACTTTCGGAACAGATGCTTCTTTCTACAATTACCTTGGGGGTCTCGTCCTATTAATGAAACACTGGCCTTTAATGTTGTAATACTAAATTAAATTTATTGTCTCATATGTTAAACAATTTAACAAATACAATTCAAAAATGTCCAATACATATTTAGAATATTGTTGAGTTAATTACAAGTCCAGTGTCATTGTCATCAAGCATGCTCAGTCTTTTACTTGCATGACCTTCAATACAGCAAGAGATGAGTGTCATCCGAGTTGACTGATCCAGGGAAGAACACACTGAGGTGTTTGGGGAAATTTCTGTACAACAGAAGTTACTTACTATGGAAATAAGTACTATACAAATACATCACTTGAAAAAAAATGTATTTTAAATAAAAGGAAATGGATTTTCAATTAACATATTTTTAAAGTAATTTGTATTTCAAGCAAAATTTCTTAATCTGAGAATTAACTTTAAAAACAAATATACAAGAAAAATATTTAAGGTAGAAATGATCAAACCAATAAATGTGCTGAGAAAGACAAAAAAAAATGTGTTGTACGGTAGCTGTGGAGTTAATATGTAAAACACTTGTACTCATTTTACCCCTTTTAAATTTACAACTTCAAATGAATTAGTTACCATTAATACACCATTTTCAACTTGCCTAAATCTGCCTCAGGAATCAACTCTAAAATGTCATCATTTGCATTTTGAAGTATTTCTTCAGATACATCATAAACTTTTGCTCCAAATTTATCATGAACTTTTAGCTTACTTAGTCCCTCTTGTATGTTAAATTTGATGAAAGCTACATAAAGGGGGCAATTGGGCAAACATTACCAATTGTATCAAAGAATAACAATTTTATAGGAAAAAAAACCCCAAATAAATTATATGGTCAGAAACAGAATAGTTTATTTTAAAATTAAGCACTAATTAACAAATACTACCTTGTTTCAGGACATCATTGTATGTCAAATCAGTGATGTTGCTGTATTTTTGTCCTTTTCCAATATTGTTCTGCATACATTCTCATTAAAGACATTCAGGCCCCAACACTCACAACTGTACACAGTACAGTAGTTTTTTTTCACAATACACAATTCATGTGAAAAAAATCTCATTTATTTAAATATTTTGTAATAAAATTTGTACTGACAACCTATTTTTGGCAATGTAAACTTAAATTATTATTTCTTGGACACAGTTTAGTAGGACTTTGTCACCATGCATTTTCAAAAAAAAGAAAGAAAAAAAACCTTCACGTTTTACTGGCAGATCTTGTTTTTTTTTTAAAACATAAAGAAATGCAAAAAATGCTCCCATAACACTTGTGCTTTTTCCTTAGACAGTATCAGATGTGGCACTTTACCCTGGTTGTATGTCACAGACTGTAAGCAGAGTTTTATCAATTTGATGTTTGTGTGCTTTGCTGAAGGAAGTTTTGTAATTATGTAACGGCCGCCCCCTTATTCCCAGCCGGCAGCTACACCTCCAAGACCTGTGGCCTGGATAATTTACTGAGAAGCCTTTCCTGTCAAGCCGTACTCCTACACAGATAAACTTTTCCCACAATCGACGGTTTGTAATGCAAAGACACAATAGGCAGAATGTAAAATTAAACAGGAATAAATGTATTAAATGAGACAAGACACGCCACAAGACAAATGCACACCCAAATATTCCTCCACCCCAACAATCCCAAAGCAAAACTGAAAATATATATACAAAGCCCCTCCCTTGTCCTCGTAACACACACCACACAAACGACAAATGACTAGCAAACAGAATGATCGTGAACTTGAGTCCGAACGTGAATAAATGTCCTGAATACGGATACTGATTAGCGGCAATTGTAGCGTTTGTATTTCCCGGCGTTTGGATCAACCTCACCGTGATTCCTCGGCGTGCGGCGAATGATGATTCGACCCCGGGGTCTTCAGCGGCAAGCAGGTTGACAGGCAGTCCGGATGAATGAAAAACAAACTGGGTCCAAGCGCAATGAAAATGAATCGGCAGGCAGGTTGTAGTTGTGAATGCGAAATTGGTTCTCCTCTTTCTCTCTCGTGCTAGTTCCCCTTTCGTCTCCTCCTCTTCTCCTTAAATAGTCAGTGACGGCAGTAATTGATTGATTGATACACAGGTGCTTTCCAGATTAGCGGTTGTGAACTCCTCCCATCATCCGTCCTCCTTTACGGGGACAACATTAACTGATACACATACACAGTCAATGGGACAATGAAACGAGACACACACACAGAACTGACATTTAAACACTAACTATGTGGCACCGCTACAATTACACATCTAAAATCAAACAGACCACACAGCTAATTGGAGTGCCAAATACATTAAATGTGGTTTATGTTGCCAGAGAATGAGCTTGCTAACGTAACTTTGCAATTATAATTCAATCAGTGCCAATGCTAGCTTATTTTGTGCCCAATGCCAATCTTCTTAGTGCGCCAACTAACCCGTGTGGCTTGCTCCCCCCATGCATTATGATCTGCACCCCACATGGATGCCTAATTTGCTTTAATGGTGGCGCAGGCCCTGAATTCAGCCTCTTGATAATTACTAAAACATGTAGTCTGTGAAATCACATCATCTTAAGTTAGAGTTTATAAAGTTGTGCCGAGTTTGATACATTTTAACCCAGAAAACCCTTTCACAGTTTTAATACTTACCATGCATTAATTATTAAAACAGATCAGTATTTTCCATTATACATAGTTACTATATATAAAATCATCATGAATCCAAGAATTATGATTTCACATGAATGAACACTTCCTGATGCAACCAAAGAAATTGAATTTTAAAAATATAACAATATTACAAAGTGTTCTTTTTTAGTTTACTATTCAAGTGAATGGAAAGTAGAAAAAAAACCTGTAATACTTATCTTCTAAATAACTGCTAAAGTTATAGCTTTTGAAATACAACGCAGCAAAAACTGCAACCAACTGACCACAAAACACGTGTCTTTGATTTGCCGACAGTTGAAAGGCGGGCTGTAGAGGCAGAGTTTTTGAGTTCTGAGTAGTAACAGCTATACTTCTGACACTTTAACAGCAATGAAACCAGAATAGCACCCAAGGTGCCAAAAAATATTTACACTATTATTTTAACACTGAATTACATTGTAGTATTTTTCTGGGTTTAAAATGTATAGATATTAATTTCAGCATTACACACACTGTATTGATTTTCAGGGGATAAAACACATACAGTGGAACCTCGGTCAAGGATTGTTTAAGCTAGTGAATGCGGAGGCAGGGAATTTAGGACAGGCTATTTTTAGAGCTGTACATGGAGGAACAAACAATAGTGTAAAAATAAAAATACATACACAAATTATAATGGCGGGAGACTTTAACTGTGTTTTAAATCCAAACCTGGATAAGTCTTCAGTCCACAGGGGCAATAACATCTAGCACTGCAAAAACAATTAACACAGTTTGTAATTGATTGTAACTTATCAGACCCCTGGAGATTTCTAAATCCAAAGTCAAGAGCATATTCCTTCTTCTTACCAGTACATCACTGTTACTCAAGAATTTTAATAATAATTTTTTGCCCACTATCAAATCTTGCAAGTATAATGCTATTGTTATTTATTATGGAGCTCAAATTTCAATGCCCACATACTCGTCTCACAGATGGTGTCTTAACTCCCTGCTATTAGCTGACGTGAACTGAATAGAATTTATATTCAAGCAAATTAATTTTGAATGCATTAAGAGGACAGATTATTTCATATCTCTCCCACAAAAATAAATCGGAAACCAAAAAGACATCAGAGTTAATCAGTTAAATTACCAGCATATATCGAGAACATGCCAGGTTCCCAAATGAGGCACTTTATAATATAAAACAGGCTTTGCAATCAGAACTCAACCTCTTGACAGCAAAAGAAATGAAGCAACTCATTTTTAACATGCGCTATCATTACTATGAACATGGAGAGAAGGCTAATAAGTTCTTAGCTCACCAAATCCAAAAGTAGAAAGTTTACAATGTAATGCCAGTAATTAATTACTAACACAGATGGAGACAAAATCATTGACCTTAAAATATAATGCACACATTTAGGGACTACTATAATTCCTTATACAGGTAGTCCCCAGGTTACAGACATACGACCTACGACTTACAAACGATTGCGCCCCATTAACTGCCGCTCCATCTTTGGCCTGGGGACGCTGCAAGCAGTGGCTGGTGATTTCGCTGCAAACAGTGGCTGGTGATTTCGCTGCTCGCGCAGTGTAGTGTTCCTTGGGCGGCTCCCGGCAGCAAGCGAGCAGTGACCCGTGGTCCATAGTCACTGGGGCAACAACCGTCACTCGTGTGCACGACGGAGGCTTAATGGGGTAGTTCGCTGTCCGCTCACTATGCCGCTGCAGCTACTGCACCTAACTAGATACAGGCTGGATGGAGCGGTGGGGAGCGTTTCAATGCCCACCCACTACACATGGCTGCCCGCTTTTGGTGGGCGGCTGGTAATGCTGCAAGCGATGTCCCGGTTGTGGCTGAACGGAGGCCACTGAGGGTGAACGGGGTGGTGGGGGTAGCATTGTAGTGTGCTTCGGGTGGCTGCCTGTTGAATGGGGGCGGTGGTGGGCGATTCACTACCCGCCTTTGGCTGCACTGTGCTCGTTCTCAGTGGGCGGACGCATGCTGCAGGCTGCATACTGTAGTGGAGGTGACTGTGTGGTGGGTGGGTGGTGAACCGCCCCTCGCTACTCCCATTCATTCTCAATAGCAAGCCTGCTTAGACTGTTACTTACATAGCAGGAAGTTGTCTCTTGTCAGTACATGAGACATGCTGATGAGGGATGCCTGCCTGCTGCGATAGCTGTGCAGAAGAGCTCATCTTAACCTTTTGTCGTTACCCTTCAAGAATGTCTTTGAAACACAAATCTGATGCAAGGGCTGGTAATACAGTAAAGAAGAGAAAAACCATCACCATTGAAAATAAAGTAGAAATAATAAAAAAGTCAGAGAGAGGTGAAACTACATCATTCATTGGCAGAGCACTTGGTTACAGTCGTTCAACAATAGCATTTATTGAAATAATGTACTTGTTCTGAGTTACATACAAATTCAACTTAAGTACAAACCTACAGTCCCTATCTCATACTTAACCCAGGGACTGCCTGTATTCTCCTCAGTTTAGAGAAGACAACACACAATATAATGCATTTTTGATGCATTAGAGATGCCACAGTTATAAAGAGTATACTATAAAGAGTGGGAGAGCAGCAGGCCCCAATGGCTACCCTGCCAAATTTTAATTTCAATTAAGTTGGCTCCCCTTTTATTAGCAACATTTATAGAATTCAGAGACAATAAAATTCTACCTCAAACTTTTCGCCAAGCATTAATTACCATCTTTCCTAAGAAAAATAAGTACTTATTCCAATATGCATCATACAGACCAATCTCACTTCTGAATAGTGATGTTAAGATACTCTCCAAAGTTCTAGCTTGAAAGACTGAGAAAGTACTACAAAGTAATATCACAAGACCAAACCGGATTTATTAAAGGCAGACACTTATCTTCCAATCTTAGATACCTGTTTAATGTAAAATATTCACCCAGAAAGTCTAATACCCCAGAGATCTTATTATCTCTGGATGCAGAAGAAGCATTTGATATGGTTGAATTGGACTACCTGTTCACTACTTTGCACACATTTGGATTTGGCCCTGTGATATCCCATGTAGTGGGAAGTGGTCCCAGCCTACACACTGGACATTTGATAGTTTATGGACCGAACAGGATCAGCGGAGAGATGAGACACAGACTAAAATTGAAGGGTGAATGGTACAAGTTTATTTACAAGAGTACTGTACAACAAAAATGCAATAGTGTCAGGTGAGCTTTGAGGCACAGTCCTTCAACACTGACACTCCTTCAAAAATGAATAAAAACAAAAAGGAAAAATATGGTGTAGTTACAAAAACAGTGCACTCCTACAAAAACCAAAACACACACACTACAAAAATAAAGATAGTCTTCTTTCTTTAACTTGGGTTCAAGAAGCTCCTCCAATGGAAGAGGAAAAAAGAAAAAGAAAATAAAACAAGTGTGTGAAAATACAAAAAGAAAAAACAATTGCACCAAACCCAAAATCAAAACAAATCCAAATGCCAAACTAGTATACAAAGTACCCCCCCAAAACTCGCGGGGGTTATGCTCCTAGAGCACCTGTGAATTGTGAAAAACTGCAAATTTTGGATGTGGTTAAAAAAATGCCTATTTTTATAGTTTAAACACTAAATATGTCCCCAAAAAGGAAAATTAATGGAAGGAATTATTAAGGATAAGATTGAGCAACACATGACAAGGACAGGAGTTATTGTGAACAGTCAGCATGGGTTCAGAAGGGGGAGGTCGTGTTTTACTAACATGTTGGAATTCTATGAGGAGGCAACAAAAGGATACGATCAAAGTGGAGCTTATGATATTATTTATCTGGACTTTCAGAAAGCATTTGATAAGGTGCCACATGAGAGGTTGGGCATCAAGTTAAAAGAAGTGGGAATTCAGGGTGATGTTTTTAGATGGGTGCAGAATTGGCTCAGACACAGGAAGCAGAGGGTGATGGTGCGAGGAACCTCATCAGAACTGGCCGATGTTATGAGTGGTGTTCCACAGGGGTCAGTGCTAGGGCCGCTGCTATTTTTAATATATATAAATGATTTAGATAGGAATATAAGTAACAAGCTGGTTAAGTTTGCAGATGATACCAAGATAGGTGGATTAGCAGATAATTTGGAATCCGTTATATCATTACAGAAGGACTTGGATAGCATACAGGCTTGGGCAGATTTGTGGCAGATGAAATTTAATGTCAGTAAATGTAAAGTATTACACATAGGAAGTACAAATATTAGGTTTGAATACACAATGGGCGGTCGAAAAATCGAGAGTACACCTTATGAGAAGGATTTAGGAGTCATAGTGGACTCCAAGCTATCAACTTCCAAACAGTGTTCAGAAGCCATTAAGAAGGCTAACAGAATGTTAGGTTATATAGCACGATCTGTGGAGTACAAGTCCAAGGAGGTTATGCTCAACCTTTATAATGCACTGGTGAGGCCTCATCTTGAGTACTGTGTGCAGTTTTGGTCTCCAGGCTACAAAAGGACACAGCAGCACTAGAAAAGGTCCAGAGAAGAGCGACTAGGCTGATTCCAGGTCTACAGGGGTTGAATTATGAGGAAAGATTAAAAGAGCTGGGCCTTTACAGTTTAAGCAAAAGAAGATTAAGAGGTGACATGATTAAAGTGTTTAAAATTATGAAGGGAATTAGTACAGTGGATCGAGACTTGTATTTTAAAATGAGCTCATCAAGAACACGGGGACACAGTTGGAAACTTGTTAAGGGTAAATTTCGCACAAACATTAGGAAGTTTTTCTTTACACAAAGAACGATAGACACTTGGAATAAGTTACCAAGTAGTGTGGTAGACAGTAAGACGTTAGGGACTTTCAAAACTCGACTTGATGTTTTCTTGGAGGAAGCAAGTGGATAGGACTGGCGAGCTTTGTTGGGCTGAATGGCCTGTTCTCGTCTAGATTGTTCTAATTCTAATTCTAATTCTAAAACAATTTAATTTAGTTTCAAACTCAGCTTAATACATTACCTAAAAATACAAAATGTAAAGGTTAACCTGTATATTGTACTGCTATGTCTCCCGCAGTGCTAGAATGTAAAATATGTTACCGCTATATGTACAGTAATTAATGCAAGTGCGTTGTCATTGCGAGAAGCCTTAGAAGGTGCAGGGCGTTTCAACAGCATCTTGGGGCTTTAACCCTTAAACTGCCACATACTTGGGGGTTAATGCATCCCTGGGCGCCAAATACTTTTTTGCTGCACTTTAAGTAAATGTCACAATTAATAAAGAAAAAGTGAAATTTTAATAGAACACATTTTTTTCCATGCAAAGAGCATCACAATTACTGCAACACTGATCATTTTACACACTGCTAATGAACTGAAAAAACTATTTAAAAAACTACTGGAACAATATGTATAAAGTGCAACTTACACCGTGGATGAAATTAAGTAAATCACCAAGCCAACTGTGTTTGAACTGGCAGCACGCAAACATACAGAGGTAAACTCTGACGCTGTCTCAATCCCAGAGACAGTGAGGCTGCAGTGTGTCACGTTTGGGTCACAGAATTACACAGAAACACAGGAGATTGTAGAGACAGGAACTTAATTCAAACACTTCAAACAAACTTGCCTCTTTCAGAAGTAAAACGAGCTCAGTATGCAGTTAATTATTGATTAAAGAATAGACAAACATCATAGGGGAGCACAACTCCCAACAGGAGCAGAGGATGTCTGAGGGAGGAGAGAGAAACAAAGCAATCAGCCAGAAAGGACAGCTACTGTTCAGGCTTTTAAGTCAGCTCCTGCGTTCTCGCAAATGGCACTGGAAAACGACTATAGCTGGTTGTGGCAGTTTAAGGGTTAAGGGGAACAAAGTGGATAACACAAGAACACTCAGCTGGAGATGCATCACAGCAAGGAGAAATGAATAACGCTGTAGTAGTCCGGTGCCGCCAAGATTCACACTGTCGAGAAGATGGCGATTTATTGATTTTTGTGGTGGAGATTCCAGGGACGCACGCAGCCTTGACCTAACCTGCACACACTTGGGTTTGTCTCTCAAACAGAGACAAAAACAAAGTAACCCAGTAATCAAACAGCAAATAAAGAATGTAAGGAAAACTACAATACCACCCCTGTTCCCCTTACAGCAATTACACATTAAATAAAACAAAGCACAAACAAAACACATACAGTAAATGAAAAAATGAAAAACGGCAACGGATGAAATGTAATGATGAAAATAGATAGTCCAGAGATCTGCACGTTGAATGGGAATGTAAATATAGTCCTACTGCTAGTTCCTGAAATGGAGAAGATGGGTTCAGGAGCTCTTCTTTCTTTGCAAGATGGCCATAAATCCACTTACAGTCCCCATGTACAGACAATGCAGACGCCAAACATGAAACAATCCTGGATAAAACAAATAAGTACAGGTAACCCAACAGAAGGCAGGCAGAGAGACAGGAACTTGAAATACAAATTACAAAAACTTTTTTTTTGCTTTTGGTCACTGGCTCCCTTTGTAATAGCTGCGCTGACATCCTTTGACCCCAATAGCCACAGCACCCTCAGCAGAAGACCAATCAGAGCCACTGCAGGGACTGCTGGGGGTCGCAGTTTCAAATTCAATTGCCTACTTTCACCATCCCAAGCCGTGTTTCCTCTACAGTTGCTTCCTGTTTTCTCTACAGTACAGTATTGCCACGAAAAAAGCCAGAAAAATTGTGGTGGATATTTGCGGTTTCTGCTAATAATTATTAGATAGGTTCTAAGGAAAAATCTGTGAATGACTGAGGCTGCGAAGTCGCTCCACCAAAAATTATCATTAGGAGATATATAACTGTATGTACAAAAGAATATTTACAAAGCCATCAAAATCACAACTGCTTCTGCAATTGCTCAGTAGTGCTTACTCCTACCTCGCCTTTAGGTCCACTGATGACCCCTGTTGGCCGGCAACTCCTTAAATATAACCGGCACGATTATCCAGCCAATCAGCCACCCCGTCTACCCCATGTGCCTATCCAGGTAGGCACTAGCACGTTGATTCCATGAGCCGTGACACATCCCGATAAACTTTGTATTTAAAATCAAACCCCTGCCAGTCACTTGCGTAAGCCCCCCCCCCAGGATTGCCAACGGCTTAGCTGAACTCAAACACACCAGTTGCCGACTCACCAGTAAGTAAATTAATTTATTTACAACACAGGATCCCCATCTGGCGCCCTGCCCAGAGCTTGTTTCCTGCCTTGCACCCTGTGTTGGCTGGGATTGGCTCCAGCAGACCCCCATGACCCTGTAGTTAGGATATAGCAGGTTGGATAATGGATGGATGGATCCCCATCTCTGACTCAGTCCTTTTTACATAAGCAAATGTTGGCTTTTTCTTTCAGGTGCGCCGCAACTTAGACCACCTGCGCTGGGCAAGCTGCGAGGACACCAGCATGTAAAATTTAACACGTGCGGAGGAGCCTGTACTGGCCATTATACCAGCTCAGGTACACAGGTGCCCAAACTAACTGTGCCTCACAGTGCTCACCCGCTAGATGGCCCCATGTTCCCGTGGCAGCGCCTTCAGCACACAAGCAGTAAATGCACTTCCTTTATGCTGCCATACTTTTAACCTTACAAGTACCGCTGCTCGGTTTAAGGCTTCTTAACTTAAATTTGGTAATGCACGGGGCCCAAACATATATACATGGATCAAACTACTGTATACCAGTCCAGAAGCTTCAGTTTTTATTAACAACATTATTTTAGACTACTTGAAACTAGAATGTTGTACTAGACAAGGTTGCCCCCTGTCACCACTGCTATTTCCAATCACCATTGAGCCACTGGCTGTTCACTTTCAAAATGCTTCTGAGATACATATATAAAAATCAGATCCACAAAATACTGTGCCTGAAGTCCTAACAGCACTAGCAGAATGTCAAAAGATATCTGGCCTCAAAATTAATTTGAATAAAACTGTGCTTTTTCCAGTGAATTCTCTAGCACAAAACATTACATTGGATGCCTTCCCTTTTATCATCATAGATCAGTTTAAATATGTTGGAGTAAACATCACAAGTAAACATAAAGCTCTTTTTGCTGTCTGCATGGAAAAAACACAAGATGTGCACAGATAGTCTACCCTCCATCCCACTTCAACAGGAAGAATTAACACTGTCAAGATGAATATCTTTCTTAAGCTTCTTCTTCTATTTCAAAGCATCCACATAATACATTAACAAATCATTTTTTAAGACCTCGGATTCAATCATAACCTCATTTATTTGGAATTCAAAACTTCCACGCATCCAAAGAGCAACCCTACAATGACCTAAAGCAGAAGTTGGCAAGGCTCTACCTAACATTCAATTTTATTACTGGGCAGCAATTATACAAGCTATAAAATCTTGGACACAAATAGATGAACATACACAGGCTTCGTCTGCAATAGAAATAAATACTGCAGCACTTCTTTATATTCCTTGCTTTAAGTCCCAGTAAATACAAGTTATCCCCATTATACTAATAACCCAATTGTCCTTCATTTACTCAGAATGTGGAGCCAATGTAGGAAGCACTTCAAGATAGAGAAGCTTTTATCTATGGCACTTCTGCACAATAACCAACTTTTTCCACTCTCTCAAACATACACAGTTTTTAATGTTTGGAAAACAGGAATAAATCACTTAGAGATTTGTACGTTGTCACACACTTGTGCATGGGAGCAGGTAAAGAATTAGAATGAAGGAAATCCCGTGCCAGACCAGAGGGGGGAGGAGTACATTAACCCTTTCTCTTTTTTTCCTGCAGACTATTCGTGGGAAATTCCACTTGAGACTGATGACGTCACTTCCAGTTCTGGCCCAGAAGACATCGTTTCCACTTCCAACCTCGATGATGTTGCTTCCTCTGCCTCTCCTTAAATACTACCATTTTCTACCTATGTAATAGTTCCATTTTGAACTCCATAAAAAACAGTTGCTTTACTTTGTCTGCAACATACTACAATATACAGGGCAGCTACCCCAAACCTTTTTGAGTCTCCTTAATGCTCTTGTTGTGACAGTGGCATAGTTGGCAGGATGTTTGGCTTCCAGATGTCCCAGGAGCAGGACCAGTGAAATGGTGAGGTAGGACCAAAAAACTTGTTTGGAGAGTACTGGACCTGAGTTGTCAGGAGTGAGTGGTGCAAGCCTCATCCCAAAGGGTTATAACTTTCCAACATAAATACCCAGGGTAGTGTTCAGGAAGGGCCTACAGAATTGAGATGATGGGGAGACCCAGGGGACTTTTTATGGTCTCTCAAAGGAGAGTGCCACCCTCTCCACCAAGGCAGAGCCCATGGCTAAATGTGGGGGTGCCCCAGACCAGCAGGTGCAAGTAATAAAACAGTGGAAATTTGACCTAAAGCGGCCAACCCACATGAAGGTGTTTTTACTTTGGGCTAGGACAGGGTGCTGACTAAGGCCTGAAGAAAACAACACCCAACAAATAGTGGAGCATGCCCAGCAAATGGGAGGAATGCCTACAGCAAATCCAAGCAGTATTACATAGGCAAGGCCGGATTTCGTATTTGGATTAAACAAACCCAAATATTTGGGCTACCTGGTGGGCCAGGGTACTGTGAGGCCACAGTGTTCCAAAATTGATGCCATATTAAAATTGCCCCATCAAAGGACCAGGCGGCAAATGCAAGCCTTTCTCAGCTTATTGAGTTTTACCACCAGTTTGTACCCTGGTTTTCTGAGAGAGCAGCGCCCTTCACTGATTTTACAAAGAAGAGGGCCCCGAATAATGTGGTATTGAATGATAAGGCAGAAGCTGAATTTAGTAAGTTGAAACAGGCCCTTACATCAGCATCTGTCTTGAAAGCTCCTTTTGTTTACCTTTCGTACTCCAGATGAACACTTCAGACACAGGTCTTGGTCCCTTGCTGATCAAAGAATTGATGTTGTTGAACACCCCATTATGTTCCTGAGCCAGAAACAGCAGGAACAGTGAACAAGGTTCCAAGGCTTTGGTGATCAAATGGGTGATTACACAGCTGAGGTACTAACTCCTGAACCTCGAGTTCACCCTTGTTACAGATCATGTACCTCTTCAGTGGATGGCCTTACACAAGAGTCGAACCCACAAATCACGAGGTGGTTTCTTGACCTTCAGCCTTATAAGTTCTCGCTCATTCATTGCTGTGGCTCTCTCCATGCCAACACAGATGCTGTTTCTCAGGCTCACAACCCCTTGGTCAGGAATGGCCAACCAATGGGTCTGGGCTAAGGTGGGGGTTGTGTCACACATGTGTGCATGGGAGGCAGCTAAAAGGCTCGAATGGAGGACATTCTGTGCCAGACCAGAGAGGGTGGATGGAATGGATGGAGTGCATTAACCCTTTCTCTTCTTTCCTTGCAGACCATTCTTGGGAAATTATGCCTGGCCCAGAAGCCATCACTTCCACTTCCAATCCGACAATGTCACTTCCTCTGCCTCTCCTTAAATACCACCATTTTCCACCTATGCATCAGTTACGTTTTGAACTACATAAAAATCAGTTGCTATACTTTGTCTGCAACCTATTACAATATTATTATTAACAATCTTCAGGGCCAGATAATATTTACCCTCGTGTTCTTAAGGAGGTTCTTAAGGATCACTGTGCTATAAAGGCAAATGGGGAGATAGCAGTCTTATGTATTGGCTTTCGGATTTCTAATAGAGAAGCCACATAGGTTATATCATGAAGATTGAATCTGCTGTTCTGTACTCCTCACTCTTCAAGTTAATATTTTACTGTCTTCCTATGTTACCTGACTTCTCTGAACCTGGAAATTACTCTGCTCTATACCAGAGACCTTCATGCCTATATGGTGTGACATTAACAAAGGTTAGAGAAATCCCTTTAACCTCAAAGAGTAAGTCGTCTCAGACTGGAAATATGGAAGACCATCCATAAATTGAGTTTGACGAGGAGTGCCACACCTTGCAAAGATAGTAAGTGCATAAATAAATAAAGGAAGACCATATTTACAGGCCGTCCATTAATCTTGCTAAAAATATTAATTGACTGATCACCAACTGCCAAGCAGATGAGATTTTGCTAGTGACAGGAAGCCTGAAACATTTTGAGCCTCAAAGAAAAACTGCACTACTGCCCGAAACCAGTAGATGGGACCAAGGCAAAGAAGAAGACCTGAACAAACAAAGAAAGCGCACTTTTTTTCCCCTCACATGCTGGAGAAGCAGACCATGAAAGAAACAAAGCAGCTCCTACACCAGACCTTAAGTACATGTAATTTGATCATATTATATTATATTATATTATATTATATTATATTATATTATATTATATTTGTAACAGAACAGCTACTATGTTATAGTGTCAGGATAACTGAAATGTAATACCATTGTGAAGGATAAGTTCTAGCTATTATAATTTTATTCCTAAATTCAGCATGAAAGTTCACAGTAGCATCTCTCACACAGAAACTTAGTGTGCTTGGGGTAAGTCAGTGCAGACTAGCTGTGCATAAAGCAATACTCCAGTGTAAGTAATAGAAGCTTAATAACTAGTTAAAGAACTTATTCATGTTAACCACATTAACAAGTAGATCAAATACATATGTTATGTGCTTTTTTCAATAGGGTTAAAAAAGTTCAACTAAGCCTTCTCAATTTTATGCTTTGTGTTGTTTGCTATTGTCCTTGGTCTATACGTATCTAACTATATATATAAATATACAGGCACATTGTTGTCAACAAACAAGCCTTGACACAACAAAATTGTATAATTGGAAGTGGCTGCAAATGCAATAGTTGAGAAAATGATCTTTACTCATAGGGGCCCAAAACAGAACTGAACAGGTTAGCAAACATGATGGATATATATTGAAAAATAGGAAGAGGAGGGATCTTGGGACCAGAACTGGAAATTAGATCATCAGGCTGCAATTTTTTAGGATGTGGAAATGACGTCATTAGGATGTGGGCTCTTCTGCCGGTCTATAAGTGACGTCTTCTTGGGCGGAACTTGAAGTGACATCATGGGAGTTAGGTGGAATTTCCCGCATTTGGTCTGCGAGTAGATAAGAGAAAAGATTAGTGCCGGGAATTAACTTCTTTTGTACCCTTTAGCTGCCTATCATGCGCACGTGTGTGATAACATCTTCTATTATTCTTATGTAATAGATAAAGTGTATTAATATATTCATAGCAGCAAGAGTGTATGGGTTATTTGTTGAAAAATAGTGTACTGTTTAATGTAGACCCTTATTCATAAAATGTACAGATCTCTTCATATTTGTGGTGTCCTGGATGGCTAATGAAACAAAGACCCTTGTTAATTATTTTAATTAATTACCAGTATTGTCAATTTCACCCTTTCCCTTGTCATACACATGCACATGGGAGGCAGCTAGAATGACCAAAAGAAGGTAATTCCACAGCAAGCCAGGGGGTGGCAGGGTGCAGTAACCCTTTCTCTTTTATCCCTGAAGACCAAACAGAAGAAAATTCTGCCTAATACCATGTAGCAGGCTTATCTTGTAGCTTTACCTGAAAATTGAAACTGTCAGTCGGTGTATACCATTGAACACCTAAGGCTCTTTCAACTGGTAACAAATCATGGCTTAAGTCCAAGTCTTTTTGACCTATTACCCTGTCTTCTTCAGGAATAGACGACAAGACTGCTCTGCTGTTACTTATCCATTTTGTAAGATAAAATCCTCCCTTTGAGCATAGGGTTTGAAGACCTTTGGCCAATTTTATGGCTTGTTCTTCTGTAGCAACTGACGTTAAGCAGTCATCAACATAGAAATTATTTAACACAGTGTTAACTGCTTCCTCTGGAGCTGTGCCTCTTGCATCCTCTGCTGTTCTTCTTAAGGCATAAGAAGCACAACTTGGTGACGAAGTTGCACCAAAAAGATGTACTGTCATTTTGTATTCCTCAAGTTCAGTGTTTAGATTACCTTCAGGCCACCACAGAAAATGAAGAAGATCTGTGTCTTCAACTGGAACATTCACTTTATAGAACATTGATTTAATGTCTGCCATGAGAGCAGAATCGTGTAAGAACTCCAGTGAGTGTATTAGTTAAATCAGGTACTTTCAGCAACTGTTCATTTAGAGAAAAACCTTGATAAATGGCTGTACAGTCAAAGACCACTCTTATTTTATTTTTCTTTGGATGATATACTCCATGGTGGGGTATGTACCTCTCTTTTTTAGGATTAGCTGTTCAGTGGGTACCTTGATGGCTATCCTTTGTCTAAAATGTCTTTCATGAAAATTTTGTAATCCTCATGAAATGTTGGATACTTTTTAAGTTTCCTTTTAAGTCCAATAGCACGTTGTTCTGCAGCACAGCAATTGTTTGGCACTTTAAGAGTTTCATCTCTAAAAGGTAGGTTAATACAATAGTGTCCATAGTGTCCATTCACTAGCCTTGCAGTATCTGAAGCTATATGCATGAATTTAATGTCCTTTTGTGACATTTCTTCCTTTTCCTCATAGCTGCATTCTGGAAAGTCTGTATTGTATTGCTGGAGTAACATTTGTTCTACCTCCATTACTGTCACATGATTGGCTGAATAACTTTGCAGTCTTTCTTTGTCTAACTCCTTTATCAGTCCATTAACAATCCACCCACAAAATGTTTTCACAGCATAAAGTCTTTCTTCATTATGTATGATTTGCCATGGTTCCATGACTTTACGAGAGTCTGTGCCTATTAACAAACCTACTTCTATATTTATTTGGGGTAGATGCACATCTTTTAGATAAGACCATTTTTTGACATCTTCTTGCGTAGGGATGCTCTCCCTTCTCGCCATGAACACTTCTGGTAAATCAAAAAATGTATTTTGCTCCATCGCACAGACTTGTAACTTCGTTAAGACTGTACACTTCACTAATTTCTGTCTATTCACTTTGTCTCTTTCTACAGTGCTGATGTATATGTGAGACTTTCTTCCAGAAGACTTAACTGCTCTTGCAAACTTTCTATGTAAAAGATAAATGGGCTGCCAGAGTCCTTTAGAGCATATGTTTCCACACATTTTTCACTTATTTCGGACTTAACTTGAACTGGACTCACAGCTAAGACACACTCTTTTCGGCCCCGGTATCAGAACAAGTCTCCAATGGTTCAACAGAAATTTGGGCAGAAGAAACGTTCTTCTCTTCCAACTTAGCATTTTCCTTTTTAGGAGGTGTGACTTTATCCTCGGTGCCTTTTTCCTCTTTCATATGCAGAATTACTGGATGTAAATGAGAGCATATTTGGCATTTAATCTTTTTTTCACAATCTTTACTAAAATGTCCTTGTTTAAGGCACTTAAAGCGTAAGTCTTTAGATTTCAAAAAGTCAATTTTACTTTCATAAGTTAATGTCTGAATTGTACTGCATTTGTTAAGATTGTGATTTTCATTGCAAAAAAGACAGTGCTTACCGCTTGTACGTCCAGCCGTCTCCGCCGTTTTGGTGTCTGTATCCATTTTTTCGCCTGCAGCAGAAAAGTTTGTAACAAAGCTGCGTTCTCTCAAGATGCCTTTCAAAGGATACTTCTCTTGATCAGTGTTGTCCTTTTCCTTCTCGAAGGTATGGCTTTGTAGAGCTGAGCCGTACACAGGATTCATAGCTGATGTTGTCTGTTCATCCAGAACATTCACTGAATCGGCGAGAGGGACACGCCTGCTCTCCGTACTTTCAATACTCTGAACTTTACATTGCCACGGTGCTAGTAGGTCTTGAGGAAGTTTGGAGACTTTAGTACAAAGGTTATCATTACTTTTAAATTGTTGTCCACTTTGTAAGTTGGGCGTAATGTTTTTAAATCTGCCAGGAAAGTTTGCATAGTCATTGAGACCTTCTCCATCGTTTGTCTTTATTTGTGGCCGCCCTTAGTTTTTTCTCACATATGCATCTGCTTTCGGTAGCTGGTTTCCACAAAGTCTTTCCAGTTTCATTCTGGCATTTTGATAACGTTCTAATGGTGACAAGTATTTACAATTTTTAACAATCTTGTGAGGTGAGCCTTTAGTAAACTGTGCCAAAAAGTCCAATTTACCTCGCGCATTCCCTATTACTTCATTGATATCTCGGTCAAATGCTCCAATAAAATCCACATATTTCAAGGGATTGCCGTCAAATATTGGGATCTTTCTGTATGGCACATAAGGCACTTGAGTCTTATACTGTTGTTTTTTCTGTTGATCGTAACAGTTATCATAAAGCGGTTGTTGAAGATTGTTTTTACTTTCGTTGTTACGTGGAAAGTCACAAATATTTGCTTCTTGTGGCTTTTTGCTTCTCACATCTGGTTTAGGAGGCTCATTATAAGGGTCCAGTCTTTTTGGGCTGCGATTGTGTCCTTTAAGCGCTCTCAATTTTGCATCGGATTTTGCGATAGCTGTTTCCAATGCTAATTGTTCTTTTTTAGCCTTTAAATGTATTTCTTCAAATTCTCTTTTAGCTTTCGTCTGTATTTCCTCAGCTTTTCGCTGTGCTTCCGACTGTGCTGCTTCCGTATCTAGAGCCTGTTGCTTTCTTTGTTTCTCTGCTTTAGCCAACAGCACAGCGTGTGCTGCCTCTTGAGATCTGATGACACTACTTAAAGTAGCCGATGTACTTGTACGACTTTTAGTTTTTGCAGAATCTGCAGGAGAAATGTCATCTTTCGTTCTGTAATTCCTGAATTGGTTAGCCGAAAACACGGGCTGTTGATTGAGGCTTTTATTTGGGCATACTTCGAAAACCCAATCCATTGTATTTCCCGAAAATGTACGAAAAGTTTCCATTTTAGCATCAAAGATCTTTTGTAACATTTTCCGTGTACCTTAATTGCTCTGGATAGATAAACGTTTGACGCTTAACCTTTTATATTCCATTCTCAGGTCAAAGAAAGAATTCTCGATAGCTGATTTTATATATTCACAGTTAAATTCCTTTTTTGTATATCCTTTACGTGCTTCATCAGATGATATAATTGTTTGTATTCGTAATCCATTTCTGACTGAAGTTTAGTTGTCACTGAATTGAACGGCCTTCCGTCGTCATGGAGATGGTCCTTTGTGACATCATAATCGTTGCGACTTTCATTCACACCATGCAGACGTTCGTTCAAGAGCATCTGGCTGCAGCCACTGTAAGGTGTTGAGCTCCACAGTAAGCGGAAACACGTGACCGCCACAGTAGACAGAAAAACGCCCCTCCCCTACTATGTTAAGCTTAGGCGTGCTATTTCCCTGTTGCTGCCTTCCCCAGTGTTTTTTAATGTTAGGATTGTTGATTGGGTAGGTCCTATACTAATTAGTCCCGTTTAGTCTTTTTAATTTTATCCTGCCTTGTATGTCCGGTTGTTCGGGTTGGCTTCATTTAGGTAAAAGAAACCGTTCTCATCCTACTCTTTTCTGGAAAGGTGTTCATCCAGGTGTGTTTTTAGAAGGATCTTTTAGTTTGCGGAAGAAATAGCTTTTTAAGTTGGATCCTGTCCTGCCTCGTGTTACTTGTTGTCCGGGATGGACATTTCCGCGAACAGTTGTTTTATATGCTAAAGAAGGAATATGCCCCTCCCCCACCATCTTAAGCTTAGGCATATTATTTCACTGTTGCTGCCTTCCCCAGTGTTTTTAAGGTTAGGGCTGGTGATTGGGTAGGTCCTATATTCATTCGCCTACTGTGGAGGTCACGTGTTTCCGCTTACTGTGGAGCTCTACACCTTACAGTGGCTGGATTCAGATGCCATGACGATCCCACAAGGCACTGTACTCCTTTATAATTTACATAGTCTCGCGAAGAGCACTAGCAATTCTCAAAGATGTCTTACATTGATCAAAGACAAAGATAAAAAATTCAAGTCTTTTGAAGTTGTCGTTGCTTTCTTTCATCGTAGTTCGATCTCTGGTGTAGAACACGCAGGGTTGCTTTCTTTTATAATCCAAGGCAATTTCAAGCTTTCAATCCTAGACAGGTTTCAATCTTTAGACGGTTTTAAACTTTGGTGTAGCCACCGAAGCGTAAGGCGAAGTCAAGCACGGGTAAAATGCATGTTTTAAAAAGTTTGTTTTAAAAATATTTAGTGAAAGTTAAAAGCAAATAATCCACACAAGAATAAAAGAAAAAAAGTTACAAACGTAGAATAAAAAGGCAAAAAATAAGGAAAAAAATGTATCTTCTCTAAACTTAGCTTTTCTTGAGAAACTTTAGTTTTAGTACTTAAAATTTCCTTCCTTCTTCTTCTTTCTTATTCTGTATGCCTTAAGCATACGGTTTAACACTTAAATATGTGCTGTTTTACAATTTACTTTACACACTCAAAAAGCCTGTAGGCGCGGGCATGAGAACGTGCCCAGGCAAGGTCACTTGCATAAGCACGAGCACGGTTTAAAACCGTATGCCTCTACACCTTACTCATGGCAAGGCTGTCACTAACTGAAAAATAATGTTTACTCAAAGCTGTTAGAAATGGCAAGAATATACCAATACAATTCTACTTATGGGGGGGTTATAGGAACCTCCCATAGTTTATGCATTGTCATCTAGTAAGATATTTATGAATCTTATAGAACTAGGAAAATGGCTCTTACAGTTAAGGTATATTTGTTAACAATTATAACATTTATAATTGATTTATTATGGTTCAATCTATAATGAACCGGTTTCATTTTAGACAATATTTTTAAAGATTCTTTTAAAAATAATTTTTAAAGTGTTAAAGTAAGCTAGGGGCTTAAATCGGGCCAACTTACCAGCTTAAATGGGCCATTGAAAATGTTAAGCGAAGCAGACATTTCTGATAAACCAAAGATTAACAGTGCAAAATTTGAAACATTTCATTACTTCTGGTCCAAGTGTATTTTTCATACTTTAGCACACTACCAATTTAGATCAGTTCAGTATACTTTTTTTCACCTGGGTAAAAGCATCAGTCCAATAATAAGTAAAACATCCTTAAATAAGACTAGAAGAGAACTCACAAAATATGACATACTTTTCAAACCAGATTCTCAATTGTATCTTCTTTTACCTCAGTTGTATTTCATATCTGCTTTTTGTCTAAACTATTTCCCCCGAGGAATTTTAGGAGAAATATCAGAGACAAAATTTGATCTTACATGAAACATAAATGGGAATCTCTTTTAAGTCTTATGAGCCATCAAAGATCAACCTTTGAGCAGCAAAATTTTCCTTTGGGTAAGTAGCTGTAAAACTCAAACATGTACCCTAATACAAGGGTGTCCCTGCCTTGCCACAAAGGAAAATGGCCTACCATGAAGTATTTGACTGAAATAATGCCGAATGTAACATAGGCAAATATTTACAAAATATTCAGCAAAGCCTAGAATATGTGCCAGACTTTACAGAGCAAAAAAAATGCTTCTTGTCTACAAAAATACAAATTGACAAGCTCATGCATGGATAGAAGGACAAAACTGAAAACTCTGGTCTAAGTGTTAGATATTGTGCAAAGTACTGGATGGAGAATATGTTGTAAACCATGCTATGGCTATAGATGTAGCACATAATTTAAAGCAAAGAAAAGATTGGTTGCCCTGCCAATGTTATGGAATATTCTAGAGACATATTTGGAAGGAAAAACTTTGAAAGATGATGTAGAATTCAAGATATTGTTCATTCTAACTCTCATAGAATGCATGCACAACAGAAATAATGAATTTAGCTGAAAAGGCAGGGGTGAGAAAATTCATTACAAGTAGGCTAGATAAGGGACAGAAATCAATAGTCAAAGAACGGTTGGAGACTCCATGATAGTGGAAAGAGTATGATACAGTAAATCACCAATCTAAGCTTCAAAAGTGAACTGTAAAGAAACTTCAGTGCAGCAGCAGCCTTCTAAAGAAGTAGAAATGCCATCAAAAATGTATCACATAGGATTAGTTCATGTCTTGACAAAAATGTGCAAACAAATGAACAAGCCTCAACAACAGAAGCCAGCCACACCCCAGAAGCAGGAATGGAGGTAGACTTCCAGCACCCTCTGTCTCTGGACTGGATAGCCTGACGCCCATGAGAGAGAGAGTCGAAATGAGACAATAGTCTCAAAGCATGTAGGCATTTATACACACCCATCTTCAAAGCGAGAGCAATCTGTCTCTTTAAGCAGATTCAAACGCACATTATTTGTTGGGGATTCCCCTTTAGAAAAACAGCTGAAAGCACTACTGGAATTATTCAAATGGACCGATCTGACCCTGCCATATGAACACCTCAGTTCACTAAGTCAAATGCTAAATATTAATTATGAGAACTATATTTTTATAGATTAGGCTAATTTGAATAATGGAGTTGTATAACTCACATTACATCGTTTTCATTGATCCAGATAAAGACAACAGAATATTCCATCTGATACCATATGCCTATTTGGTTAAGAACAATCTAATATGTATAATACAGCAAATGAGAGAGTTAAATGCTTTAAGAAAGATAAATCAATGTATGATCTGATTATTTCCATCTTTGATATATAAAATGATAATGTATAGAGAATTTCCCTTCTAGTAATAACAAAAGAATTTTTTACATTTTTCACAAAGTGTGAATTTTCTGGAAAATGGTGAAAAAAACCTGTCTCCATTACTTTGTAATGAAAAGACAAAGCACAACATAAAAGGTGAAAAAGAGGCTGAGCGTCAAAAAAACAGATCTCCATAATCTCTTATTTATTTTAATCCACTAGATGGCAGTAAAGACCCTGTGATACACTACTGTTTTTCTCAATTTCTTTCATTCTGTCTTCACACACAGGTACCCCTTTTGAAAAATCTCAAGTTCAGGGATTGTTTATCTGTCCCAGAGCTTGTAAACATTACACACATCTACTGCTGTTTACTCTAATCACAAACTCCTTACACACTCTGCAGCCAAAGAGGTTAAGTCAATTTGTTTCCAATTCCGGAAAGATATTTGGCGTTTAGGTCTTGTGATAGGCAGTAAAAATGTGAAGGCCATAGAGACCACCTTGTGGTCAGACACACCCAGATCATAGACTTCTAAGCTTTTCAAAAGAGCCGAGTCGGTGATGACAAGATCTAGTGTGTGCCCCCTAGTGTGTGTTGGGGCCTTTACATGCTGCTGGATACCTAGACAATCAAGCAAATTCAGAAATTCTGTTGAGCGATGGCAAGAGGGATTGTCCACATGAATATTAACATCACCAACAATAACAATGTTAGATGACAATGAACAGAGTAATTTAAGTAAGTCATGAATTTCCGGGAAGAAATGAGGAATGTGATTTGGGAGGGCAATATATAAGCAGCACTCTCATTGAGAGGGGGGTTTGCATTTAAAGGCTAAGCATTCCATGGAGAGAAAATCAGGTAGTGGAAGAGGAGAAAGTTTCAAATCAGCCCGATGGATAACAGCTAAACCTCCTCCTTGCACAGAGCCACTGGCTTTCTCCAGGTAACAATATCCCTGGGGACAGGCTTCATTTAGTACTGAATAATCCCCAGGTTTGTGCCAAGTTTCAACCAGGCACATAAAATCCAGCTTTTTGTCCAGAATATGATCACGAATAAGAAGGGATTTATTAGTGAGAGACTGAGTATTAAATAGTTCCATTGTAGTGGAGGGCAGTTCTTTAGATGCGAGTCTCTTTAAACTCCTTAAGACACTGTGATCCACTCCGTGATTTCCATTTCGCCCAGCACTAAAGACTCTCAGAGGAAGGAGGGGCGGGTAGCTGCTACGTAGTCCAGGTGCACCATTGCTCAAATGACGTCCCGCAGGTGTGCCATGTACAGCTGACGACCAGACGGAGGATATCGAAGCGGCATTACACTGGCAGTAGAAAAACTTTCTGCGGGAACTTCTATGGACATAGCGAGGCTGACGTAGAAGTCTGAGCTTTTTAATGGTTGGAAGACAAGGCGGAGGTAGCCACTGATTGAAGCTCAGCAGCTGAGAGATGGAGTATTTTAAAATGCTCCCAGATGCCATTTCACAGCTCCAGCAATGGCTATACAGCTTATATTTGCCGTCTCAGCCCAGACCGTTTGTGTGGCAAGGTGGTAAGGTTAACCAGCCAGTCGAACACCGGAACACAGCCGCGGATTTAAAGCAATTTTACAACAAATACTAACTCAGCAATACCAACAGATACCACTAAATCAGAGGGGCTTAAGCCCTTCACCTATGGTTCTGCATGTGAGTTGATGGCTGCTGCTAAATTGTTCGGTTGTCGCTTTCAAGTGTACCGAAATGGCCAAATATTTTACACATTTCGACAACCGCCAATGCCTCTTAAACATCTTAGATTCACAGGTGATGATTTCAGTAGTGGACACTTTAATGTTTCTGAATGTTTAAACTCTTAAAAGCTGGATGTGAAGTTGTTGATGAAACCGGTCGTATGCTTACAACGCTTGACAGATGCCGAATCTCACTTCAACACAAGTCCTGCAAATACTAATGTAATTGAAAGAAACCATGAAACTCAAACCGATCATGACAGCAGCAAGCTGTGAGATTTCAGACAAGATTACTGTTCACATGGCCAACTGTACGTTGAATGCTTAAGAGTAAGCTCAGTGCACAGCTTGGTCATATTACAACCTGAGGGCTGAATTGACAATGTGGTATACAAAGAGATCCTTAACAAATAATTATTGGTATATTTTCCCTCAGTTTAAAAAGGTTTCATTTTCTTCTTAATAAAGATTTTAAGGCAGTACTTTGCCGCTGCGAAGCGCGGGTATTTTGCTAGTGGTTTATAAAGCCTTAAATAATCTCGCCCCATCTTATGTATCGGAATGTCTGACACCCTATATTCCAAATCCTAACCTCAGATCCTTAAATGGGTATCTCCTTAGAATTCCAAGAACAAAACTTAAAAGAAGTGGTGAGACGGCCTTCTGCTGCAATGCACCTAGAATCTGGAATAGCCTGCCAATAGGAATTCGCCAGGCTAATACAGTAGAGCACTTTAAAAAACTGCTGAAAACACATTACTTTAACATGGCCTTTTTATAACTTCACTTTAACTTAATCCTGATACTCTGTATGTTCAATTCATCATAATAACTATTCATGGTGGCTCTAAAATTTGTACTGACCCCTACTCTCTCTTCTGTTTCTTTTTCCGGTTTCTTTGTGGTGGTGGCCTGTGCCACCACAACCTACTCAAAGCATCAAGATGTTCTAACAATTATGGATGGATCAAAAGCCAGAAGTCTACGTGACCATCATCATCAAGTCCTTCCGTGAGAACCCTAAATCCAAAGAGGACTGTTTCATTTATGTTAGGTAGAATGCCCAGAGGGGACTGGGCAGTCTAATAGTCTGGAATCCCTACAGATTTTATTTTTTTCTCCAGCTGTCTGGAGTTTTTTTTGTTTTTTCTGTCCACCCTGGCCATTGGACCTTACTCTTATTCTATGTTAATTAATGTTGACTTATTTTATTTTTCTTACTGTGTCTTTTCTTTTTCTATTCTTCATTATGTAAAGCACTTTGTGCTACTTTTTGTATGAAAATGTGCTATATAAATAAATGTTGTTGTTGTTGTTGAACAATGTTCTTGACTTCATTGAATCGTGACTTACAGTCCCTGATTACTTTCTCAGCCTCTTGGTACTTTTCAGTCAGTGCAGAATCACCAGAATCTTTCATCACTTCAACCTCAGCCAGTAGCCCAACCTTGTAGTCATCATTTGCTTTCATGACTCTCTTCACATCAGTAGAAAGTTTTTTGAACTGTTCTCTAAGCTCTGCTTCAGTCATACTTCTTGCCCATCAGCTCAGATAATTGACCTGCTTTGTGAAGCTACTTTCGTTGTACTCCTTTCTCTCTTAAGATGATCAACTGTCTTTCCTAAAGCATCAAGAGCCATCTTACTTTCAAGAACGTTTGAAAATAATATATTTTCTCTTCCTTCTTTATTATTTTTTTCCTTATTATTATTCCTGTATTTTTTTTCCTTGTCACTTGTGCATCTATAACAACTTCACTTTTCTTTGGACCTTCTGAAGCCTTTAATCTTCTATCCCCACTATTATGTCTGTGTTTATCAACTGCCAAATTATTTAGGTTTACTGCATCAATGTCTGCCCAAACTTGAAAAAGGCCTTTAGCTAATTAAAGAGGACACATGTTACAGCAACAGCAAAAACAGGTGTAGAATTAGGAGTAGGTTGATAACCTTAAATAAACAAAGAAAATACAGGAAAACTCATATTTTCATTTATACTATAACATTTTTTTTCAATACACATACCTGTACACTCCTTCATTATTTCAAACATAAGCTAGTTATTAAAAATAATCACGTTTGTGTGATATCACGCATTAAGTTAACTTTTTACATAAATAACCGCCGTCACTAGTCAAAAACGTTTCACATTAAAAAGGGGGATTTTTAACATACCAGTGACTTCTCCAAAATCAGCTAATACATTAAGCTTCCCAATTCCACTGTGACGCTTCTTTTATTTTCTTTTGTTCACAATTCCCTTCTCCGTGACTTCTTTTTACAACTGAACGACTCTTCTGCGCAGTAGCACACTGACCCCAGTCTCCCCCAATAAACATCCACAAGATCGATTGTCTTCCCTTTTCCTTTTTTTTTTTTTCAAACATATTAAATAACAAAGCTTAAAATCACCAATGACCTGTTGATGGCAGCTGACTCTGGGCTATTAACTATACTTGTGCTCCATGATCTGAGCTCTGCCTTTGACACCATCTCTCATGATATTCTCCTAGAAGGATTAAAATCAATTGGTATCATTGGCATTCCACATGCTTGGTTTAAATCTTATCTCTCGGATCGTACTCAGTTTGTATAGTTAAAAAATTATAGATCACTAGTTTGCCCAGTTGTTTGTGGTGTTCCCCATGGCTCTGTCTTAGGCACCCTTCTATTTTATATTTACCTACTGCCTCTTGTTCATATTTTTAGGATATTTGATATTAATTTTCACTGTTATATTGATGATGCCCATCTTTATCTGTCTACTAAGCCCAATTCCACTATTCCACCCTCACCCCTCTCTGACTGTTGCAGGGAGTTAAATTATGGTTTTCTGCTAACTTTCTCAAATTAAATAGTGATAAAACAGAGGTTCTTCTGGTAAGAAATAAAACTGTTTCAGCCAAATGTGACAATATTTCCTTGACTATTGATAATTCCTAATCTCTTTTTCCTCTCGTAAAGAGTTTAGACTTTATTCTTGAGAATATATGAGAATATGTGAAGCCCATATTAATAATACCACTTGTTCTGCATATTTCCATCTATGTAATATTAGCCGTCTACACCCATTTTTTAAAGTTAATGGCACTGCTATCCTGGTTACATCTCATATTGTTTACTGTAATTCTATTCTTTCTGGTCTTCCTCACAAACTCCTCCCCAAACTGCAACTTGTTCAGAATGCTGTTGCTCATATCATTATCAGAGCCCCCTCCATGGAACACATTACTCCTGTCCTTCAACAGCTTCAATGACTCCCTGTTTAATAACTTATTGATTTTATGATTTTGTTTTTTTTATTTCAAGACCCTTGGCACCTCCCTATCTCTCTGATCTCCTTCAAATCTCTACTCCCGTATTCTTAGATTCTCCTACTCTTTTGATTTAATTAAAAAGTGGCCCCTTGTCTCAGGAACTCTCTCCCACAAGACATCCGTAATATTGACTTTCTTCCTACCTTTAAATCCCACCATAAAGCACACCTCTTTAAGCTTGCTTATTTTATTTTAACTGTAATTTTTTTATTTATTCTATATTGTGTCTGTTGCTATTAATGTGTTCTGTAAGGTGTCTTTGAGTGCCTTGAATGGTTCCTATAATTAATAAAAATAATAATAATAAAAATATAAATACTGACATGTTCATGGACATAAATATTTACTTTTACTAGAGATAAAATAAGGATTTTGAGCATGTTGCAGGTAATCCATTGTGTGGTGCTGTTTGTACAAATTGTTTTGAGAAATGCACTTTTGTTTTGCAAATGTTAAGGATGATTCAAGAAATGTTTTAAAGTGACTGAAAAGAACTGTAAACACAACCACCACGTGTGAAGATGCCTAGGAGCTTAACTGTAGACACACCAATGAGGTTTAACCTCTATAAAAAGGTAACACGTGAGTTAACCTGTCTTCAACAAAAATGGAAGGCATCAAGAACACAGGTGAAAAACAGGTCTTCTATCAGCCGTAAATCAGTAGCTTATTGTATGTACTACATAAGTACTTTTTGGTACTCATTCCTGTGATATTTTACAGTAACCAACATGTATATTGTTAGGTCTACATAGGATTGAGGGTTGAGAATGCCAAGGAGGAAGGGGCTCCATATTCACACATGAACAAGAGAGAGTGATCATAAACATAGTTTTGGCCAATAATGCTATACGAATTAGTCAATGACCTATATGTTTTCAATAGCGTCCAGAAGGTCTTTCTGTCAATGCAGGCATGAATCCTTAAAAAACATCAAGTTTAAATGAAATGACTTTATCGAGTGCCTTTTGAAAGAAATTCAGACAGAGTTTAAGACCTGCGGCATGAGTGTGTGGAGGTAGGTATTGTTCACTTTACTGTTGTATTACTCACTGCACACATAACTTTTTTACTTATATTTACTGTATGCTAGACCAATATTGAACTATACACTGTTTTCTTTTACTGTATTTCAGAGACGTTTCCAAAAGGAAGCTGATGGAATCCCACATGAATTTATATACATCGATTAGGCTGCGTTTGACCTCACAAAAGTTAGAAGAAGAGGAAGAAACATAATTGGCCACAGAACTGCTTTCAATGTACCAGTGCAATGTTAGAATAACATTATCCTTTGTGTTGCCATCACACAGAATGGGGTTCTCCCATGCCATTCTAACTGGGGTCCTCACAATACCACTTTCACTTTCATATGTCTAGACAGATTACACAATATTGTCACAACAGCAAATTAAACAGACCAGATGTGATATATTGTCATATGGAACAATGTATCTTTCTGCAGATCTCCTCTGTTCTAAAACTTGTTTCTTCAGCATCCACAATTTACAGTCTAATACCTTCTACTATATTTCCCCTTCTTAAACCTCAATGAAGAGTTTCTCTCAGCATGGCACTGGAAAGTTTATGATTTCCAGCCCTATGTCCAGATGCCCCTCATTTAAGCCATGGAGGAGGCCTGTATTCAAATTAATACAGCATCTGTACAAGGATGGGTTTGACATCCAAGAAGGTCCTTCCCGTGTTGTCTTGCCAATGAAAATATAACCGGTGATGTTTAACAACGTTATATAGCCAAATCCAGCTAAACAAAGAGATGATGTCTAGTTTCTTTTTTTTACTGATACAATAATTTCTACTTTTGTCTCTCAAAGTGTGTTTGCTGAACTTACAGTGCTTTGTACTGTAGTAGTACTATGAAAACTGGGACATATTTTTTCTGAATATGTTTTATTCTGATGTTCAGTATTGACTGTTTTGAGTATATGGAGAGATACACGGTAAATAAATATTTCCATCAGTCTGTAGAATTGGTCTTGTGCAGTTTTATATTTGTACTTTATCTATGTATTTTAATCATTAGGAAAGTCATGTCATGTCATTATCCAGCCTGCTAAATTCTAACACAGGGTCACGGGGGTCTGCTGGAGCCAATCCCAGTCAACACAGGGCACAAGGCAGGAACAAATCCCCAGGCAGGGCGCCAGCCCACCGCAGGTCACACACACACCCACAAATGCTAAAAGTGTTCTGCTACTTGGGTGTGTGGTTGTGCTAATTGTGTGTGGTGTAGTGTTTTGACAAAATGGGCCCTGTTTTTAAAATTGAACTTAAGCAATCAAAAAAAACTGTAATAGTTGCTAATTCACCTAATGTGTGTCAAAAAGTCATACAGACGGGATTGTCTGATTTTATCCACTAGATGACAGCAAAGTCTGGAAGATAATGGATTATGACGTACATGCATTAATTTTCCTTACTGGTAATCACCAAGTACTGGCTGTCGCTAACTTCAAAAGATACACTCTACAGGAAATGTGCCTAATGTTGACGACCTAGTTTTGCGGTCTTATACTTGCAAGAGGTCCCAGTTACTTTACCTGTTTTCAGTTCTACATTTGTAAATTGGCGAGTTAAAGTTGCCAATCAGAAAAATCAGAGTCAGTCATTTTACAGTTTATTAAATTGTTGTATTTAGTGTTTGAAAGAGGTTTGTATTTAGGGACTGAGAACTTTGCAAAGTGTGTTGGTGAAAGAGTGTAATAAATTTGTAATGATGACAAACCACAGTAAATGAGTGTAGTGTATATGAACTCAGGCACCGACCAAAGATACCCAAGCTTGAGATTTTGGAAAATAAGTGCCAGCATGTGGAAGCAGTGTGCAAGCAATTGAGAAAAACTGTAGTTTATCATGCAGTCTTTGCTGCCTTCTATATGATAACTGCAAATAAGACATTTGAGGAAATGTTTTCTTAACTCGCACTGTAATGGTCCAGGTCAGCTCCATGCTACCTAGTCGCTTCTTTAACAGAAAACCTTTGATAGTCATATACAGAGATGAGCCTGGCAAATGAGGACACACAGTCAGCAATTAGTTGGTGTAAAATGTGCAGTGCTTTTCTTAAAAACCAGACAGTGTCCAAAGTGCAGAAGGTTAAAATCCAAATAACAGTTTAAATAAAAATGAGGTTAAAATTAATCATCCTGTTGTAAAAACTATGAGCCTTTGTGTTTCTTTCTAAAACTAATGTCTCCTCAGTTTACCTCTTATGGATTCTTCAGCAATGGGAGACATCCACCAGCAGGTACAGGTACCCCGTAATCCAGCTTGGGTCCCTGTTGCCAGTCTGTCAGCATTCTTAGGACACAATGCCAAGCTTTGCTTGGCTCTCCCCTTGCCTCGGTCAGTTGAGCTTCTGTATGATCCTCCTGGAGCACTTAGTTGCTCCTGCTTTGAAGAGTGCTCAGCTGGGGTTGCCCATCTGTCCCCTTCCTGAGCATCTTTCCACATGCTCTGCTCAAAGGGTTCACTTTCCCATTCACTTGCTTCCTCTTACATATTGCACCAACCTCTGTCCCATTCTTGCCCTTCTCTCCATTTCTTTCCTTTTGTTTAACTTCCATATCTTCTTTTTTCTTTTCTTTATTTTCTTTCATTCGTCCCTCTCTGCAGTGCAAGTTCTCTCAAATTGCCCTGATTGGGTGGAGGTGCTATCCCCACCCACTCCGAGGTGTGAATGAGGCACCTGAATGACCCGCGGACATTTGCATGTGAATGCGTGATCAGCCAAGCACCCCAATCATATCCTGCATGCTCATACCTGGACCTATTCTCAGACTACACTCTCCGGGACAAGATTATCAATTTAAAAATCGCACTTCACCATGGATATCTTATCACACATAGTTACTTTTTTACCCTTTATGTTGTGTTTTGTCAATGATTTGAGGGTTTTTTTTGCTGTAACTGTAGGCTCAATTTTTTCAGAAATCTCACATTATTTTTTGTTTGATTTTTCTATATTGCAAAGACTTTTGAAGATGGAGATGACAAGATTGCTTGATGAGTTCCATTTTTAAAGTATTTAACTCTTTCATTAGCTGTATTATCCATACAAGTTATTTTCAATGTATATGTATTCCAATGTATATGGTCTGAGACTGGCTATTCTATTCTCTTTATCTTGATCAGTAAAAAACTAAATAATATAAGTTATACAACATTGTTATTGATATTTGTCTGATTGGTATATATCAGCTCTCCCAATAAATAGTTATCCTTTGACTTAGTGAACTGAGGTGTTCATATGGCTGGGTCAGATCTTATGAATAAAGAATGTTCATTTGAACCATTCCAGGAGTGCTTTCAGCTGTTATTCTAAAGGGAAATCCACAACAATCACTTAAATTGTGTGAAATACACAAATACAAATGTAGGAACAAATTAGCCCTTTTGTTAATTTACATATTAACAAATATGTAACACTGCTGATACTGTTTTAGTTCCTGCTCAAGAGATCACATGTCTGATTTTTTCTTCTTGTTCTCATTATTGGCTGGAATATGATGACACGGGGATATGTTGACAACTCAGGGCAAACCAAGCAATTTTCTACATATCAGTTGGTCTTCACACTTATCACTTCAAAGTCACACTCCAGAAAAAATACTCTTAACTAATCGACTGGCTACTGTCCACCAGTCTGGTATCATAGAAATCCCAAACATCAGTCTCAAGATAATCTGGTCAGTTGCATGGCTTTGTATGATGATATCACTGTCAATCCTCTTGGGGACATTTCAGCAGTCTTCTCATTGTCGTTTTGCAGTGACACATGAATGATATGCACAGGACTGTGAGTGACAGCAAATACTTGAAATCTTATTAAAAGAAAAATTAATAGATATATAGATAGATACTTTATTCATCCCCAAAGGGAAATTGACAAATCCTTCTTAATGAGAATCTGTTATCTTGTTGAAAAAATGCTGGAAAGTAAGCACATGATTATGAAATTTTACATGTCCAGCGATTTTCAATAATTTGACATGGTGCAGTTACAAGATCAGCAACTTGGTCAGCAAGACTGAAATACCCTCTGACTAGAACTTTGATAAATGTGACATCAGTTCTGTTTTGTGTGTGTGTATGTGTCCCATGAGACATAATGAGGAAAGACTTGGTGGAAGTTCTCTGAGACTCCATCAGCACCCATCTTGGCCCAGGTATTAAAACATGGTGGTTACAGCTGCTTTAACCAGTTTTAATTAGTGGTTTGTGCTTGTTTTCCCATGTCTCTGTTCACGGTGTGGCTACAGATTTAATGAATAGTGTGAAATGTATACTGTACACTTTCTGATCAATATTTTTTGGAAATTGGGAGGTTTTCTGCCCACCCAAGGTAAATGAAGCATAATCAAAACTAAGGAAGAGGATAATATATATAATTTTGATAAACATAAAGATTATAGAAATATGATAACTGCATATATGAGTATATTGACATAGAGGACAGGACACAATACAGATGAGACAGACAAACAACATAGAAAAAGTTGGCTGTTTACTGTTTATTTATAGTTCTGTTTTATCTTGGCACAGTTAAACAATTTTATGATCGCAAGTCTTTAAGAATGATGCTGAGAAATTACTTCATGCTTTTGTTTTCAGTCATCTAGATTACTGTAATGCACTCCTCTCAGGACTACCTGAAAAAGACATTTGCAACGAGTGCAGAATGCAGCTGCTAGAATCCTAACTAGGAAAAGAAAATCCGAGCACATTTCTCCAGTTTTGATGTCACTACACTGGTTACCTGTGTCATTCAGAATTGACTTTAAAATTCTGCTTATGGTTTACAAAGCCTTAAATAATCTTGCTCCATCTTATATATCGGAATGTCTGACACCTTATATTCCAAATCGTAACCTTAGATCCTCAAATGAGTGTCTGCTTAGAATTCCAAGAGCTAAACTTAAAAGAAGTGGTGAGTCAGTTATTCACCTAAAATCTGGAGTAGCCTGCCAATAGGAATTTGCCAGGCTGATACGGCGGAGCACTTTAAAAAACTGCTAAAAACACATTACTTTAACATGGCTTTCTGATAACTTCACTTTCATCTAATCCTGATACTCTATATTCAATTCATTATAATAACTATTCATGGTGGCTCTAAAATCCATACTGACCCCTACTCTCTCTTCTGTTTCTTTTCCCGGTTTTCTGTGGTGGCGATCTGTGCCATCACCACCTAATCAAAGCACCATGATGTCCTACATCAATGGATTAAAAGCCAGAAGTTTACATGACCTTCATCATCAAGTCCTTCCAAGAGAACCCTAAATACAAAGAGGACTGTTTCATTCATGGGCTCTCCACCTATGGGAGGGGCCAAGGAGGTTGGGTGCAGTGTGAGTTGGGTGGTGGCCGAAGGTGGGGACCTTGGCGGTCTGATCCTCGGCTACAGAAACTGGCTCTTGGGACGTGGAATGTCACCTCTCTGAAGGGGAAGGAGCCTGAGCTAGTGCGCGAGGTCGAGAGGTTCCAGCTAGATATAGTCTGACTCACCTCGACGCACAGCTTGGACTCTGGAACCAATCTCCTTGAGAGGGGCTGGACTCTCTACCACTCTGGAGTTGCCCCGGTGAGAGGCGCCGAGCAGGTGTGGGCATACTTATTGCCCCCACTGAGCCTGTGCATTGGGGTTTACCCCGGTGGACGAGAGGGTGGCCTCCCGCCGCCTTTGGGTGGGGGGAAGGGTCCTGACTGTTGTTTGTGCGTATGCACCGAACAGCAGTTTGGAGTATCCACCCTTTTGGAGTCTCTGGAGGGGTGCTAGAGGGCATACCTTCTGGGATTCCCTCATTTTGCTGGGAGACTTCAATGCTCACGTGGGCAATGACAGTGAGACCTGAAAGGGCGTGATTGGGAGGAATGGCCCCCCCGATCTGAACCCGAGCGGTGTTTTGTTATTGGACTTCTGTGCTCGTCATGGATTGTCCATAACGAACACCATGTTCAAGCATAAGGGTGTTCATATGTGCACTTGGCACCAGGACACCCTAGGCCTCAGGTCGATGATCGACTTTGTGGTCCTGTCGTCGGACTTGCGGCCATATGTCTTGGACACTCGGGTGAAGAGAGGGGGAGCTGTCAACTGATCACCACCTGGTGGTGAGTTGGCTTCATGGTGGGGAAGATGCCGGTCAGACCTGGTAGGCCCAAACGTGTTGTGAGGGTCTGCTGGGAACGGCTGGCAGAGTCCCCTGTCAGAAGTAGCTTCAACTCCCACCTCCGCAGAACTTCAACCACGTCCCGAGGGAGGTGGGGGACATTGAGTCCGAATGGGCCATGTTCCGTGCCTCTATTGTTGAGGGAGCTGACCGGAGCTGTGGCCGCAAGGTGGTCGGTGCCTGTCGTGGCGGCAATCCCGAACCCGCTGGTGGACACCGCGTGAGGGATGCCGTCAAGCTGAAGAAGGAGTCCTATAGGACTTTTTGTCCTGTGGGTCTCTGGAGGCAGCTGATAGGTACCGCAGGCCAAGCGAACGCGGCTTCGTTGTTGCTGAGGCAAAAACTCGGGCATGGGAGGAGTTTGGAGAGGCCATGGAGAACACTTTGGACGGCTTCGAGGAGATTCTGGTCCACCGTCCGCGCCTCAGGAGGGGAAGCAGTGCAGTGTCAACACCATATATGGTGGGATGGTGCCTGCTGACCTCGACTCTGGACGTTGTGGGTCGGTGGGAGGAAGTACTTCGAAGACCTCCTCAATCCCACTAACATGCCTTCCAATGAGGAAGCAGAGCCTGGGACTCTGAGGTGGGCTCTCCCATCTCTGGGACTGAAGTCACCGAGGTGGTCAAAAACTCCTTGGTGGCAGGGCCCCCGGGGTGGATGAGATCGCCGAGTTCCTTAAGGCTCTGGATGTTGTAGGACTGTCTTGGTTGACACGCCTCTGCAACATCGCATGGACATCGGGACAGTGCCTCTGGATTGGCAGACGGGGTGGTGGTCCCCTCTTTAAAAGGGGACCGGAGGGTGTGTTCCAACTATAGAGGGATCACACTCCTCAGCCTCCCTGGAAAAGTCTATTCGGGGTTCTGGAGAGGAGGGTCCGCCGGATAGTCAACCTCGGATTCAGGAGGAACAGTGTGGTTTTCGGCCCTGGTCGGAACAGTGGACCAGCTCTTCACCCTTAGCAGAGTCCTGAGGGTGCATGGGAGTTTGCCCGACCGGTCTACATGTGTTTTGTGGACTTGGAAAAGGCATTCGACCGTGTCCCTCGGGAATCCTGTGGGGTGCTCGGGAGTATGGGGTACCGGACCCCTGATAAGAGCTGTTCGGTCTCTGTACAACCGTGTCAGAGCTTGGTCCGCATTGCCGCAGTAAGTCGAGCCCGCTTCCAGTGAGAGTTGGACTCCGCCAGGGCTGCCCTTTGTCACCGATTCTGTTCATAACTTTTATGGACAGAATTTCTAGGCGCAGCCAGGGTGTTGAAGGGGTCCGTTTGGTGGACTCAGGATTGGGTCACTGCTTTTTGCAGATGATGTTGTCCTGTTTGCTTCATCAGGCCGTGATCTTCAGCTCTCTCTGGATCGGTTCGCAGCTGAGTGTGAAGCGGCTGGGATGAGAATCAGCACCTCCAAATCCGAGAGCATGGTCCTCAGCGGAAAAGGGTGGAGTGCCCTCTCAGGGTTGGGGAGAGATCCTGCCCCAAGTGGAGGAGTTCAAGTATCTCGGGTCTTGTTCACGAAAGTGAGGGAAGAATGGAGCGTGAGATCGACAGGCGGATCGATGCGGCATCCGCAGTGATGCGGGCTCTGCATCGGTCTGTCGTGGTGAAAAAGGAGCTGGACTCAATTTACCAGTCGATCTACGCTCCTACCCTCACCTATGGTCATGAGCTATGGGTAGTGACCGAAAGAACGAGATCGCGAATACAAGCGGCTGAAATGAGTTTCCTCCGCAGGGTGTCTGGGCTTTCCCTTAAAGATAGGGTGAGAAGCTCAGTCATCCGGGAGGGGCTCAGAGTAGAGCTGCTGCTCCTCCGCATCGAGAGGAGTCAGATGAGGTGGCTCGGGCATCTGATCAGGATGCCTCCTGGACGCCTCCCTTGTGAGGTGTTCCGGGCACGTCCAACTGGGAGGAGGCCCCGGGGAAGACCCAGGACACGCTGGAGGGACTATGTCTCCCGGCTGGCCTGGGAACGCCTTGGGATTTTCCCGGAAGAGCTGGAAGAAGTGCCTGGGGTGAGGGAAGTCTGGGCCTCTCTGCTTAAGCTGCTGCCCCCACGACCCGACCTCGGATAAGCGGAAGAGGATGGATAGATGGATGGATAGTTTGAATACCCAGTGGGGACTGGGCGGTCCTGTGGCCTGGAACCTCTGCAGATTTTATTTTTTCTCTCCAGCCGTCTGGAGTTTTTTTGTTTTTTCTGTCCTCCCTGGCCATCGGACCTTACTCTTATTCTATGTTAATTAGTGTTGTCTTATTCTAATTCTTACTTTGTCTTTCATTTCTCTTTTCTTCATCATGTAAAGCACTTTGAGCTACATTATTTGTATGAAAATGTGATATATAAATAAATGTTGTTGTTGTTGTTGTTGACTCTGTGTTTAGCTGAGTATAGTTGCTTCTGGTTGAAGTGGAGAACTCTTCTTGCATGAGAGTGCACTCTTTCTCTTTGCTATGTTGTTCTTAGTCCATGGTGTGATGTAATGCTTTCCTAATCTTTACCTTTTAAGTTAGAAAGATAGATAGATAGATAGATAGATAGATAGATAGATAGATAGATAGATAGATAGATAGATAGATAGATAGATAGATAGATTCTTTATTAATCCCAAGGGGAAATTCACATACTCCAGCAGCAGCATACTGATAAAAAACAATACTAAATTAAAGAGTGATAAAAATGCAGGTAAAACAGACAATAACTTTGTATAATGTTAACGTTTACGACCCCGGGTGGAATTGAAGAGTCGCATAGTGTGAGGGAGGAACGATCTCCTCAGTCTGTCAGTGGAGCAGGAAAGTGACAGCAGCCTGTCGCTGAAGCTGCTCCTCTGTCTGGAGATGATCCTGTTCAGTTGATGCAGTGGATTCTCCATTATTGACAGAAGCCTGCTCAGTGCCCGTCGCTCTACCACGGATGTCAAACTGTCCAGCTCCGTGCCTACAATAGAGCCTGCCTTCCTCACCAGTTTGTACAGGCATGAGGCATCCTTCTTCTTTATGCTGCCTCCCCAGCACACCACTGCGTAGAAGAGGGCACTCGCCACAACCATCTGATAGAACATCTGCAGCATCTTATGGCAGATGTTGAAGGACACCAGTCTTCTAAGGAAGTATAGTTGGCTCTATTCTCTCTTGCACAGATCATCAGTGTTGGCAGCCCAGTCCAATTTATCATCCAGCTGCACTCCCAGGTATTTACAGGTCTGTACCCTCTGCACACAGTCTCCTCTGATGATCACGGGGTCCAGGAGGGGCCTGGGTCTCCTAAAATCCACCACCAGCTCCTTGGTTTTGCTGGTGTTCAGGTGTAAGTGGTTTGAGTCGCACCATTTAGCAAAGTACTTGATCCTATATTCCTCCTCTAGCCCACTCCTGATGCAGCCCACGATAGCAGTGTCGTCAGCAAACTTTTGCACGTGGCAAGAATCCGAGTTGTATTGGAAATCCGATGTATATAGGCTGAACAGAAAGAACATCTGGAAGAACACCAAACACAGCTGTTAATGGGTTAGGAGGGATTGTGACACCAAGGCTGTATGAAAAAAAATTTGAAATTTTGGTCCAAAATGATGTTAATTTGGTGCAGGACCAAAACATGTGACCTAGTGAGGCTGGGACTTGATTGCAGCGTTCGCAGGTTGGATCATGCCCTGGAAACATTTTGGAGAGCTTTAGGTGAGACAGATGTGCTCGATATATAATTTTGAGTGAATTCTCTGCATTGCTACTTTCCACTCCTTTTCTGATATATTGATTAAGAGATCTTTTTCCCATTGTCTTCTTGGATCTTTGAAAGGGAGGGACTGTAAAATAATTTTATATATTGCAGAGATGGTGTCTAAGTCCTTGAAATTGAGCTTATTTTTTCCAGCATGGACGGGGGTGCAAGATGAGGAAAATCGGGCAGGTTCATTGTAATAAGTCCTTATTTTGTTTAGGAAAGACGGCGATTAATGCTTGGCAAAAAGTTTGAGGTAGGATTTGATTGTCTCTAGTTCTGTAAATGTTGCTAATAGGAGGGGAGCTAGCTGAGCGGAGAATTTCTTATAAAATTCTGCAGGGCAGCCATCAGGGCCTGCTACTTTCCTGCATTGAAGTGACTTTATAGCATTTAGTAATTCTGATAGTGTCAGAGGTTTATCCAGTTCCTCTGCACTAAAAGTATCTATTTGTGGTATCTGTAATGTATCCAGAAATGTATTAGATTGTGTGTTATCTTCTTTAAACTCAGTAGAATATAAGGATTTATAGTAGTCTCTAAATGTGTGCATTATATTTTTATGGTCGATGATTTCGTCTCCATTCGTGTTGGTGATTACAAGGATTGCATTGCGAAATTCTTGCTTGTGGATTTGTTGAGCTAAAAGCTTATTAGCTTTCTCTCCATGTTCACAGTAATGATGTCTGGATTTATAAATTAGTTGTTCGGTTTCTTTAGTTGTCAAGAGTTTGAGTTCTGAATGCAGAGCCTGCCTTTTCCTATGTAGAGCCTCGCTTGGAAGCCTAGCATGTTCTTCATCTATTCTAGTAATTTCACTTTTTAGCTCTGATACTTTCTTGGTTTCTAATTTATTTTTAAGGGAAAGATATGAGATAATCTGTCCTCTTAAGAAGGCCTTTAGAGTTTCCCAGAGTATTCCTGCAGAAACCTCTGAGGATGTATTTGTCTCTAGGAAGAAACTGATTTGTTTGGGTATAAATTCTGTACAATTCTCGTCTGCAAATAGAAGCGGGTTAAGACGCCATCTGTGAGGTGAGTGTGTGGGGCAGTGATTTTAGCTCCAAGATCAGAGGTGCATGGTCGGAAATAACAATAGTATCATACTTGCAACATTTAATCGTAGGCAAGAAATTATTATCCATAAAGAAATAGTCAATTCTTGAGTAGCAATGATGTACTGGTGAGTAGAAAGAATATGTTCTTGAGTTTGGGTTTAGAAACCTCCAGGGGTCTGATAAGTTGTGGTCGGTTATAAACTTTGTAATTGTCTTTGCAGTGTTAGATGTCGTCCCCCCTATGATAGGAGTCCTATCTAAAAGTGGATTTAAAATACAATTAAAGTCCCCAGCCATTATAATTTGTATGAGTGTTCACATTGGGAATGGATGCAAATAAATTTTGTATGAATTCCTTATCATTGATATTAGGTGCATAAACATCAGAATAATTTTACAGTTAAATAAGTTGCCCATGATCATCACATATCTCCCTTCAGGATCAGATACTACATCTGATGCTACAAATGAGATTGTCCTATGTATGAGAATTCCCACACCTTTGTAAAGCTAGAATTGAACATTTGGCCAGTCTAGTCCTTTTGCATCCGTAACTGATCCTTGCTTAGTAAGTGGGTCTCCTGTAGAAATACTATTTTAGCGTTTAAACATGTTAGGTGAGAGAATACTTTCGTTCTCTTTAATTTGTGATTCAGGCCTTTAACATTTCAGCTCACAAAGTTAACTGTCCCATCATGGAGACATTGATTCTGATTTTTTAATGTAATTTTATAGTCTTAACTGGAAGTTCAGTCACTCTTCACGGTGATCTCATTGGACCTATGAAAATCAATATAAATAGCCTGTTACATCCAGTGTTTTGTGAAAAAATAATGGCAAGAGCACAAAAAAATACATCAGGGAATGCAAAGTGCAGGCAAGGAAAAATTTACTTTTTGTTAGCTTAAGCAGTGTTATAAGCAAGAAAAGGAAAGTGATGGAGTGATAACTCGAAAGTGTAAGTTCAGAAAGTCACGCAGTGCCCGATATAAAAAGGAAGTGGTCAGATGTCAAAGTCGAGGTGAACAGGAAAGTGTCATAGAGAAGCGTATTAGGGAACAGAGAAAAAAAAATTAGGGACACAGTGAAGAAAAAAAAAGACAAAATGTAGACTTTAATCTTGACATTTACACTTTAAACTTGTAGTTTATTTTGTCATTAAAATAGAATGTCATAAACTTCATCTTAAAAAAGATGCTTAATTTACCAGAGTTTCTCACATCACATCATAACTAAAGAAGCATGTGTTCCCCGACCCAGTCATTAGTCATTACGTGCTTCTTAAACAGGCTTTCTCTTTCATAAGACAGGAGTGCACAGGCACTGATCACGATTACATTAATGATATTACAGCTCTCTGAACATTTCAGAATAGTATGATGTATATTTGATATCATTTTCATGATGAAATGCATTAAAGCATGTATTAAACTTGTCGGGGCACAGTGGCGCAGCGGTAGCGATGAGCTGGTGCCCCATCCAGGAATTATTCTTGCTTCCCCTGTCCAGGGATTGTTCCTGCCTCCCACAGGATGCTTGCTGTACAAACCTGAATGAAATAATTTCCATTCTATTGTATTATAGAAGCTGGAAAATTACATTGGACTCACGGGCATTGTGCTTGACTGATACATTTTCTGTATATTTGATAAATCCAGTGTCACTGATGCGAATCTGAAAAAAAGGATATCACACAGTTTGCAAAACCAAGTAGAAAAAACGTATCTTCGCAATGGTATAGGCTGCCATGAGAATGGAGAATGTGCGTGGCTTTACGCCAAGTTTAGTTTTTATACAGATATGAGTGTGGATAAAGGTGTACGCAGCATTTTTGTACATACACACTGTTTATACATGAGCCCCCCAGTCATGTTAATTACCATTCTAATGAAACTGAGCTGGTCTTCTTTTTTAGGAATCGGCTGCTTTCCTAAACATTATTTATAGTTCACTTTTATAAGCTGGGTTGGTAATTTATCATGCTCTTTGCAATTTTGTGGAAGTGCTAGCTCTTCTTTGCTTATTTCACTTGTAGGGCAGATTGTGAAGCTCTTTGTTACCCACATTTTTTAACTAAATTCCTCATTTCTGTTATATGCATGCGCTCTAAATCTATGTGCAGCACAATCATATCTTTATCACAGGTAAGAGATTTAGAATGAATAATCCTTTGAATTCTATGTCATTTTCCATTCTCGGAAAGTTCTTCCTTCCAAAATAGGCGTCTTGCAGTATTTCATAATATCGCCTGAATGACAGATCTTTTCTTTTTTTTTTTACTTTTTGCGTTGCAGGTATAGCTATACCAGAATGATTATGCAAAGCATATTACCTATCCAGTGCTTTGCACAATAACTCAAAGTTGGATTTCCCAGTTTTGTCTTTCTGTCCATGTGTGAACATGGCGAGTTGAAGTTTTGCAGATAGGAAGCAATTTTTCTTGCTTTTAAAGTCTGACACATACTCTAGACCTTGCTCAGTGTTACTAAGTATTCGCCCATGTTAAATCCATTATTGTTGTATTGTTGATCAAACACTTCAGAGATGTCTGCAGTCTCTCGTTTTCGTAAGGTGCATTATTATTCATTCTCTAATTTTACAGTTATCTGCTGTAGTCGCTCGAAGGAGTTTGCACTTTGAGGTCATTTGTGCAGGGTTCACAAGGGATGGATTTCCTTTTTGAAAACCAAAACTTTTGGAGGAGTGTGTTCTGTACAATCTGAGATGGTGTGGGTGCAGATCAACCCCCTTTCCAGTTACTTTATCTTCGTTGACACTCGATTCATTTCGGACAGTACAGAGGATAACTTGGCTCTTATCATTTTAAGCCTATCTAGTAAGCGTTCATTCTGTTTTTCTAACTGCGATTTCCATTAATAGTAGCTGCTAACTCGTCTCTCAAGCATATTGGTTTATAATTGATCATGTCAGGTCTTGGTATAGTGGTGGCATTAAGATTTATATTAGCACTTTAAGAAAGATTTAGAAAACCAACCTCATACAACTAACAACATGTACTGTGTTTGATACACCCACTCTCCCCTGCACATGTCATACATCCCAAAAGATGCAGACTATAATAATCAATAATCAAACATAAAGTACTTGTCAAAAGTATTACTGAACAATCACATACAACAGACTGAATGTGTGCAGTACGTCTTGATCTCAAAAAATGTTCAGTTTCTAAGTTATCAAACTTCTCTTTCTATTTGTTTTTTTTTTTTTCAAAACCTTTGCAAACAAAATACTTAAGTTATCATTAAAGTCAACTTTCCTTGTTTCGAAGTGAAAGTGTTGTAAGTTTAGAAGATTTGCCTTCTGTCTGAAGTGAAAGTGAAGTGCATGTCTAATACCCTCAAACACCACTTCTTCTTTTTTACTAAGTTTCCTTGCCTGTTTTTTTTTTTGGAACACATGAATACGAGATATTAATTTGCTAATTTAATAAAGAAAGTTTTAAAATGTCTGACTGCATTATTATCTTATTTGTATTAAATTGTGCCATTGTTTCTAGGAAATGATCACCGACTATTTAACATAATTGTAATTAATTCACAATCTCAAACATCATTCAGTTTTTATTACTAGGTTTTGCTGCTTGATTATTTGTATGACATTCTGACATGTAATACTAGAACAGAGTTGACTTCAGTGTAAAGTGGGTCCACTGGAGAAAATGACCCAGGCTTGTATTTCATAAGTGGGTATAAGTTTTACTTATTTCATACAGGCAGTTTCATTTGAAATTTGTATATTAGTAACACAATTATTTCAAATAAAAGTTTACTTTTTTACCCAGTAAAGATGTGTAAATAGGCTTAAATTCTGTTCTGTTTATAATTATTTCTATATTTAAATATTTTATTATATTTTCTGTGGGTTATGGTAATATTCAACAATAAAATATCAATACAACAAGGATTGCACAGCTTCTTGGATGTTTACAAAGTCAAGGGACTCAGGAAGCACCATCTGCAACATGCTACAAAATGGAGGCATTTCTAGGACAATTTATTTTAGAACTTATATTATAAACACACTGGCGAGTTTTATATGCGTCACCCAAAGTATGAGCTGGCATTTCACCATGTAAATAAGCAGGTTCAAAACCAGTGGCAGATGGCTAATAAGACAACAAGCCTGCAATATCGCAAACAGAATTTCACTTAGTGCCGCATTGGCATCCAGTCCTTTTAAGGATTGCAAACCACCTAAAAAAGCCAAGTAAAGAGCAAAAGAGTCCACTGTGGCATTCAGGACCACTATACAATGTTGTCAGAAGCAGGGCATAAAGAAACTAAGAGATCTAATATCTGATTTTTTAATTGTCTAATGTTGACCTGCAATTGACTTGCTTGGCTCTTGTGAGGACTTGCTGGAGAGACTTGAAGATTGCATATCTGGGATCTGGAGTGATACATGCTGCATCAGTACTTGGGGAAGACAGCTGAGAGATGAGTTTTGCTTTAAAGGCTGAGAAGATCTAACCCCTAAATATATCCCCTAAATGTTATGATTGAGAAGAATTACCTAAGACAATTCAAATGTTGATTAAGGCACTTTGAAAGGTTACAAGTAACTGGAAAAATGACCCCAACATCCAAGCAACAGAGGAAAGTAACCGTTCAGTGAAAAAGAACAGCATATCTCTATAGGAACATAATTGTATTCCAAAATGGCTTGTGTTCCCCCCTTTAGTTGTTGCTATGAAAAGTAATTGACACTTGTGCTGGGCCTTATTTGGTAGTGTGTTCTAAATTATTACTGGTTTTGAGAAATTGTATGGAGAGTAACAAAAGTTCCCAGCATCTGTACTACTGGTTACTCTCCAAACTATTTGAGGCGAGATTACCTATGAATGTTTGTTTTGGGGTGTCTTCTGTCTCATCAGAAAGTCCAACACCAACTATTAGCTAAAAGTGATCAGGTACTATTTAAAATTTTGAAATTACAGAAAGGCATAATTTGGAATATAAATGGAGTTCATACCCTATAGCGTGGTAGGTAATCTACTGGGCCTTCCTGTGAAAAATGTAAAATTTAAGAAAGGTGGTGGAGAAAACTGTTCATGTAGATTACTGGTCTACAAAAAATATTTTTTGTTTGCTACTGGGAACAGACCAGGGGCCTCATGCATAACGCCATGCGTAGAACTCACACTATAACATGGCGTAAGCACAAAAGCTGAAATGTGCTTATGCACAGAAAAATCCATATGCAGGAATCTGTGCGTTCACCAACTTCCGCGTTCTTCCACTACATAAATCCCGGTCAGCGTGAAAAGTAACGCTCGTGCACGCGCCTGCTGTCCTGCCCCAACTCCTCCCAAAATTACACTTCTTTGAATATGCAAATGAATATAAATAGCCCTTAAGCTCAGTGTTCTATGAAAAGACAATGACAAAAGCAAGAGGGAAAATAGAAGAATTTCAGCGAATACTAAGTGGAGGCAAGGAAAACTCGTGACGGGCACAAGCGTTTAACTTTTGTGGAAATTTGTTGCTACAATTTTTTAGTGGGTCGTTATTTTCTCTTTCTGTTTTATATTCAATATATATTGGTGTGGCGGCCCCTGGAGGTGCACAGTTTGCACATGCCTAAGGCCGCCCCTGCAGTACTGTCTCTTTCAAACGTAATAACCTCAAATTCCTGTCCTTCCTTTTCTTTCTCCAAGTAACCGATCGCCACACAATCAGATCTGTAATGGACGTTATGCCATTTGTAAGCTTATAACACTGATTCTTCAGAACTTTTAAGGAACATTGAAATATCTTCATAGTACATGTTTCATTATTCTATCCTTCACGCCAGTCCCAGGGAAGCATACAGTGCGAGGCAGGAACAATCGTGAGCGGAGCACCAGATCCTTGCTAACGTAGTAACACTGTGTCCTTTAATGATTAACAATATAGATTATTTAAATGAAGTTAAAGTTTTATCTGTATAATATAAAAAAACATATTTTACTGCATTTCATCTTAAAAATGATATTGTTATCATATGTAAATACACTTTTAATAAATTGGCTCAGGTTGTGGAATATTATAACTGTAGTGCAAGTTTACAGTAAGGTAACTGTTACTAATAAGTACTAACAGTTCTACAAGGAGCAGTTGATGGACTGATTGAGTGCGTTTAGAGTTCTTGGGAAGAAACTGTTTCTGAACGGCGAGGTCCATACAGGAAAGGTTTGAAGTGTTTATTATGTGAGAAGCAGTTCAAATAGGAAACATGGCTGAGGCAGCGTGTGCTTGATGCTGTATACCGATAATTCTCTTTCCGATCAGCTTCTCCGAGTGGTGCAGTGAGAGTAATATGGGAAAAGAGGATCCGCTGTGGCAACCCCTAACGGGAGCAGCTGAAAGAAGAAAAAGAAAGTGCAGTGAGAGTAACAAATGCTAAAGCAGCTATACTGTATCATTTAGAATAGTTTGACCATTCTGTGGACCATTATATTGTTACTGGTTAATTACAATCAGATGCATTAAACTAATAAACAATCCTCGGTTAATTTCAGTGTATTTATAAAACCGCGTCAGGAAAAGAAAGGATAACTACACAGGAACAGTAGCACTGCATTGATGTTGGGTGTCGCCAGTCTGCAAAACCGAGCGGAGAACTTGCGTACGACAGGGTGTGAGGTACCGTGGAAATGTGTGTGGCTTTACGCCAAGTTTAGGTTTTATACATCGCAATTTGAACGTGGAAACGTTCTTACGCAACATTTCTGTGCTTATGCACCATTTATACATTAGGCCCTAGCTCTTTATTAAGTTTTATACACTGATTTCATATATGAAATAGGAATTAAGTTAGCATGTCAGGTTTTTGAGATAAATATCATTGACGTTTTGACACTTTTGAATATCAATATAATATATCAACACATAGTTCTGGAGTTTGAACTATGTCCGACCAAAATTGTTTTGATATGTTTATTCCAAAAACAAACCAGAAGACAATACCATAGACACGATAAAACTTGTTTACCATATATATTCACGTATAAGTCGGGTCTGAAAACCTAAAAAATCAATCAGAAATTCAGACCCTGACTTATATGCTCGTCAAAAATGTGACACTTAGTTTTTTTTTTTTTTTTACATCTGTTTGCCTCCTCCAATCTCATATCATTTCCTCAGATGCATCGAGTTTTGTTGTAGCAGTGCACCAATTGCTTTCGCTACTTCAACAATGTTTAATTTAAAACCAGCTTCATATTTTCTTCTTGTTGTGATGTGAGATTTTGCATATACGGTAACTTGATAAATGTTTGGTATGTCTTTATTTATAATTTAGGCAAACCAAGTGGTCAGAGGTATTCGTGTTTGCCCAATCACGACTGTCTCTTTGTAATTTTATGACAGGATTTGGGGGGATGTGTCTTAAACCAGTTTGAGTATTTCTCTGCTAAAGTCTTTGAACCCCCTGCAAGGAAGCCAGGATGTTTAACATATGGTTTGGGGGCAGGAGATAAGATGTTCTATTTCACCCATTGGTCTGAGGTATGGCTGTCTGGATTGGCCGTAGGGGTTGGACAGAAAACCTATAAATTTGCTTGCTCAACCACATTCTCTCTCTCTAACCAACATATGATGAAGAAGCATCTCTCTTGCTACCCTGTGATGATGAAGACAACACAATGAAGAGCACAGCTCAGCAGCCATATTGAACAGACATGTGGCTGAAAGCTGAGCACCAACGATGCCTTAACTATAGACATTTTAAGTAACTACAAGTCTGTGTGCCACCTGAACTACACATTACCATTTTATCACGTTGTATGGTTGCCAATATTCAAATGTACTTTGCATTTTGTTATTATTTATGAATATTATCAGTAATATATTATTTTATGTGTAACTTAACTCCTGCTTGTCTTTTTACTACATCTAATTGCCTGCGGTTATAGATATAGAAGGAAAGGAGGGGATAAGTTATATACAGTGGTATGTCTGTGAGATTAGGCATTCTCAGGCTACATATTAATAATACAATAGGGGAAAGTAGAGCACTATATATATTACTCTACCAAGATAAAACACTTCTGATTGAATGCTCCATCGTAGATCAGGGATGATCTTATGATAAAGGTGCATGAGTGTGTGAGATACAAAAAACACAAATCAGTGCAAACTTTGCTTCTGAACAGTTTGGGTATTACTGTGTGGTTGCGTAGGCACAATACAGAGAGTGAGAGATGTTAGGAGCATGTGCTGATACAGTGCATTGTCATACCTACATAGAAAAAAAGGCAGTGTGCTCTGTGGTTACTCTCTCAGGTGGGCATTAGCATATCATAAACCCTTGTACCAATAGCATGAGTCTTCTGCATTCGACTTATATGACTGACATTAAAAAATACCAGAAATTATACTGTAAAATCAAGTCCCGACTTATCCGCAGGAGAACTTATCCACGAGTATATACGGTATGTAAATTTACCACAATATAAATGCAAGATCTGCGTGCTCTAAAATGTTTGAGGCACTTGCTTTTACTCTTGTACTGCACATCTCTTTGCAAGAACCAACAGTTGTCACCCATCATGCTTGGTGTATATTTTTCCCTGATATTGGTTTTCCATCACATTTATATCTTGATGAAATTTTTCCCCAAACCAACAATATTTGTCAACAAAAATAACAATCTGAATGATGGTTTGTTAGTTACCACCAAACCATGGGTACAGCAAAAGGCATTTTCTTCTGCTTGCCATGCAGCCACTGTGTTAATCCGGAATAGCAGATAGTGCAGAGCACATGAGGTACCCATGCTTTATCTTGGTCACCAAGTTTACAGCCAAAGTATTGCTTGTATGCAGTTTTAAGAGTGCTTGAAATATTCTTTCATTTGTTTTGTGGAGTAAATTGTCCGCAGACATAACAAAAATTGTCAGTGTGGTTAACACAACTTCTTCTACTCATGCCTGAAAACTAGCTGAAAAAGTCCACCGTAAACAAATCAGCAAAAACACATATTAATAACAATTTTGAAAGTAATGGGGAATATAACAAACAAAATGTAATGTTATGTTAAGGAAACACTACCTACTATAGCGTCATGTCTGAGTTGTATCATTATGCTTTAGAGTCATATAAGACTTGGTAATCAGTATCAATTTTTTTCTGCTACTTAAAAATTAATAATTTTTAAAATAAAATTAATAATGACAAAGAAATGCCCTTTGATATTTATCAAAATGGTTTTCTGCCTTTACTGTCCAGTCACCTTAGGTGTCTAAGACCTGGAACATCATAACTAAAAAACGGGATGTGCTAGATGAAAATGTTTTTCAGTTTTGGAGTCAGCAAATGAAATTTGTTCAAGTACAGATGAAAGAATCCCTGTAATGAAATGCTTGTTGACCAGTGTTATTTGTTCCATGGTAGTTACCTGATCTGGATACCATCTCATACTGGATCGCACAGCTCACCTCACTAGATAGTGTCTTGAGCCTAAACTAGACAGAGTAGAATAAAGAGACAAAGGAGTATGTCATAAATGTTCTTTTATGCACATTTCTTAATTCAGAATAAGAATATATTGACCTTAATTAGTTTTATGATCTACATGCAATATTTATCATTTGTTACATATAGATAAAAGAATAGTAAGTGAAGCTGAACTGTTGGAGAGATGTTCTCCCAAGTAGTTGGATGTAGAAATTTCCTTGTAAAGAGCCTAGCATACATACAGAGTTGATTAGAAGATGGCACTGCTGCACTGCCTAAAACATGTAAAAAACATGTAAAACTATATATTTATAGATGTGCTACCCATCTACAATGGGTTGAAATCTATGTAATCAATGTAGACCTCAGTGTTAACATATGCAGTGCACCATCTATTAGAATTTATTTTTCAATGGATTGTAAAAGAATCAGTCTCAACACACAAAAAAAGGTTTGTGGCAGCTACTTGTGTATTGTCCCTGGCTGCAAAAGGGCATAGAAAATATAAGAGACATATTCTCTTTGAGTTCCAAGACTGAATTGGTGAAGCAATGATATGATGGTGGTTTTAAAGGCCAAAACCGGAAGTGACGTCATCTGTGGCTGGAACAGGAAGTGATGTCTTTTGTGACACTAGAACCGGAAGTGTCGTTTTTCAAGGCACCAGAACCAGGAGTGACATCATTTGATGCACCGGAAAGAATGGAAGTGACGTTGTTGATGATCTGGCCTGCAGAGATAACAGAAGTAGGTTTTGCACACCCTGCCACCCCTGGCTTGGCGAATATTTACCTTCACTTGGTCCACTCAACTTTCTTCTACTCACATTTGTGTGATGTGACCAGCCCCTCAGCCCAGACCCATTGAGTTGGGCGTACCTGTTCATGAGGTTGTGGCATCAGCATTGGCTTGTAGTACACCTTGACAATAAGCAACCAAAAACTTGTAGGGCTGAAGGTCCAAAAACCACCTTGTGACTCGCAAGTCCAAATCCTGGTGTAAGGCCACCCACTGTAAAGGTTCATGGTCCGTCACCAGGGTGAACTCATGTCCCAAGAGGTAGTACCTCAGTTGAGTAATCGCCCATTTAATTGCCAAAACCTCCCGCTCCACTGCTGCTTACCTGGTTTCACGGTCTAACAGTTTCTGACAGGTACATCACAGGGTGCTCTACTCCTTCGACACTCTGGCTCAGCAGGGCTCCAAGACCTGTGTCTGAAGCATCCATCTGGAAGATGAAAGGCAAAGAAAAGTCAGGTGCTTTCAATATAGGAGCAAACGTAAGGGCCCGGTTAAGGTCAATAAATGCAGTTTCTGTAGTTTCATCCCATTCCACATGTTTCATTTTCCTCTTCTTTCTAAGATTTGTCAAGGGTGTTGCTCTCTCGGAAAACTATGGTACAAGCTGTACTTGCCTCTTGGTTATCAGATGGGGCCAATTCAATATGGCATCTATCTTGGAGCATTGTGATCTAACTATACCCAGGACCACTAGTTAACCGAAATATTTGGCTTTGACCAATGCAAAGTAGCATTTCTTCGGATTAATACAAAGACCAGCTTGCGCTAGTAACCATAATACAGTTTTAACCTGCTGTAGGTGTCCCTTCCAGGTGCTGGAATACTGTAGATGATAATGTCATCCAAGTAGGCGGCACTATGTGAATTATAGGGATGGAGCACTTTATCCACCAGACGTTGAAAGGTTGCGGGAGCCCCATGTAATGCGAATGGAAGAACATGATACTGCCAATGTGAGCTAGGGGTGCTAAACAATGTCTTTTCCTTTGCGGAGTCCGTTAAGGGAACCTGCCAGTACCCCTTTTTCATATCTAAGGTAGTCATTAATTTGGCTTGTCCTAGCTGTTTGAGGAATTTGTCCACATGTGACATTGGGTAGTTATCGAATTGGGAGAGTTGGTTAAGCCGACAGAAGTCATTACAAAATCTCCAACTCCTGTCAGGCTTTCCGACCAATACAATAGGACTGGATCAGGGACTATAAACTAGTGACTAATCTCTATCACACCTAGGTTGAGCATTCGTTTGATCTCCAGCTCCACTTCTGCCTTTTTTGCCTTGGGAAGCCGATATGGGCGTTCTCTGACTATCACCCCGAGTTTCGTCACTATGTCATGTACAATCAGGGAGGTTCGCCCAGGCTTGTCACTCATTACCTCTGGGACAGACAGGATAACTCCTTTGAGCTCCTGTCGCTGCAGGCAAGTCAAATTATCACCATAGTTAAGGTTCAATTTATGAGTGAAAAGTGAGCAGGGCTGTTCGGAGGAGGGATCGGGGTGCTTTTCCTTCCACGGTTTTAGCAAACTGACATGATAAATCCACGCTCTGGATCAAAGATTAGGTTGTGTAACTAAATAATTGACCAGACCCTTTGGAGTGCGAGGTAGGAACCAATACCATGACTTGATCATGACTTGATCCCCCGGGCAGAACTCCCGAAGGGACATACTATGGTTGTAACAACAGACCTGGACTGCTTGCAGCTTCTCCATGTGAGCATTTAGAATTGGTCAGATCATGCTTTTCTAACTGATTGATCTTAGCTTTTCTTAATTGTGTCATGCATGGGTTCCTGAGGATTGCCTTCCAGGCTCAGCTAAGATATGCAAAAACCTGGCAGGACAAGAGGGGATACCAAAGCTAACTGTATCTTCTCTTCCCTAGCTCAGAGGAACTGCCCATGAATGGTAACTCAGCCACACCCCTACTCAAGTAAGCCATGCCCCTTAACGTTGGGACAGTATGAAGCTGAGGGCTCATGGAGGATGGAGTTGCAGTTAATGCAACTTTGTTCTGTATGCATGAGCTTCCCGAAGCAGACCCACTCAAGAGAGCTGATTGCTTAGAAATGCCTTACTTATTTACTGCCTCTACCTTTCATATCTGGCATTGTTGACAGGATCTGTCTGGGCAAACTGACTGAGTCCAAAGACACTGGAGATTGTCCAACAGTTGTCAGGTCAGGTCACCCAGCTGCAGTTATAGGTAATTGACGCAGAGGCCAGGTGCAATGACCACAAAGCGCATACAAAGCCCCACACAGCTATTAGTCCTATTGCATCCCAGAGATGAATTTGAGACCTACCTGTTGATTTTTGAGAGTACTGCTGCCCATCAGCACTAACTGCAATGGGAATGGGCGCATCTACTAGCTCTGTTTTTGTCGAATGAGGCACAATGTGCCTACTATGATTTAGAGGATCACTAAGCTGCTGATTACCTGAATTTAAAAAGACAAATTTTGGCCTGCTACAGGCTTACCCTGGTCTAGTGCTATTGGGACTGACAGTTTGGCTGTGAACGTTTGGTACAAGCCTGGATGTTCATTTTGTGGGGCTTGCTGACTGCACCCTGATAAGAACACAGTGGACCATGTAGGGCAAATAGTTGTGGCGGATTACCTCATCCACACTCTTCCGGAGCACTTGGTGTCCCCTGTCCAAAGGCAATCCTGGGCAACAATGGAGGAACTGGTGGACAAAGTGGAGCAAACACTGCACCAACCTGCTAAGTGAGGAGGACGAAGACAAAAAGAACATCGAAGTCCCTCGGGTGCCAAGGCTGGAGACTAGTACGGGAAAATCCCCTCAAAGAAGGGAATGTTCCCTGGTGCAAATCAGCTCCTACTGCTGCGGTGAGCTGGGGCACATAATGTACAATTGCCTGAAGACAAAGGATATGGGCTCTCGGAGAAAGATATGGATATGTGGATACGGCTAACCCTCTCTTGTTTCATTTTTCAGACACAGTTCTAGTCACTGGAAACCCACCACTGTTGCCTGTTGCTTTGTCTCACTGCAACAATATAGTGGAAAGCAGGCTTGGCTTACCAGTATACACAGAGAGGCCTGACCGCCTCTCTGTCTGTTGCATGCGTACACAAGGAAACCTCCAGAACCAGAGAGTGGTGGTAGTGCCCCAACCTCCATATGCCGTGATACTGGGAAGATAAGGGCTGCAAAGAAAAGTCAGCGAGGACCACCCGTGCCTGCACCGGGAGTGGAGCCTCATGATGCACAAAGACAAACCATCCCAATGTGATACCCCTCCATGCAACCCAGCAGGTAAATTGTGGCTACCCAGTATAACATGAGTGATTTAGATGACAAGACCGAGGTGGATGCAGGTGTGTCATCCATGCCCCCAACCTCTGAACCCTCTGCATCAGTTGGCACCACACCTAACTCCCTAGTCTCCCTGCAGCTTTAGATCCTCTCCTTGTCTGTCCTCTTCAAACATGAGCAGTGAAATGATGACTCCCTGAAGGTTGCAAGGAATGTAATTGCCTCTGTAAATGATTAAATAAGTGGATCCTCCGTGCCTTCCAAACCCACTTAATGCTACAAAATGACCTGTTATATCCTGTGGCCGAATCTCAAGGTCAAGCATAAACCGAGTTTTTAGTCCCACGTGATCTAGCACTTACCCACCTACTTGGGGCTTACCTAGGATTTGAAAAAACACTGGTAAGAGTCACTGTACATTTCTTTTCACTCAGCGTGCATGATGAGGTGCTGTTTTTTCAAGTCCTGTCTGGAGTGTCAATTAATTCAACTTTCTCAACCAGGTCATGCACCTGTCATTCCCTTGCAGATAATTGACATCCTATTTGAGCAGATTGATATAGATTTAGTCGACTTGCTTGAACCCTCAGCACATGGGCATATATACATTCATGTGCTTGTAGACTATGCAGAGGCCATTCCCTTCTGACTGGATTCTGAAATTATTGCCCGGGAACTTGTAGAAGTCTTTGCATGTGTCAGTATCCCCAGGGAGGTCCTGAAGGACTAGGGGATTTCCTTCAGTTCTTCATAGATCTTTAAGGAGGTTGTCAAGCTGCTGTACATCACCCACCTCAAAATGTATGTGTACCATCCTCAGACTGATGACCTAGTAGAATGTTTGAATCAAACACTAAAACAGATGTTGTAGAGGGTGGTGAGTACAAATGGACTAGGTCCTGCCTCTGCTTCTTTTTGCATTCTGTGAAGTGCCCCAGGAGGATTTTCTGCCTTTGAACTCCTGTACAGAAGACATCCAAGGAGGATGTTGGATCTGATATGGGAAGGCTGGGTGGAGGAAGCAGTGTATCTTCATCTCTCCTGAATCATTCTTGACTACATTACAGCTGTACAAGACCTTTTTTCAAAACTGTGGTCATTGTTTCTTGATCATGTAGAAAGTCAAACTACTGTGTACCAGTCCAGAAGCTTCAGTTTGTATTAACAACATTATTTGAGACTACTTCGAACTAGAACATGGTACTAGACAAGGATGCCCCTTGTCACAACTGTTTTTTTGCAGTCTCCATTGAGCCACTGGCAGTTCACTGTTGAAATGCTTATGAGATACAGGGAATTATCAGAGAAGGACTTGAACAGAAAGTTTCTCTATATGCAGATGATATGGTAACTGTATATATCAGATCCACAAAATACTGTGCCTGCAGTCCTAACAGCTCTTAGAGAATTTCAAAAGATTTCTGGTCTCAGAATTAATCTGAATAAAAGTGTTCTCTTTCCAGTGAACTCTCAAGCACACAATATTAGATTGGACACCTTTCCTTTTATCATCGCAGATCAGTTTAAACACCGAGGGTACACATCACAAGTAAACATAAAGCTCTTTATCAACAAAATTTTTCTGTCTGTATGGAAAAAATTAAGCAAGACTTACATAGAAGGTCTACCCTTCATCTCACTTTAGCTGGAAGAATTAACACTGTCAAGATGAATATCCTTCCTAAGCTTCTTTTTCTATTTCAAAGCATTCCAATATACACCAATAAATATTTTTTAAAATGTTAGATTCAATCATAACCTCCAAATTTATTTGGAATTCAAAACATCCATGTATTCAAAGAGCAACCCTACAAAGTCCTAAGGCAGAAGGTGACATGGCTCTGCCTAACTTTCAATTTTATTACTATGCAGCAAATATACAAGCTATAAAAACCTGGACATTGACACAATAAATAAACATATACAAGCTTGGTCTGTAATAGAAATAAAGTCTTGCATTACAGTGATCCCCCGCTATATCACGGTTCATCTATCGCGCCCCTGCTACATCGCGGATTTATTAATTTATTGTTATTACTAGCGGGCTCCACCCCCTGCTCACTTCACTTGCCTACCCCCGGGTTTGGTTTACCAGATAAACAATTTAAAGAGATTGTTATTTTCATGGGAATTTTTATATATGCATTATTTTCATTTTTACTTTAAAACTTTTGTAAAAACAATATTTGTCCTTTATTTCCTGCCCCAGACATGGTTAAATCTCTTTCTCATGGGACTTATAATGCTGCTTGCGTTGTGAAGGGCGGGTCTGAACGCTTGCTAAAGAGATGCGATCGGTTCAGCTGGTGCTCTGGATGTTGCTGGCCAGCTGTGTGTTCTGCTTCTCGCGCTTTGCGTCAATCACTTAAATGCCTGTACAGCAGCTGTCCTTTTGCAACTTTGCGTCTCTGCCGCTAGCGTTCTGGAGGAGGAGAAGGAGGAGGAGAAGTGGGGGGTTGTGAGGGCTGAACGCACGCTGGCTTGCTGTTGCAGGTAAGCTGCGTGTTCTACTTGTCGTTGCTGTAAGAGCTGGGAGCTGGGAGTGTGTATGCCAAAAGCAATCCAGCAACTGCTAGGTTAGATGTCAGTGAACTTGTTTTACATTGTTTGTAAGTAGGGCGTGACGTGCAAAGGTCACCGTCTAATGGGTTTTGCTTCCTAAGGTTGTAATGTCTAGTCTTGCATGTCTCTCCGAGATGATCTGGCCTCGACCGCTTAGCTCAACCCCCCGTACACCCCCAAAGGGGAGGTGTGCTACGCTCCTGTTGCTTCGCGTCTCTCCCGCTCATGTTGTGAAGGTGGGGAGCTGAACACACGCTTGGCAGTAGTGGACAGATCAGCTACTGGCTTTGTGCTACCTCTGCCAAGATGCCTGTTCTGCTTGTCGCTCTGTGCGTTGATCACTTAAAAGCCTGTACAACAGCTGTCCTTCTGTCTCAATGACTTGTCTTGCGTGACCGTTAAAATATCTCTCCCGTGATGTCAAATTGTCTTCTGAGAAGATTAAGCCTCATCTCCCTGTTCTTCCTGCCTAGATATTTTTTATAACATAGAGATGTTACTCATATCTTTAGCCCAACATCCACATATCATATGTGTTTATAAAGTGTGTTTTAATAAGTTCACATGTGTTTAAAGCATGTGGGAGGGGTATTTTAAGGCTTAAACTATTAAAAAAAAATGTTTATTTATATGGTCTTTCTATATTCTGGATTTTCACCTATCGCTGATGGGTCTGGAACGTAACTCCCGTGTTAGGTAGGGGATTACAGTTCACAGACAAAAGCGCGATAGACATATGCGCCCTGACAAAACTGTGGCGGACAAATGAGTGCCGACAAACCCGCTAACTGGTTTTCGACAAATGCGCGCCAACAAAATCGCCACAACAAAATTGTGAGAGAGGCCAAGAGAGTGGGACACGTATGTGCGCATTATGTACACATTATGTGCTAGGTTATAACTGTTATAACTGCTGATGGCATGCCGCGAACAAATAACTCATTCGAGGGTTGGCAAAATGCGTCGTATACAAAGCGGAATTACCAGCAGTCAGGCAGCCAGCAAGTCTAAATACGCTCAACTATCAAGACGTCTTGCTGCAATTCTTCCTACATATGCAGGGCGTGATCTTAAGGACTATCTGCGTGCTGTGCTGATGGCATGCCGTGTCTCATAATATTGACTTCTAAAATAAACATTATTATATATGCTTTAAACTAGTAATTCATATCTAATGAAACTTTCGCGATTTTGTTGCCGCGATTTTGACGTCGCGTTTTAATTGGTGCTATTTTGTCGGTGCACATACGTCTATCGCGCAAATGTCGGGTCACAGGGATTACTGTACTTCTTTATATTCCTTGCTTTGTTCCCAAATAAGTACAAGTTATCGCCAATATACTAACAACCCAATTGTGCTTCATTCACTCAGAATATGGAACCAATGTAGGAAGTAGTTTTTATCTGTGGCACCTCTGCATGATAACCACCTTTTTCCACCCTCTCAAATGTATGCAATTTTTAATGTCTGGAAAACATTTGGGATTAAATCACTTAAAGATCTGTACATAGATAACATCTTTGCATCCCATGAACAATTACAAATGTAACTTTCCAGCAACACATTTCTTTCTCTACTTCAAAATGAGAAACTTTGTTAAACAAAACCTGCCTAACTTTCCTCACCTACCACCAATCTCTATTCCGGAAAAAATATTGATCAGTCTTGAGGACTCAGACAGCATTTCTGCAATATTTAAAAACCTTTTAAAGTCCCTCCCTTTCAAAAATCCCAGAGTACAGTGGCAAAAGGACCTCATACTCAACATTTCAGAAAAGGAGTGGAAGGCAAGCATGCGCAGAATTCACTCAAGCTCCATATGCGCAAAGCATACAATTATTCAACTTAAAATTATATATTACGCACATCTGTCTCGTTTAAAATTGTCCAAAATGTTTCCAGGGCAAGATCCAACCTGCGAACGCTGCAATCAAGTTCCAGCCTCATTAGGCCATATTGTTTAGACATGCGCCAAATTAACATCATTTTGGACCAAAATCTTTAAATGCCTTTCAGGCAGCATTAGAGTCACAATCCTTCCTAATCTACTAACTGTTTGTTGTACTTCCAGGTGGGCTTAAAGTGGAGAAGGACAAACAACCTGTAATTGCCTTTACTTCACTATTGGCATGAAGACTTGTCTTGCTCAACTGGAAGAATCCTAATTCACCTCCTTTAACTCAGTTGATAACTGATGTTATACAGTTAGGTCCATAAATATTTGGACAGAGACAACTTTTTTCTAATTTTGGTTCTGTACATTACCACAATGAATTTTAAATGAAACAACTAAGATGCAGTTGAAGTGCAGACTTTCAGCTTTAATTCAGTGGGTTGAACAGAATGATTGCATAAAAAGGTGAGGCAACTAAAGCATTTTTTTAACACAATCCCTTCATTTCAGGGGCTCAAAAGTAATTGGACAATTGACTCAAAGGCTATTTCATGGGCAGGTGTGGGCAAGTCTGTCGTTATGTCATTATCAATTAAGCAGATAAAAGGCCTGGAGTTGATTTGAGGTGTGGTGCTTGCATGTGGAAGATTTTGCTGTGAACAGACAACATGCGGTCAAAGGAGCTCTCCATGAAGGTGAAAGAAGCCATCTTTAAGCTGTGAAAACAGAAAAAACCCATCCGAGAAATTGCTACAATTTTACGAGTGGCAAAATCTACAGTTTGGTACATCCTGAGAAAGAAAGCAAGCACTGGTGAACTCAGCAACGCAAAAAGACCTGGACATCCACGAAAGAAAACAGTGATGGATGATCGCAGAATCATTTCGATGGTGAAGAGAAACCCCCTCACAACAGCCAACCAAGTGAACAACACTCTCCAGGGGGTAGCCATGTCAATGTCCAAGTCTACCATAAAGAGAAGACTGCATGAAAGCAGGGTGCACTGCAAGGTGCAAGCCACTCATAAGCCTCAAGAATAGAAAGGCTAGATTGGACTTTGCTAAAGAATATCTAAAAAAGCCAGCACAGTTCTGGAAAAACATTCTTTGGACAGATGAAACCAAGATCAACCTCTACCAGAATGATGGCAAGAAAAAAGTATGGAGAAGGCGTGGAACAGCTCATTATCCAAAGCATACCACATCATCTGTAAAACACGGTGGAGGCAGTGTGATGGCTTGGGCGTGCATGGCTACCAATGGCACTGGGACACTAGTGTTTATTGATGATGTGACACAGGACAGAAACAGCCAAATGAATTCTGAGGTGTTCAGAAACATATTGTCTGCTCAAGTCCAGCTAAATGCAGTCAAACTGATTGGACGGCGTTTCCTGATACAGATGGATAATGACCCAAAACATACAGCCAAAGCAACCCAGGAGTTTATTAAAGCAAAAAAGTTGGAAATTCTCTTATTTAAGGAGAAAACTTCAGCCAACAATGGAAGCAGGAACTAGCCACACCACCATAGCCAAGGTGCAGGGCAGGGAGTGCTGATTGCCCATTACATTGTGACTGAGCCGGGGGTCATAATAAAGGAACATATATACAGTAATCGCTCCTCGATCGCGGGGGTTGCGTTCCAGACCCCCCCGCGATAGGTGAAAATCCGCGAAGTAGAAACTATATGTTTGTATGGTTATTTTTATATATTTTAAGCCCTTATAAACTCTCCCACCCTGTTAACATTATTAGAGCCCTCTAGACATGAAATAACACCCTTTAGTCAAACGTTTAAACTGTGCTCCATGACAAGACAGAGATGACAGTTCTTTCTCACAATTAAAAGAATGCAAACATATCTTATCTTCAAAGGAGCGCCATCAGGAGCAGAGAATGTCAGAGAGAGTGCTAGCTAAGAAAAGCAAACAATCAAAAAATCAATACGTGCTTTTAAGTATACAGAAGCACCGCGATAAAGCGGCGTTTTGTAGAGGAGCGTCCGTGTCCTCTATGCAAACAGCCCCTCTGCTCACACCCCCTCCGTCAGGCAGAGAGAGTGAGAAAGATAGAGAGAAGCAAACAATCTCAAGCACCGCGGGAAGCATATCTTATATCATTGAGGAGTTTTAGTTAACATGTAATACATGCTCTGATTGGGTAGCTTCTAAGCCATCCGCCAATAGCTTCCCTTGTATGAAATCAACTGGGCAAACAAATTGAGGAAGCATGTAACATAAATTGAAAGACCCATTGTCTGCAGAAAGTGGCGAACCAGCGAAAAATCCGTGATATATATTTAGATGTGCTTACATTTAAAATCCGCGATAGAGTGAAGCCGCGAAAGTTGAAGCGCGATATAGCGAGGGATTACTGTACAGCCTCCTGGAGGTGAAACAGGCCAAAGTGGAGCAGGAAATGAGACATATGCTGGACCTAGGTTTGATCAAAGATAGTTACAGCCCCTGGTCCTGTCCCATTGTACTGATCCCCAAACCTGATAGATTAATCAAGTCTCCCATTCTGATGCCTATCCCATGCCAAGGGTGGACGACTTCCTGGAACTCCTGAGCTGGGCCTGGTATCTGTCCACTTCCCACATGGTGAAGGATTATTGGCAAATCTCCTTAACAGAGTCCGCAAAGGAGAAGACTGCGTTTAGCACCCCTACTGGCCATCGGCAATACCTCGTCTTTTGCTTTGGACAACCTGAGGCCCTAGCAACCTTCCAACATGTAGTGGACAGACTGCTGTGCGCTCATAGTGCCTATAGTGCCACCTACATCAAAGATTTTGTCATCTATTCTGGCAACTGGGAAGAACACTTGCAACACCTCTTGGCTGTCCTCTCTGCCATCAGGGCAGTCAGCCTTCGGATCATTCTTCAAAAATGTTATTTCATGCTGACTGAGGCTAAATAACTGGGTTATGTGGTTAGCAGGGGGACAGGTCAAATTGCAATGCTCCAAGGTTGCTGCCATTCATGACTGGTCCTGGTCGTGCACCAAAAAGCAAGTCCAAGTCTTCCTAGTATTAGCAGGATATTATCGGAGGTTTGTGTCCTGCTTCTCTGAGAGAGCAGAGCCTTTGAACAATCTCATGCAAAAGAGGATGCCTAATACGGTGGCAGGAGGACCCAAAGCAGAAGCTGCATCCTGTGACTTGAAAGTCGGCTCTTATATCAGCTTCTGTATTACTTTCCCTTGATTTTTCTTTGCTTTTTCTTCTCCAGACCAACGCCTCAGACACTGGCCTCAGCGCCGCACTGAGCCAAGTTGTTGGTGGAGCTAAACATCCCATCATACTGTATATGTCAGCTGGAAACTGTTGGACCAGGAAAGATGTCATGTGGCGATTGAGTCTGGAGTTTTTTTTTGTTTTTTCTGTCCTCCCTGGCCATCGGACCTTTACTTTTTTCTATGTTAATTATTGTTCCCTAATTTTAAATATTTATTCTATCTTTTTTCTCTTTCTTCATCATGTAAAGCACTTTGAGCCACGTTGTTTGTATGAAAATGTGCTATATAAATAAATGTTGTTGTTGTTGAGCAAGAGATCCTGGCAGTCAAGTGGGTGGTGAAACACTTATGTTACTACCTACTGGGGTAGGAGTTCACTCTTCTGATGGACCACACTCTCTTCGGTGGTTACCCTCCCATTAGGATTCCAACCCCTGTGTTACCAGGAGGTTTCTGAGCCTCCAGCTGTAGAAGTTAACCGTCCTCCATAGGTGAGGTATGCAGCCTCTGATCCACCACCTCACATTGAAATGTGCCCACTCCTCTGGGGTTGGGCTAATGGGGGGATGGGGCATGTCACACATGGGCACCTGAGGATCACCTTCCAAGCTCGGACAAGGAGTGAAATAACTCAATGGGACAAGAGGGTACACCCAAGCTAAACATATCTTTTCTCTTCCCTAGGTCACAAAAACCACCCATGAAGGTATCTCAGTTAATGGAACTTCATTCAGCATCCTCAGGCTACCTGAAGTAGACCTGCTCGAGAGATTGTTTAGCAAAACCGTTGAGGCTTAAAAGGCAGTTATTATGCCTGTTTTCAGTTGTGCCATTGCATGCTTATTTTTGTTCTATTTTTTGGATGATTGCACTCAACGAGGTTGCCTGGTTAGTGTCCCAAATTTACTTTGGTTCACCTGGTCTTTTAGTGCCTCCACCCTCCACAATGGTCATTGCAAAACACAATTTTACAGGAAACTGTATTCTTTTGAGTTGAAATGGGCTAAGTATAAATAATGAAAATTTAGGAAATAAATGTAATTTCTCATCTAGAACATCACGTAAAAATGATAGCTTCAGTCACATTTAAATGTAATGTTTTGATCTACAATTAGAACATTAGAACAATCTGGACTAGAACAGACCATTCAGCCCAACAAAGCTCACCTATGTATGTCATTTGTTCCTACATAGACAATGACAACTGCACTGCACCCCTGCACTGGCAAAGAGATTATCAACCCTTCCTAGGGAGGTCTTCTACCTGTGCATCTGAAAGGCAACACATTGTCTGAGACTCTCTGTCTCCGTAGCAAACCTGCACTTCAATTTCCCTAATGATTGAGTCCTCCACTATCACAACCTCTATCTTTCTGGGGATTGGTTTTAAAGTGGCCCATTGGGGCTCCTCATGCTTGCCTATCACCACACAATCTTCAGAGACACTATCCAGCCTCACAAAGAACTAAAACCAATTTGACAGTTCCAATTCAGGGGATTAGGCTCCCCGAAATTGTGCACGCTTTTTGTTATGCTTTTGACCTTGATCCACATATCTCTACCTGTCTAGTGTGCAGTAACCTCACACAACACCACTGGGGTGCACACTATCTCTCTGCAAAACACATAGGCCAGGCCCGTCAATTCTATACTACAACCCAGGCCAGCCACCTCTTCCTCTAGTTCAGTGATCCTGAGCTCAAGGTGCTGGATCAGCCAACATCTCCTCCAGTTAAAGCATACAAGGAAGACTGGCTCCTCCAGCCATCCTCCAAAAAGTAGCATCCAACAGGACTTGCATTGTATTGGCCTTATTATTAAATTTTGGCTTTAAATTACTACAACTGCTCAACCTGTTATTTTATTAAATTTAAATGATTTAACTTAAATGATTAAACTTAAAATGAAAACTAAAAAAACAGATTAAAGAACTTTGACAGTTATGTTACTCCTTCTGGCCCCTTAAGCTCCTGTAAATTTCTCCCCCTCAACTGTGTACTGTTTGTCCTTCTATGAGATTATCTCTATTTTTCTTTGTCTGCTCTCCTAAGTTTGTGCTCCTGTTACAAACTGATAAAGGCTTTGCACTCACACCTTTTTGAATTCCTTCATATTATTGGACCATTATGTTGTCTCCCTCTTAATTGCTCTAAATTCCTGACTGCTAAGAACTGTTCTCTCCATTAAACATTTTACACTCTTCTTTCTTCTTAATAAAAAAAACTAATTTACTGAAAATATACCACTAATTATTTCCTTAATTTCTCATCTGCTTCTACAGCTGCTTGTGACTAATCAGTACTTCCTTGTTAGATGCTGGTCAATGTACTGCAGAGCCTCTTTCTTTACTGCGTTGAAGTCAGCCACCTACCTGTATTTAAAATAATTGTTTTCTTTGCCTTGGTTTTCCTACCAGTGTGTGGGCGAGCATTGTCTTGCAGCAAAAGCACTCCTTGAGACAGCAGTCCCTGCCATTTTGGTTGAATAGCAGGCTTCACATTGGTCTCCAGCAAGTCACAGTAACTTTCACTAGTGACTGTATTACCCCTTGGCATATAGTGTTCGACAATAACTCAGGTGCACGAGTGGTTGCAAGGACAAAACAAAATCTTTTATTCTGCTGGAATCCAAGCACTTCCAGGCAGATGGCTCAAGTGCATTGAGAAGGATGGAGACTACATTGAGAAATGATGTTATCGGTTTTATTAAGGTTATTCCATTTTCTAATAAATCCGATTTACTAACTTTAGCTTGACTAACCCTCGTACCTTAACTTTTTACAAACAGCAATGAAATTTTCAGTCTGCACATTTATGCGGCCCATGCAATGCATTTAATGTTTTTATTTCTGGTGTTCTTTCCTTCCTATAAATTACTGTGACCTCTTTTTGGGTAGAGGAAAGAAGACATGTGAGTTCTTAATTTAGAGAACAAAGGAAATAACTTTTTTGAAGGAGTGAGGCTCAAAACAGGAGAGAAATAAAATGTATACAGAAATGAACAGGTGAAAGGAAATAATATTAGGAAGTATGTACAGTGTGAGGCACCATTTAACTGAGCTGCAGTAGTATCTAAACTGACTAGAGGATGTCATCGCTCCTGGCTTGTCTTGGATCTGGGTATGCCACTTCATCTTGTACTGTTTCCTCTTTTCCTTTTTGCTTCTGACAAAGCAACACCTACCGTATGCTGACAGCCGCACTGCCTGGCACCTGCACTTCAGCTTTACAGGCTAACCATGCCTTCTTTGACTTAAACTTTCCTCCTTGATCCTGTCTTTATCTTATCCAGAAGACATCTCTTCTTCAGTGTTCCCCCATTGGTCGGTGCTGCTCTTCATGTACCTGCTTATTGACTTTGCTGACCATTTTTCATTTGCATAAACCTGCAAACCCCTAATAGCCAAATGACACCATGTGTCTCTCAGCATCATCTCAGTGCTGAGCTAAAAAAAGGACGCGACACGTTAGCATAGCCTACTTGTATTAGTACAGCCTACAGTATTATTATCAATCAATATCAACATACTCTTGTATGAATAAAGTAAAAAAAACAAAGAAAGTAAGGGAAAGAAATCAAGTAAATACATTATCCAACATCCAACAATATCCAGAGTAAGCACTGTATAATGCAAAAATCAACAATATCTTAGTTATAAAGAAACTGAATTACGAGGTGAAAAGAAGACACATTTGTATAATACCAAGTCCAAAAATAATGACTGAAGATCATTAACAAGTATATACATTTATTTTGTAACAGACACTATAGAATGCCAATTTTAAATTTAACAGGGAAGATACATCTCATAGAGGAAAATAAGGGTGCCCTGTGTTGGCTGGGCTCCAGCAGACCCCCTTGACCCTGTGTTTGGACTCAGCGGGTTAGAAAATGGATGGATGGATGAATATAAGAGTATACATAAATATGCACCTACATACAAATAAATCATACACAAAATTATCAAAACTAGCGAACGTATAAGACAAAATATTGTATTGAAAGGAAAAGGGATAAAATAATAAATGAAAACAAAAAAAAGAGTATGAAAGTAGGTATAACAGACATTAAAAACAACTTTTGGTTCAGGACACTAAAATAAAGTCACTTTTGTTGCTAGTCTTTCATTCAGTGGTGTCCAAAGGGAAAAAAAGGAAGCAGGAAGATCCAGGGTACAAAATCTATATGTATCCTGGTACCAAGCCAGGACGCCCAGGAGGACCGGAGGAGGGCTTGTGCCTCCTACAGACCACGAGGGGGCAACCGCCCTGGTTGTGTTGGGGGCCACAGGTAGAGGGTTTGGAAGCCCAACCCTGTAGGGGCCCATGGCCACTGACAGGGGGCGCCCCGGTGCCTGAAGAACCCTGGACCTCAGCACTTCTGCCACACCAGGAAATGCTGGGGGGAAGAAGACTGGGGACACCCGGAGGGCATTCCGAGTGCGCAGCTGGCACTTCCGCCACACAGGGGTGTGTCTGCGAAGGATTGCCGGGAAGTAGCTGGAGCCCATCCCGGCTCGTATATAAGGGACCGCCTCCCTGCACTCGAGAGCAAGAGTCGGGTGGAAGAGGACGGAGCTAAGGGAGAGGAGTGGAGGCGGCCACAAGGAAGGCATTGAAGACTGTGAGGCCTGGACTATGGGGGATCGGTGCTGGAGGCACTTGGTTGTGCACTGGACTATTTTGTAAATACTGTAAATAAACATGAGTGTGTTGGGTGCAAAACCGTTGTCCGTCTGTCTGTGTCCAGGTCCCGTTCCACAAGGTCTAGCAAACGAATAGTGGCTGATGTCTGTCCAACACATGGCTGTAAAACTGATAATGTAATTCACTATTATCATACTCATTGTTCCTTATCTATATCATCCTGGGAGATTGTAACATCAACATTTATATTCCTAGTAAATGTACAGAAATTGTATTATTCGTTCATGGCTTTCATCTTTTTTCCCTACATGTTTCTTAATCTAATTTAAAGCTTTGACTTTCAAAGATTTATTAATGTTTGACATTAGTTTTCTTTCCCGTATTATTAATACCATTGTTGCTTTCATTTTTAATGTATTCTTTTGACTATTTTTGAAACATTTTGACAACTTTGAAAGATGCTACATGAGCAAAATGTATTATTATTATGATTATTATTATTATTACTATTCTTATTATTATTACACAGTGCCATGCGTTCAGGTTGGATTGCTAGCTTGGTCTGTCTCTGTATGGAGTTTGCATGTTCTCTCCAGGCCTATTTAGAGTGCATAATTTCAAAAATTGTTTTATAGCTGGACATTAGAAGTCTGTCAGTAAAGTCTCTTAATTGCCAAAATCTTTTTATGTCTACATTTGTTAAATGACATTCACCAAGTTTAGGCTGACAGGGAGCTCCCCAATATTTTATATGTTGCTTATTAAGTGAATGATCTGAGATGTTACTGTAACAGATGTTCAGTATTTAATATAGATAGTATTGTAATTGCTGACCCACTGGTCCGGAATGGCAACTATACCACCAAGACCTGTGGTCTGGCAAACTGAGGAATACTCAGACCAGACAAGCCGTACCTCTTCCAAATAGCTTCCCCAATCAACGGTCAAATAAGCAAAAGCAAACAGTATGTAAAATAATAAGGAGGTTATAAATTGATGGTGAAAAAAGAACAAGCAACAAAATGATATATATATTTCACTCCCTCCAAAGCCCCCCACACAACACATACCCGGAAAATGAACAGCAACATGAAATGATCAAAAGGTACAAAAAATATAAAGTTCAAACCCTCTTTTGTCCCCACACTGAACATGAAACAAGTAAGACACACAGAACACTCGAAAACGCACATAAAAGTCCAAAAGATTAAACTGTGGATGGATAGTGATTGTGAACCTTGTTCAGCTTGGAAAGCATCCTATGACAATTATACACAAATGGAATTGATGGTTTGCTCCTCTCCCAAACAACAAGAAACAGTCTCACCGTACTTATCCTCGGTGTATCGGCATAGTCCAGAACCCTGGAATTTTGCATTGCAAAGGTAAAGTTGTTTGGCTTTGAAAGCGGCGAGCAGAAAAAGGTTTAAGTAATCTGGATCAGTGCTCTCTCTTGGCTCTGCAATTAAGTGTCAGTATAGTAAAATAGGATCCTTTTTTTTCATCCTTAAGTTTAAATAGTAATGATCTGGATGCAATTGGTTGGTTTGACAGGGGAAACTCACACAAGGGGTCACGGTTCCATGGTGTTACCCTCCAGGGGACAACATTTACACAGACACACTGTCACTGTGTCATAGAATACTGTGCCCTGTAGGGAGCTCTCCAGTTCCCCAAACACCCAACACAGACAGACACTGCCACAAGTCCAGCACAAAGAAGGCTTTTATTTGGGAAACTCTTCCCTGAAGCATTTCCTTAGCAATAAAGCACAGTACAAAAGCACAGCACACAGCAATACTTCTGTCTTTCTCTCTTCCTCTCTGCGTCCACTCCCTCAGTAGAGGCAGCAAGCTTCTTTTATGTAATACCCAGGAGTACTTCCAGTGTCCTGTAAGTATGGCCCAGAAGCACTTCCAGGGTATTACTTGAGGTGGGAGCGAGACAAAGTAGGGCTCCCCAGTCCCTGCAGAACCCTCTGCTGTCCAACAAACACCTGTTATCAGTAAGTCCTGTGGGAATATGTGGCACTGCAGAAACCAAGGTGGGGGCTGCTACCTAGTGATCTTGGGGAGGTAATGTCCTGTGCACACTCTCTTCCCCCGGACCTTCTACTATGGAAGTGTCCCAGCCTGGTAAGGGTCTGTCACAACTGATAATTAACAATGAAATATATCAATCAAATAATGAAAAGAACATACAATATAACCAAAGACACACTCTGAATGCATAGGTCCTCGCCAGCTGTTCAACAGACTGACAGCAAACAATAAACGCTAACAACAATATCCAAAACAGTCCAGTGTAGCAGTGTATTAACATAGTTTAAATACTGATTTCAACAATAATAAAAAAAAAAAGCAATATGAGAATTCTCAGAAAAAAATACATTTTCAAAGTTTCAAAATGGATAGATGACATGTAGTCCACACCAGGAGATATAAAAAATAAATATAAAATTAGAGTATATGTGTATGGTTATTTTCTTGTTCACAAAGGAATCTCAAAAATATAAAATAAGCATTTCAGGAATGAAATAAGCATAACAAAAGACCTCAGTACACAGTTGTTATTTGAGTCTTCATTTCTTGATTATACTGGAAGCCCTAAACTGTCACAACATCAGGAGAAAGTGGAGTTCTGTCGAAGACAGTAGTATTGTACGACGTATGTATTAAGTTCCCAGGTACATCATGAGTAATATGCAGTTTGACAGCTAGAAAGAAAATTTGTTTTTACACTGGCAAAACTTTTTGTGAATAAAACAATACTAATAAAATGTAACAAAAGGTAAAAGTTAATTACTGAAAAGTTAAGCCAAATAAAAGCTAAAAAGAACAAAAAAACTAACTTAAAAACTAAAGTTATAAAATGTTAAAAAACGAAATGAAAACTAAAAATACCATGAAATACTAAAATTAGAAAATGACAAAACACTAAAACTAAATAAAAGATAAAAGATAAAACCTAAAACTAAAAGATATTTTAAAACTAGAAAAGCACTGTGAGAAAGCTCCACACAGGCATAATTCTAAGTCCACAGACAATGATTGGACCAAGATTCTATTCTGACGTTCTGCATTGTCTTAACATTAGCTTCACATTACTTATTATTTAATAAACGGTGTATTCCAAAGCATTTTCCAAAGTTAGATTTTTAAAAAATATTTCTATTTGAATCCTTAAAAAAATCATCAACATATATATTACTGAGCTTCAATATTTTCAATGGGCTGAGAATATTTGTAGAAGCTTTCTAACTCAATATGAAAAGAAGAAAACATTCAGTGCATGTTTTAGATATCCTTGGAAAGAGAACTTGTTTAGGCTTGGCTCAGAGAGAATTTCGTTTACCTGTTTAGCCGGTAACAATTATGCAGTAACAGCAGAAGCTTGACTGGAATGCAGCTAGATGAGGCCCATGGCAGAGGATCTGGTTTACTTGTCAGGCAGGTGTGGGCTGTGCAACATAAAAAATTATGTACTCTAGGTGCTTGCTACACATTCCACAGAGTCAGCTTACTTGAATACATTCTGCCTTTGTGCAGATAAAAGGGAGGTAAGTGAATGACATACATCTGCGCAATAATATCCATAAAACAAAAATTTCAGTTATACATCTTTTACATAAAATGTCAGAATCAGACTGTGTCTGGCTTTTGACCAAAAAGGAGATATAGTCTATAGTACACTATATTCTTGCATCTTCTGATTACAAAAGTGTGCTACAGAGCACACGTTCATAAATATCTGCTTTTAGATATATCCTGAAGACAGCTACCAGTGTCAGGGCTAAGTAATGAAACTCCTGGTATAATCCTTCTAGACCTAAATCTAATGACTCCATGTGTCCCCTGTTGCCCAGAGCCCCAGGTAAACCTCAGGTTTCCTGTCCATTCCAGTGCATATAGCACACAGTGAGTGAATTTACATACAGACACAAAACCAGCATAAGATGTGTAACCCATTTAAGACAGAAAAACCTCTGTTTACAAGCACAAGGCCAATTATAGAGTACTCTTTTGGGAAAATGCTCAAACATCATTAAACTGCACAAAAAACAATTAAAAGCCATCATCAGCCACTGAATCCAAAAATGAGCATGGGGCATATGAGAATTTTCTTGTGTTTTGTAAATAATCCTTCATGAGCAGTAAAGTAAATTACACCAATCCCCTTTTCACATACAAACTTAAACAAACAAGTCTTTAGATTTTCCGTTACATACTGAAACAGTGTTTCAATTTTCCTTGCCTCTAGATAACATCCTTGGATAATTTGCCTGTTTCACAATTCTTACTTCATCAGTGAATTTCTACAGACAATTAACAGTTTTTTATATTATAACAAGATATGAAACAAAGACTTCTGGAGAGAGAATATTCTAACGGGCAACGAGCAAATAGGCAACTTATGCAAATTGAGATTTGTTACTTGTTTCTAAGAAATTTCAAAAAAGACACAGAAAAACCAGTATGCATGCTGACCTATTCACCATATGTTAAAAAATTCCTCTTGTTTGCTTTTCCTGTAATCGGAACATCCAGGACATTGTAGTGATCACTTCACACACTCCATTAAAATCTCCATGAAGAGTTTTGTTTCTTAAAGAAGGACAGCTCCCATGAATATGGTGCAGTTGTTGTAGCCATGTACAAAAATGGAAATGCTGTTAATACTCTCACTGGTAATATCATCCTTAAGCATAGATTTAATTCCAATTCTAAAGGTGTTATTTATTTGCTATTTTTCTTCATGTCACTGCAATACATAGGAAAAATGTTCCAGAATGTTAAAACATGTATTGCAGAAACTAAAACAAGCATGCAGTCCTGCAATATGCAACATTTAGTTTCATGGCATGTAACAGAAAAACAGCTCTGACTGGTAGGGGGGCTGCAGCCTCCCATACCTCAGACACAATAAAGTCCACTTTATGCTCAAATAAAGGGTTTTTAATGAGCCACAATGCCTTCTTCACAAGAATAACCAACACAAACACACCAAGCATGATTCTCTTTCAGCAGGACTCTGGTTCAGTCCTTAGGGACTCCCAGTCTATTTATTGTGGCCTCCTGGCTGTGCAAGAATTTGCTCTCTATCCTGGCCAGAATGCCTGTGCCTTCATACAGTATCTCCCCCCTCAGCTGAGCTTTGTATCGTTCAGCATCTGTTCCCACCAGGGGGTAAGAGCAATGCAGAGGTGGTTGTGTGCTATCCAGTCCCAATGCCTGTCCTCTGCAGGAAGAAAAAAGAACACAGTAACTAGGTGTACTATACTGCAGACAATTTCCTCCTTGTTGTTGCTCTACTCTTGGTTTCTCAATCCCGACAGGTCATTGCTAAAAACAGTGATTCCATCAATGTCCCCACCCTTGGCTCTCAAAACACTGTCCTCTTTAATTTCTAAAGCAGAGAGGGAACTGGATAGGGTCCTCCCCTTCTGGTGTTTTATTTTTTTGAGCAGCTTGTTGCTGATTGAGGTGGCCAAAGTAGGCAGGGAAACAAAGTCACATGACTTTGGTTGGCATTCCTGGTTGGTCACCTCTATTTTGTTGGGAAAGTCTTTCATTTTAGATAGATTCCCCATTTTATTTTGTGACTTTTGAACGATTTGTGACCCTCTATCAGTTAAAGATAAAGCCTTTACTATTTGCGTGGGCTTTATTAAAGTATGGGAATGTTTTACTGACATCATTAGCACTGTAGAAGAAAATGCTACTCAGTTCCTTTCACTGTTGTCCAGGACCCCATCACACTGCATCCCTATCTGTTTTCGCATTTGGACTTCGGTGTTCTAGATAGCAGCCTCCACGACCCGAGGTCCAAACATTGGGGAACTTTTTGGCAAAATTGTCAGACTGAGTTTTACTTGATTCCCTTTAGTATTTTTGGAAATCACTTCACACTGTGTTCTCTTATGTTGTATCATACTGGAAATGCTTACCTCTATAGCCAAATCCACTGCCCTTCCTCCATGGCATCTACACATGTTTCAATTTAAGTGCCTTTCGTTGAAGTTTATTTAGTTTCCTGCCATTCACTGACAATGGGGCTTCTGTGACTGATGGTCAATTTTGGCCAATGAAATCCACAGAATAAGTCATTGACAAGTAATGAGGCTTTGTTATTCATTTTCTGCTCTAGAGAGCAAAGGTGACTGATAGATGTAAAGACCAATGAAATCCACAGATTCAGATGCCAGAAACAATGGATTTCGTACATGAGCACAAATTAATGCTTGTTCCTAACCAAATCTATGTTTAAAATAATATGTAATAAATATATCAGCTACTGTACACTCACATGTACATTTTGCACAAAGACTAATGAGGTGAACTTACAAAAATTGGTTTCATTCTTGTTTTCATTTTCCCATTTTCATTTAGTTCTAGTTTTCAGACAGCTTTTCATTTTTTATTTTAGTTCTATTTGACAAAATGATTATTTTTTGTCGTTAATGACTTATTTTGTTTTTGTTTTAGTTAATGAGAATAACTGATTTCTCCCATTTTCTGTACTTACAGTTAGGTCCATAAATATTTGGACAGAGACAACGTTTTTCTAAGTTTGGTTCTGTACATTACCACAATGAATTTTAAATAAAACAACTGAGATGCAGTTGAAGTGCAGACTTTCAGCTTTACTTCACTGGGGTGAACAAAAAGATTGCATAAAAATGTGAGGCAACTAAAGCATTTTTTAACACCATCCCTTTATTTCAGAGGCTCAAAAGTAATTGGACAATTGACTCAAAGGCTATTTCATGGGCAGGTGTGGGCAAGTCCGTCGTTATGTCATCATCAATTAAGCAGATAAAAGGCCTGGAGTTGATTTGAGGTGTTGTGCTTGCATGTGGAAGATTTTGCTGTGAACAGACAACATGCGGTCAAAGGAGCTCTCCATGCAGGTGAAAGAAGCCATCCTTAAGCTGCGAAAACAGAAAAAAGCCATCCGAGAAATTGCTACAATTTTACGAGTGGCAAAATCTACAGTTTGGTACATCCTGAGAAAAAAAGCAAGCACTGGTGAGCTCAGCAACGCAAAAAGACCTGGACATCCATGGAAGACAACAGTGGTGGATGATCGCAGAATCATTTCCATGGTGAAGAGAAACCCCTTCACAACAGCCAACCAAGTGAACAACACTCTCCAGGGGGTAGCCGTGTCGATTTCCAAGTCTACTATAAAGAGAAGACTGCATGAAAGCAGGGTGCACTGCAAGGTGCAAGCCACTCATAAGCCTCAAGAATAGAAAGGCTGGACTTTGCTAAAGAATATCTAAAAAAGCCAGCACAGTTCTGGAAAAACATTCTTTGGACAGATGAAACCAAGATCAACCTCTACCAGAATGATGGCAAGAAAAAAGTATGGAGAAGGCGTGGAACAGCTCATTATCCAAAGCATACCACATCATCTGTAAAACATGGTGGAGGCAGTGTGATGGCTTGGGCGTGCATGGCTGCCAGTGGCACTGGGACACTAGTGTTTATTGATGATGTGACACTGGACAGAAATAGCCAAATGAATTCTGAGGTGTTCAGAGACATACTGTCTGCTCAAATCCAACTAAATTTAGTCAAATTGATTGGGCAGCGTTTCATGATACAGATGGACAATGACCCAAAACATACAGCCAAAGCAACCCAGGAGTTTATTAAAGCAAAGAAGTGGAAAATTCTTGAATGGCCTAGTCAGTCACCTGATCTTAACCCAATTGAGCATGCATTTCACTTGTTGAAGACTAAACTTTGGACAGGAAGGCCCACAAACAAACAGCAACTGAAAGCTGCTGCAGTAAAGGCCTGACAGAGCATTAAAAAGGAGGAAACCCAGCATCTGGTGATGTCCATGAGTTCAAGACTTCAGGCTGTCATTGCCAGCAAAGTGTTTTCAACCAAGTATTAGAAATGAACATTTTATTTCCAGTTATTTAATTTGTCCAATTACTTTTGAGCCCCTGAAATAAAGGGATTGTGTTAAAAAAATACTTTAGTTTCCTCACATTTTTATGCAATCTTTTTGTTCAACCCACTGAATTAAAGCTGAAAGTCTGCACTTCAACTGCATCTGAGTTGTTTCATTTTAAAATTCATTATGGTAATGTACAGAGCCAAAATGAGAAGAAAGTTGTTTCTGTCCAAATATTTATGGACCTAACTGTATACCAAGAACTTCTAGGTTAGGTTAAATTGCTGGCCTATTGTGATTTAATATGAATGTGTGCCTTCTGGGCCCCATAGTGGATTAAGCTGATTTAAAAAGAGAAAAAGCAAGATGATTGAAAACAACACATTTTTGACTGTTTAAGATACTTCACTATAAAACTAGCTGAAGTATATATTCATACTATATATGATACAGTATATTTTAATTAAAAGAGCTTTCTGTGGATGATTTTGTATTATGACTCAAATAGCAAAACCTTTGCAGTGACAAAGGAAAAATAAAATTATGGTGATTTGAAGCTACAAAGCACACAGTGAAAATAAAATCAAAAAACACAAATGACTAAACAAATATATATAGTGTATTACAACAAATGTTTCCTAAAAATGTGCACTTTAAAGGCAGGACTCTGTACATAAAAGATGGAATTTATCACTACAGATAGCATTAAGCTATTGCTGATTACTTACTGTAAAAAGGGAATGGCGCCAAGAGGTGTGAGCCAGCTTTGTATTAGACTAGCAACCTGCACAGTATTGGTTCTTAACTCATCATCATCTTCATCAAAATCACAAGCTGCCATATAAGCCCTATAGAATGAGTGGGTTCAAAAAATCGATGGTTGGATGTATTAGTTTTTATTTAGAATCTTAATTTCATATGGACAGAAATGTAACAGTTTGTTTAGTGTTTTCAGGGATTGCCAGTGCATATCAAAAATCAGATCAGGTCAGGTCAGATCTTGGGTATGACTTTAAACGGCATCCCACCCTACAAGCAGCCCTCCAACTTGCAGGAAATCATGGGGGTTAGTGGCAGGATTGGTAATCCAGCCACCATAACAAAAACTTCACGCAGCTCTGAGACAACAGAAAGGACTCCTTTCTGCTCTCCAAATGAGTAGCTCTGCTGCAACCACCCATAGAAAGGCTTCTGGCATTGTGAAGGGGATGGGGGGAGTCCTCGAGAGCCCCATCCCCAGAAGAGTCAAAACCGTTGGATAGCTAATGGGGTCAGGACTGTCAGGGATCATAACTGGTGTGGTGCTAAGGTGTTGCCCACTGCACTGCAGCACTCGGGTCCCAATTTGAGGCGGCCCATCCGGGTAGGCGCGTGGAACATCTTGTCTCACTGGCATGATGATCCTCTTCCTCTGCTGTTGGATGGAGATGCGTAATCTCTGCATTTCAGTGGCGGCACTCTCTGAGGTGCGCAGAGCTGGGACTGTCCAGACCTCTGTAGGTGGGTACACCTTTTATTGGTCTGGTTGCTCTGATGGCTGTCATACTCAGGGAGTAGCTGTTGCTGTAGCATATCGGCTTCTTCTAATGTCTAATGTCACTCCTTTCAACGAGATTATTATGAGACTCAGATTACAGCACTCTCTGGGTGCCTTGTCTGTTGTTTCAGTGTATTCTCCAACCACGGTAAGTGATGTTTCTGTGAGGGAGACATTTTATTCGCAACTTCATTCAGTGGTTGATAGATGCTCGCGAGGGGACACTGCTCTGGTCATGGATGATTTCAATGTAACCACTGGCACTGACAGAGCTGGCTATGAGGATTGTCTCAGTCCCCATGGGTCTGGTGACAGGGGTCAGGGGCTGAAAATCGCTGGATCCTGGTTCCAGCACCCTGATCTGCATCGTTGTACCTGGTACTCCAGTACTGGTGATGTGGTGAAAGAGATCAATTACATCCTTGTTGGCAGACACTGGATGTTCTTACAAAACTGCAGGGTATACAGAAATGCCCAGTTTGTGAATTCTGATTACAGACTTGTTGTAGCTACTCTGAAGATCCAGCTTAGGTCCAGTAGGTTACCACCAACTAGGAGAATGAGGCTGGACCTGGCCAGACTCCAAGATCAGGCTGTTTCTGACGAGTTGGCATGTAGTTTGTGTGAGGAACTTACAGATTTAGGTGTGACTGCCGATCCTAATATGATGTGGGAAACCTTCTGTGACAAGACCCTGAAGGTTGCTGAGGGTTCTGTTGGTGTTACCAATGTTCCGAGAAGGAGGTTTTTCATCTTGCAGGGCACTCTGGATATCATTGAGAGGAGTCACAGTGCTTGGCTTGATGGCAACTCCGGTCTATATTGTGAACTGAGAAGGACAGCTGTGAGGGATCAGAGGACAGATAAGAAATTGTTTGTTAGAGGAATCTGTGAGCAAATAACACACCATTTATAGTCTAATGAGTCATGTCCTTCTTGCAGAGGTATTGAAGCATTACACACATCAAAATCTGTTCCTCGGGGAGTCACAGTCAGGGTGGCTGATGCAAAAGTCCTTACAAGATGACACTGCAGTTATCATTGGGCTGGCTACTTTGAGCAGCTGTTTAAAGCTGATCCTCTGGCTAGGACATTGGATATCTCTGGGTCCACGGTTTTCGAGGCTGATCCTCCAATTAGATGTGAACCACTCACTGAGATTGCACAATGGTGAACCAGCTGAGGGTAGGGAAGGCTGCAGAGATTTGTGGTGTCCAGGGTGAACTTCACAAGGCTGGTGGTAAGGCTATTCTCCTGGCACTGCAAGCAATTTTTGCTTCCATTTGGGAAACTGTTATCATGCCAGCTTACTGGAAAATGGGATTGTCCCTATTTTTCCCTGGAAAGGGAAGGGAATGGGATAACACTGCTCTCTGTGCCAGATAAGGTCCTTGCTAGGGTCATCCTCAATAGAATCTGTGATCACTTGCTTACCTACCAGTTACCGGAGCAGTCTGGTTTTACGCCTAAGTCTACCATCGACCACATTCTCATGGAGTGCAAATGTAAATAATTCTTTGCAGCCTTTGTTGATTTTTGTAAAGTGTTCAAGTCAGTTGATCGAGCTGCCCTGTGGGACATCCTGAGACTTCGCAGGATCCCCTCAAGGTTGCTGGATATCATGGCTGGCCTGTACACTAGTACTGTGAGTGGAGTGCAGAGTGCAGGCAGAACCTCTGTGTTTTTCCCATTTGATTCTGAGGTTCGTCAGGGGTGTGTTGTTACTCCTACTCTGTTCAGTGCTTGCATGAACTGGGTGTTGGGCGAGATCGTGGGGTCCAGTGGCTATGGGGCATCTGTTGGAGAAGAAAGATTCACTGATCTTGACTTTGCTGATGATGCTGTGATCTTCACAGAGTCAATGGAGGTTCTGATTGGGGCACTTGAGAGACTGAGTGAGGAGTCTGAGTGTCTGGGCTTGTGAGTATCCTGGATAAAAACCAAGATCCAGGCCTTTAATGGCCTCTTAGTCACAGCCATCAGCAGTGTGTCTGTCTGTGGAGAGAGTGTTGACCTTGTCAAGAGATTTGCTTACCTTGGCAGTGACATTTATGTCTCTGACGAGTCTTCCTACGAAGTCAGTAGACAGATTTGGAGAGCATGGGGGGGTCATGAGGTAGCGGGAAAAGGGTGTGTGGTGCTTCCGAAATCTATGCAAAAGGACAAAGGTCAAAGTCTTTAGAGTCCTAGTGCTTCCTGTCTTGCTATATGGTTGCGAGAAATTGTCACTGTCCAGTGAACTGAGACGAAGACTGGACTCCTTTGGTACTGTGTCTTTTCAGAGAATCCTTGGGTACCACTAGTTTGGCTTTGTGTCAAATGAGTGGTTGCTCACAGAATCCCAAATGAGGTACATTACCTGCATTGTGAGGGAGTGTCAGTTACGGCAGTACAGCCATGTGGCACAATTCCTCAAGGGCAATCCGGCTTGCAGGACCCTCATTGTTGAGGACCTGAGTGGCTTGACAAGGCCAAGGGGTCATCCATTTAATACCTGGTGGCGGCAGATAGGGGGTAATTTTTGGAGGGTAGGACTGGACTGGGTGCTGCAACACACTGAATCAGTTCATGCTCCCCAACCTGACCTGACCTGACCAGTGCATGTCAAAAGAAGTCATCTATACTAATAAAAGGCAAAGCTCTCACTCACTCACTCACTCACTCACTCATCACTAATTCTCCAACTTCCCGTGTGGGTGGAAGGCTGAAATTTGGCAGGTTCATTCCTTACAGCTTCCTTACAAAAGTTGGGCAGGTTTCATTTCGAAATTCTATGCGTAATGGTCATAACTGGAAGCTGTTTTTCTCCATTTACTGTAATGGAGATGAGCTTGACGCGTGGGTAGGAGTTCGTGTAACATCATCACGCCTCCGTAATCACGCAGTACATAGAAAACCAGGAAGACCTCCAAAAAGCGCTGAAGAAAACATGCATTATATAATTGAGAAGGCAGCGAAACAATAAGAAGCGAGCGAGTGACATATACAACCATATTCATAAGTTCTGCTACTTCGGAAACAAAGCACGATGTAAACCTACACTTTAAATTAAGTTCATAGGAGTTTGGTCTCGTCCGATGCGAGAGATGGACGTCTGAAGTGGAGCTCCGCTAGCAGTGGCGCTATTTTTCATATTATTTGCTTATTATTCTGAGATATCCTGTATTTATTCAACCCGAGAGGGACCGCTACAGTATATGTAAACACATATAAACATGGCCAACAAGAAGGGGTCGAAAGAATCGAAGACTAAAGCTACATCCAAGCTGCGATCAGCAAGCCCTAGCTCGAGATACGGCCTCTCAGAGACAGACCTGGATCAGATGGGCAAAGTACAGACTCCTCGGGACCACGGTCCACTACATTGTCGCCGGCTGAGAGCGAAAAGGGGAGCGAAGGTGCGATCGTGAGTGCAGATGTGGATAGCTCGCCGATTGGAGAGGATTACCTGAAACTGGGAAAGGCCGGGAGGTCCGCGGCTTCAGTTACGCAATTACGCGGGACTGGAGCAGCGGGGACACCTGCTTCAGCAGAGTCTGCTGCTTCATCTACGGTACAAGAAGGCACATTTGAGCTATCTGAACTGAAAGTGTTGCTCGCTGAGCTCACGCAAGATATAAAGAAAAGAGAAGGCTAATGAGAAAGCAACGGCAAAGGCACATGAGAGACTGAAACAGGAATTAAAACAGGAGATGAAACAGGCCAATGAATGTCTGCGACAGGAAATCCAACAGGCAAATGAAAGGCTGCGACAGGAATTCCAACAGGCAAATGAAAGGCTGCGTCAAGAGGTACAACTTGAACTTCGACAGGTGCTGGGTAAAATTGAAGAGCGCATTGAGAAAAACTCGGCTAAACTGAGCACGCTTGCTGATCGATTGGAGCATCTTAGTGAGACATTCACGAATCGGATCGAAATAGCGAACATCTAGCTGCCAGTGCCGAGGAAAGAGCAGTAAATGTCAGTTCGAATGTAAAAACTCGGAGAAAAACTTGGAGACAGAATGGCTGCTTTAGAAGATGGGAATAGAAGGTATAATGTCAGAATTGAAGGCCTGCGGAGAATCGAGAAAGTTTAAACCCGTGAAATTCGCAACTGAACTTTTTCTAAAATAATCGGGCGACTTTAAAGCAGAATCTGAGATAGCAGCGGCTTACAGCGCTGGATCAAACACCGTCAGACCCCGACCAAGATCTTTTATAGTTCGTTTTGAACGATTATCATTTAAGTTAGAGGTGATGGAACTCCTCAGGAAAAAAAAGGAAGATATTATATATGAAGATTGCCACATTCGTCTTCCCTGACTTCTCTCCAGCAACAGCTATAAGCGCGCCTTCTATAATATTAAACAGCTGCTACGGCAAGCCAATGTCAAATACGGCCTCCTGTATCCGCAAAACTGAAAGTGGAATGGCAGGGTCATTTCTATGTTTTCGCTAGCAAGGAGGAGGCAGAAAATGAGTTAAGAAAGCTGATCCCGGGACTATTCTGATACATAATTGTGAGTCATGGCGGTAAATGATAAAGCTAGGATTAATAATCTACTGTCTGATCTATTTGTTTTAAAATACGGGTTTTTATCAGCATATATTCTCATATTCTTATATTATTATTATTATTACTTACTTATTACTTATCATTACTTAGTATTACTAGGGCTAAATGTTTATGTTTTATTGTGCTTAATTACGTTTTCCTCCTCTTTTTTCTTTTCTAATTATTTCATGTGTACCCTAAATGAGACTGTTCAATATCATACCCTTGGTTTGCTGTTATTGCTATTACTGCATTAAGACTTGTTATGCTTGTTTTGGACACATCTTTAACACCATCACCTGGGTTTATTATCTGGGGATATCATCTTAATGCACTAAAATTGATGAAGATTATTATATATATATATATATATATATATATATATATATATATATATATATATATATATATATATATATATATATATATTAAGTGCAAAATTCTTTTCTTTTTTTTTTTTCCTCTTTTAAAGACTATATTGGTAACAGATATCTCTATCTTTTAACCTTAAAGCGCCACTGCATGGGGGCTTGATGTGCTTTGGGCGTGCTCTGTCTCTGGGTATGTCAGAGGACTGGGACTGCATGAAGTGGGTTTTAGCCTCACCTGGGGAGGCAAAAAGGGAGGGTGGGGGTTAAGGGGAAGAGAAAGAGAGCAGGCTTGATCTATATCTAATCTATCATCTCAATCTTTATAATTATAACTATCAACGTAATAATAAGCTGCATGGCAACAACTCTTGGGGAATAGGAAATTAAGACCTAAACTATTTCACTTCCAGTTAAGACTATAATATGACACCAAAAACTCAGAATCAGTGTCTCCATGATGGGACAGTTAACTTCGTAAGCTGGAATGTTAAAGGCCTGAATCACGAATTAAAGAGAAAGAAAGTACTTTCTCACCTAACAGGTCTAAATGCTAAAATAGTATTTTTACAGGAAACCCACTTACTAAGTAAGGATCAGTTCCGGCTGCAAAAGACTGGACTGGCCAAATGTTCCATTCTAGTTTTACAAAGAAAACTAGAGGGGTGGGAATTCTCATACATAGAACAGTACCATTTGTAGCATCAGATGTAGTATTGGATCCTGAAGGGAGATATGTGATGGTCATGGGAGACTTATCTAACTGTAAAATGATTTTGATAAATGTTTATGCACCTAATGTTGATGATAAGGAATTTATACAAAATTTATTTGCATCCATTCCCAATCTGAACACTCATAAACTTATAATGGCTGGGGACTTTAATTGTGTTCTAAATCCACTTTTAGATAAGACTTCCTCCACAGGGGGAACGGCAACTAACACCGCAAAGATAATTACAAAGTTTATAACTGATCACAACTTATCAGATCCCTGGAGGTTTTTAAACCCAAATTCAAGAACATATTCTTTCTACTCACCAGTACATCATTGCTACTCAAGGATTGATTACTTCTTTATAGATAATAACTTCTTGCCTAAGATTAAATCTTGTAAATACGATGCTATTGTTATTTCAGACCATGCTCCGATGATCTTGGAGCTGAAATTACTAAGCCCCATACACTCACCCGCAGATGGCACCTCAATCCGCTTCTATTAGCTGACGAGAATTGTACTGAATTTATATCCAAACAAATCGAATTCTTTCTAGAGACAAATACATCCCCTGAGATCTCTGCAGGAATACTCTGGGAAACTCTTAAGGCCTTCTTAAGAGGACAGATTATCTCATATCTTTCCCACAGAAATAAATCCGAGCGAAGAAAGTAGCAGAGATAAAAGCGAAATTACTAAAATAGATGAAGAACATGCCAGACTACCAAGCGAGACTCTACATAAGAGGAGGCAGGCTCTACATTCAGAATTAAACCTCTTGACAACTAAAGAAACCGAACAACTAATTTACAAATCCAGACATCATTATTATGAACATGGAGAGAAAGCTAATAAGCTTTTAGCGCAACAAATTCACAAGCAAGATATGCATAGCGCAATCTCGTAATTACTAACACGAGCGGAGATAAAATCATCGAACACAAAAATATAATGTACACTTTTAGAGACTACTATAAATCCCTATATACTACTGAGTTTAAAGAAGACAATATACAATCTAATACATTTCTGGATAAATTACAGATACCACAAATTGGCGCTTTTAGTGTGGAGGAACTCGATAAACCTCTGTCATTATCAGAATTACTGGATGCTATAAAGTCACTCCAAGGTGGAAAAGCAGCAGGCCCTGATGGCTACCCTGCAGAGTTTTACAAGAAATTCTCCGCTCAGCTAGCTCCCTCCTATTAGCAACATTTACAGAAGCCAGAGATAACCAATCTCTTCCACAAACCTTTCGCCAAGCACTAATCACTGTCTTTCCAAAACAAAATAAGGACTTATTACAATGTGCATCATACAGACCAATTTCACTTCTGAATAACGACGTTAAAATACTCTCTAAAATCATAGCTAGAAGGATGGAGAAAGTGCTCCCTCAGTAATATCACAAGACCAAACTGGATTTATTAGGGGCCGACACTTATCTTCAAATCTTGACGCCTGTTTAATGTAATATACTCACCAACTAAATCAAACACCCCAGAAATATTATTATCATTGGATGCAGAAAAAGCATTCGACATGATTGAATGGAAATACCTTTTACTATTTTGGAGAAGTTTGGGTTTGGCCGAACATTTGTGCATGGATTAAATTACTGTATACTAACCCAGAAGCTTCAGTTTGCATCAATAACATTTGCTCAGACTACTTTAAACTAGAGCGTGGCACAAGACAAGGATGCCCTTTGTCACCACTGCTGTTTGCAATTGCCATTGAACCACTGGCAATACATTGTCGAAATACTGATCAGATAAAGGGGATTAGCAGAGAAGGACTGGAACAGAAAATCTCATTATATGCAGATGACATGGTACTGTATATATCGGACCCAGAAAATTCTGTGCCTGCAGTCTTAGCAGCACTCACAGAATTTCAAAAGCTCTCTGGTCTCAGAATTAATCTGAATAAAAGTGTACTCTTTCCGGTGAATTCTCAAGCATATAATATTAGATTAGACACCCTTCCTTTTATCATTGCAGAACAGTTTAAATACCTCGGGGTAAACATCACAAGTAAACATAAAGCTCTTTATCAACAAAATTTCGTCGTCTGCATGGAAAAAATTAAACAAGACTTGCATAGATGGTCAACCCTTCATCTCACACTAGCTGGAAGAATTAACACTGTTAAGATGAATATTCTTCCTAAGCTCCTTTTTATTTCAAAACATACCAATATACATTAATAAATCGTTCTTTAAGCAATTAGATTCAACAATAACCTCATTTATTTGGAATTCTAAACATCCACGCATCAAAAGAGCGACCCTACAAAGACAAAAGGCAGAAGGCGGCATGGCTCTACCTAACTTCCAGTTTTATTACTGGGGGCAAATATACAGTCGATAAGAACCTGGACACAAATAGAAGAACATACACAGGCATGGACCGCAATAGAAGTAAAATCCTGCAGTACTTCTTTGTATTCCTTGCTTTGTGCTCCAATAAACACACGTTATCGGCAATACACTAATAACCCAATTGTGCTCCACTCACTTAGAATCTGGAACCAATGTAGAAAGCATTTTAAGACGGAGAAGCTTCTTTCTGTGGCACCCTTTGCAAAAGAACCACCTCTTTCAACCCTCACAAACATATGCAGTTTTAATATCTGGAAAAATTTGGAATTAACTTGCTTAGAGATCTTTATATAGACAACGTCTTTGCATCCTATGAACAATTACATTCCAAATTTAACATTCCAGCTACAAATTTCTTTCACTATCTTCAAATCAGGAACTTTGTTAAACAGAACCTTCCAGATTTTCCTCATCTTGCACCCTCATCCACGCTGGAAAAATTATTGCTCAATTTCAAGGAGTTAGACTCCATCTCTACAATATATAAAATCCTTTTACAATCCCTTCCTTTCAAAGATCCAAGAGGACACTGGGAAAATGACCTCTCAATTAATATATCAGAAAAGGAGTGGAAAGTAGCAATGCAGAGAATTCACTCAAGCTCCATATGCAAAGCATACAATTATACAACTCAAAATTATATATCGAGCACATCTGTCTCGACTAAAACTCTCAAAATGTTTCCAGGGCATGATCCAACCTGCGAACGTTGCAACCAAGCCCCAGCCTCACTAGGTCACATGTTCTGGGCCTGCACCAAATTAACATTATTCTGGACAAAAATTTTTAATTACCTCTCAGACAGTCTTGGACTCACAATCCCTCCTAACCCATTAACAGCTGTGTTTGGGGTTCTTCCAGAGGGTCTTAAAGTGGAGAAAGACAAACAAATTGTGATTGCATTCACTACACTGTTGGCACGCAGACTTATTCTGATAAACTGGAAGAACCCAAACTCTCCTCTTTAAGTCAGTGGGAAACTGATGTGTTATATTATTTAAAATTGGAAAAAATCAAATACTCAGTTAGAGGATCTGTGCAGACTTTTTCAAAACATGGCAGGATCTAATCAGTAATATTTTGAAATGTTTATAAAGCACAGAGAATTTGTTGATTTAGGTATTTTTAAAAGCCTTAAATTTTACACCGTTTGGCTTGCTCTCTCTCTCAAGGGTGGGGATCGATCTGTTCTTAGCATAATTCTTTTTTTTGTAAAAACTTGATTGCTATGTATTGATTGTAATAAAATTAATAAATAAAAATTAAAAAAAAAATAAATAAAAATAAATAAATAAATAAATTAAGTTCATAGACAGGCTGCCGCTGGCTTTTGTAATTTAGTGCCTGCCCATATAAGGCCGTCCGTCAGCGGCAATCCAATAGCAAACTCTCACTAAATATTCACGGGTGAAGGACTGTGCTTATGCAGAGGAAGATGAGATGGTCAGGGTGGTGTTTGGCACAAACTCAGCGAAACTGCAAGAGAAAGTTTTAAGTGCCAGGACTAAGGTAACATTAAATACAGCCATGGACATCGCACGAGATGGCACCAGCACAGCTGGGAACCTTGGATGCATGTACACCGAGCGGCTCACGTGAACTGACGCAGTGCACAGCCAAAAAGCAACAGTTCCAAAGAGCGTGAACAAAACCAATTACACAATTGAAAAGGCAGCAAAAATATGAAGCGCCTGATACATACAAGCATATTCATAAATCCAGCTACTGCGGAAACAAAGCACACGGTGGAAAAGTCAATGTCCCGCTAAAGGAAGACAGTGTAAAAAACCGTGCATGCAGTGTGTCAGGTCTCAGATAAAGAAGAAGACGAGCTGTTTATTGATGCAGTAAGAAACGAATCGATGAATGAAACCTGTTATCTTTACAACGATTGACAAACACGGAATGTAACTTGAACACAACACATCCTACAAATACGAACCTGATTGAAAGAAATAATGATAATCAAATCCTTGATGACCGCAACACTCAGTAACACTCACAAAACAAATACTGTATATTGACAGTCATGTTACGTTATTTTTAAAATGTTCCCTTTTCTTTTTCATAGCTTTTTTAACACACTACTTCTCCGCTGCGATACGCGGGTATATATATATATGTATATATATATTCCGATCTACATACTCGAATAATGGATACTTTATTCGCCATCAATGATTGTTTTGGTAAAGCCATACTTAGTGTATTCATTAAATGAACGGTAAAAAAGTAAGAGCGAGAGGAGGATGACTTATTGAGGCATGCAGGCTGTAGTGCGCGTCAACTCTATCTGAATTGCACGATCACATTTGAAAAAATATATCTTTTCAAGTTCTATTTAGTCCATATGTGTCAAACTCAAGGGCCGCGGGCCACATCCGCCCGGCGTGTAATTATATCCAGCCCGTGAGATCATTTTATATACTGTATTATTGTTAATAATGGCCCGGTATATGAAGTGCTGGTAACACAAAAAACTACAGATCCCATAATGCAGCGCTTCAGCTGCCTTGCCGAACACTTACCGCGTTAATCAAGTCTAGCTTATGATGCTGCAAGTTATTGCGAAACTAGCTCACACGATGCTGAAGAGAAAAGTTGATTCTGAAAATAGAGCCTTTAAAAACCGATGGGAGGCTGAGTATATGTTTACTGAACCCGTGTGTCTCATTTGTGGAGCTAATGTGGCTGTAATTACAGAATTTAATCTAAGACGGCACTATGAGACAAAACATCAGGGTAACCTGAAAGACCTGAAAGACCTGAATGCAATGCAGAAGATACAGAAAGCAGAAGAATTAAATAAGAATCTGACACTTCAGCGGACGTTTTTACCCGTGCACAATCACAAAGTGATTTCAAGTTAAGCTGCTTTTATGGGAGACACAAATGCACCAGTGCAACTTGCCCCACTTTCCCTGTTGCCAAGTAATGTTGAACCAAGTCAACACTACGGTGTTCCCAAATACGCACTTTGCTGATAAACTGAGCGCACTGAGTTTGCACGCCGCTTTGGTGACTTTGAAGAACAAAAAGTCCGTCTACATGCGGCTCGAACCTTGTGCATGTTTGGTAGCACATATCTGTGTGAGAAGCTCTTCTCAGTGATAAAGACTAACAAAACAGCACACAGGAGTCACCTCACTGATGAGCACCTGCAATCCATCCTGAGAATCTCCACAACACAGAACCTCACAGCAAACAGAAACGAACTTGTGGCCAAAAAAAGATGCCAGGCGTCCAGCTCTAAAATGACATATGAGCAAAGACAACTGAATTATTTGATTTGTTATTGCTGAAAGGAACACATTTTATTTATATTTCCAGGTTTTGTTATGCAGCATGTTCATATTTGAATTTGTATAATTTTGACAGGATATATTTTTATGGAGAGCAAAATCTTTTGGGATATTTAAAATCTAAGTTTATTTTTTATATAAAATTACATAAGAGTAAAGAAATTTGAATGTTTGTTCTTTTAACGTTTACTTTATTTCTAACTTGTATAATTTAGACAGGATATATTTTTATGGAGAGCAAAATATTATAAGTTGTTTAAGGTTTGAGTTTATTTATTCAGGAATAATATTCCTGTCTGTTTTTACCATTCCTACCAAAGATATTTCTGTCGACTAAATAAAAATTCCTTCTATTTAAAATTTAAATAGAACTTGAACAAATACGATAGTTCATAATATCCACGAGACTTGCACGTAAGCGGAGTTATCCGTTTTAACAAGCAGCGTATTGCACTGATACGAAATAGCTGTGTGTGTATATATGTAGATATGTATGTATATGTATGTGTATATATGTAGGTATATATATATGTGTGTTTGTATATATATGTGTATATGTATAGATATGTATATATATATATGTTTATGTGTGTGTGTGTAAATATATATATTTATATTTATATATAGATATATATATATGACAGCAACACTCATCACTCACAACAGTGACAAAACAATTACATTGACAATCATGTTACGTTATTTTCAAAATGTTTCCTTTTCTTTTTCATTGCTTCTTTAACACACTACTTCTCCGCTGCGAAGCGTGGGTATTTTGCTAGTATAAAATAAAAACTGAATAATTTAATGCAAATGTAATAGTTTATATGTTAAGAAAGCTAAGGCTGAGAAGAAAAAATAAATGCGCATTACATTTGATCCCATTTAAGAAAAAAGTTATAGTGTTTACCAATTGTATAGAATTTTAGCTAACTTCAGGACATCTAATATCTAAAGGCCTCTCCAGACCGAAATAGTGTTTTTATATAGTATTTGTTATTTTATTTGCTTCCGCTTTTCAGTAGTACATGGACATCAGAACAACTAGTGTCCATGTATATCAACGTGAGACGCTTCTCTGCTACCGATATTCATATAAAAATATAAAGAATGACCTGTGGGATAAACTGTGCGACCTCGGTCTGCTACAAGAACTGAACCTTCGGCCCCCAGTGTTGCCTGATGCAAATGGCCAAGGGAGAGGCACATGGAGGCGGTGCGTGAGGAGGCAGAAACGCATGAAGGGAGCGGGAGTCCATGCTAGGCTAAAAGCTAACCCCAGCTGGCCGGCGCTCCTGTTAATATTACTTTCTAATGTCTGCTCCCTGGACAATAAATTGGACTGCTTTCAACTCCAGCGAACTATCCAGCGTGAGTTTAAAGACTGTTGCGTCTTTGTTTTCACAGAGACGTGGCTCAGCGACAGTGTTCCAGATGCCACCATTCAGTTAGATGGGTTAGCCGCATTTTGAGCTGACAGAAATGCTACTGTGTACGGTAACACTCGCGGTGGTGGACTGTGTGTTTATATCAACTAGGAATGGCGCAGTATCTCTGTGCTTGTTTCTAGCTACTGCTCACTGCTAGGGAAGTTTGTGATTGTTAAATGTAGACCTCTTTATTTGCCTCGGGAATTCACCACCATCCACATAATCGGAGATTACATACCTCCCAGTGCTAATGCTAAGGAAGCGCACTGGGAAATGTATAGCACCATCACAGACATACAGAACACATACCCAGATGGACTGGTTATTGTTGCTGGAGATTTCAATCATGCGAATCTCAAGTCAGTGCTCCCTAAATTCCATCAGTTTGTGGACTTTGCAACGAGAGGGACACACTGGATCTTATTTATACAAACATTCCTGCTGCGTAGAGCCCTGCCCCCACTTTGGAAACTCAGATCACATCTCTGTCATGTTAATTCCAACATACAGACAGCTCGTCAGATGCACCAAACTGGTTCTGAAGCAGGTGAGAACCTGACCAACAGAAGCCATCTCTGCTCTTCAGGACTGTTTTGAGTGCACTGACTGGGACATGTTTAGAGAGGCTGCAACCAACAGTGACTGCAGCAACTTGGAGGAGTACACGTCATCAGTAACCAGCTACATCTATAAGTGCATTGATGACGTTACTGTCTCCAAGTACATCACTGCAAGCCCCAACCAGAAACCATGGATTATAAAGGAAGTGCGTGTGCTACTGAAGACCCAGGACTCTGCCTTCGGGGAAGGTGACGAAATCTCCCTGAGAACAGCGAGGGCCAAACTATCCTGCACCATCAGAGCAGCAAAACGTGCATACGCCCAGAGAATTCAGGGACTTTTTCTATATGAAAACGATGCACGGAGCATGTGGAAAGGCATCCAGGCTTTCACTAATTACAGGACAACACCACCCACCTGTGACAGTGACACCTCCCTTCCAGATGTGCTGAATATATTCTATGCACAGTTTGAAGCACAGAACAATGTGGTGATCAGAAAGACCACCTCTCCTTCTAGCGACCAAGCATTAAATTTGACTGTGGCCGATGTGTGAAATACTCTACGAAGAGTCAACCCACAGAAGGCTGCCGGACCAGACAATATTCCTGGAAGAGTGCTAAGGGAATATGCAGACCAGCTGGCAGACATTTTTACTGCCATTTTCAGTATCTCCCTGAGCAGCGCCATTGTCCCAACCTGCTTCAAAACCACCACCATAGTTCCCATGCCAAAAAGGTCACAAGTGTCCAACCTCAATGACTACCATACATTCAAGTCACTCCCATTATAATGAAGTGCTTCAAGACACTTGTCATAAGGCACATCAAAACCCTGCTGCACCCCTCACTGGACTCCCTGCAGTTTGCTTATCGTTGGAACTGTTCAACACATCATGCAATAGCCACCACTCTCCATCTGGCTCTCGCTCATCTGGACAATAAGGACACATACATTCGAATGCTGTTTATTGACTTCAGCTCAGCATTCAACATGATTATTCCTCAGCAGCTGACAGAAAAGCTGAGCCTCCTGGCACTGAAACCCCCCTCTGTAATTGGATTCTGGACTTCCTGACTGAGAGACCTCAGTCAGTCAAGATTGGAAACAACATCTCCAGAACCACCACATTGATCACTGAAGCCCCTCAAGGCTGTGTGCTCAGTCCATTATTGTTCACACTGATGACTCATGACTGTGCAGCAATGCACAACTCTAATCACATTATAAAATTCTCCGATGACTCGACTGTGGTGGGTCTCATCAGCAACAACAATGAGTCAGCATACAGAGAGGATGTGCAGTGGTTAACAGACTGGTGTAAAGCCAATATTGAGATGATTGTTGACTTTAGGAAGACTAAGAGTGACCATCTGCCAATGAACATTGATGGCTTATCTGTGGAGGTTGTCAATAGCACCAAATTCCTGGGTGTCCACCTGGCAGAGAATCTCATCTGGTCCTACAACACCAGCTCTTTAGCTAAGAAAGCCCAGCAGCTGCTCTACTTCCTGCATAGGCAGAGAAAAGCCCATCTTCCACCAGCTATTCTAACAACATTCTACAGAGGAACAATAGACAACAACCTGAGCAACTGCATCACAGTCTGGTTTGGAAAATGCATGGTCATGGATCGTAAAGCCCTACAACAGATAGTGAAGACAGCAGAAAAGATCATCTGTGTCTCTTTTCCTTCCATCACGGACATTTACACCATACGCTGCATCTGCAAAGCAACCAACATTATGAATGACCGAACACACCCTTCACACTCACTGTTTACACTTCTGCCATTGGGAAAAAGGTAGAGAAACATTCAAGCCCACAACACCAGAATGTGTAACAGTTTTTTCCCCAAAGCAGTCAGATTCCTGAAACTCATGGACCGATCTGATATCTGATATATGTGTTCTGCTCTGCAATGTTGCACATGGTTGCACATGTTTGCACATTTGACTCACATGCACCTTGTTATATATGCACCTTGTTATATATTATGTGCCTTTATGTTATGTGCCGTGGATTCTTCGTTGTCCTGTGTTGTATGTAGCACCATGGTCCTGGAGGTACGTTGTTTCGTTTCACTGTATGCTGTACTACTGTATATGGATGAAGTGAAAATAAATACTCTTGAAACTTCAATATGATCAGACAAAATGAAACTTTCTTGCTGCATTTAACAAATCACTAAACCACTAACTTGAACATTTGAACTGAAAGGGTATATGCGTAGGAATGGTCTTAATAACATTTAAAACACAGTACAAAATGTAAACACATTTTGGTTTTATAACCCACCCTTTGCAATAGTATTTTGAATTGCCTAAATAATTTCTGATTGTGTTGATAAGTATTTTTTTTAATTCAAAAGTAGGCAAACTTTTTGCAGAACATCTTTTTGGAGTCAGTTTTGCATTACCTTGATATTGGAGAAAAGCAATATCAATTAACCACCAGATCGTTTTTGTGATTAGTTATTTATTAAATATTTCCAATACATAAAATAAAATAATTGTAGATAACTTTCAGAATAGAATCCATACCCTGACAACGACCACCAGTTTATGGCTCCATATCCCAGCTAGGTCATAACAGTACCGACAAACATCACCATTAACTACTTCAATTATATTGTTCTATGAGCTTCTCTTGAAAAGAATGAGACTGCATTTTTTGTGTAACCTGAAGAAGACACTGTGACATGATAGTACTGTTTCGACAGCAGTATACATTGGCAGATAATAAGTGCAATTCCTGAATTAAGGCTCTATCTCTATGATGTCAGCGAAGAAAGTCTAGTACACTTGTATAATGAGGGCCAGGATATCTGTACCCATGGATTTCAGTGTCCCTTTTTATTTGGGATAGATGCACTAGGGTGTGATAGTCACAGATCTCCTTGAGTTCACTTTTTATTTTGATTTAATACATGCTCAGTGCAAAATGCCAGCCTGCCCATTAGTAAACATGCACATGCAGCCCCGTGCCCAATGTTTCTTTTCACAGCAATACCATGAAGTCTGTGCTTGAAGGCAGCAGGTTTATTACATGTTATTGTTTCATCAGGCTGCTCTGTGAATGGTGGCAGATAGTAAACTTTTTTACTTCAGACATTTTGACGTGCGCAGTAGACTGTATATTCTGTTATCAATAAAATATTCATAGGGAGCTTATCAACAAAGAAACTAGTAATAATAGTAAAAATTATAATTAATGATTCATTACTTGGCACCCAGGAATGCTGTACAAAGACATTTAAAAGGGAAATCATTAGAATAAATGTACTAATCCACTTTCACGCCATACGTGTGACTTACTCTTACACATTTACTCAATTAGGTTTTTTTTCTGTGGAAAGACTGTTGTTGTGGAACTCAAATTTCACCTCTGTTATGTGAACAATTAAAACCATGTGAATGAAATAGTTTAACAGTTACGAAAATTCCCTTTCCTGTCATGACCACCTCATTAAACTGGGGAAGTATCTCTTTCACGGCAGGTGCCATTATCCTATGAAACCTGTTTTCCCGTATATTACATGCACAGTTGATCATGGCAGATAAAAACTGATCAAATTTATTTAAAAACCTTGAAGAAAGCATTCAATAGTAATCTTTCTCTGATGTGTCACTTTGTAAAATGAACACTGGGTAGTTAAAATGGTACATAGCATCATTTATATGCCTATCAGGCAGTGTTCTATAACACTTTCATATTTACTGTGCCCCTCCGTCCATTCCACCAGAGGGGGCACTCATTTCAATAGCTGAGCATTTGTTGTAGAAATGTGTGCCCCTGTAAGCTGTCTGCAACATGAACACTATGTAGCTAAAAATATTCAAAATGTATTTTAAAAGACTGTAGAAAGTCTTCTATATCGATTTCATATCTAAAGTGGCTCAGTATCCCATCCACTGGAGGGTACACTCATTTCCACAGCTGAAAGTTTGTCAGTGAAACTCTCTTGTGTTTGCACATTCAATACTTGACAGATAAAACTGAACTAATCTCCTATTAAAAAAAATCCCTAGGACGTCTTCTATATCATCTTCTTTTTCATATTGCCCTTTTGTCCTATCCACTGGAAGGGACCAATTTTCCCTGCTGGAGCAGAGCCATAGAAATACTTAAAAAATTAGCATCATACAGCTAACATTCTTCAAAATGTATTTATAAGGTTTTAGAAAGTCTTGTTAAATCACTTTCTTGTCTCCAGTGGCCTTCTCTCTCATCCACTGGAGGGGACACTCGCTTCTGCAACTGGAACAGAACTGTAGAAATGTGTGCCTCCTGCGCTGCTTACAAAATTCTCTAATCTGCTATTAGGAAGAAAATAACACACTAAGGCTTAGCACAAAAAAAAACAAAAAACAGGTGAACAAAGCAGTATGCATCACTGTGGGCTGAAAAAGCCTCATCCAGACAGTCGTACATGCAAAACTGTGACTTAACTTAAGGTTTGCTCGTTAAAGAAGAAATGGCTCAGTCCAATTTCTTTTGCTTTCCTAAGTGTAGGACCCATGAAATGTCTTTGCTGCACTGTAACAAGGCTAACATCAGAAAAAAATGAAGACCTGAACCTTCATATGAAATGTCCTGAAAATTGCATGCCTTTTCCAGGATACACTGCCAATCTGTGAATTTTAAAAATTTAATAATGACATGACAAGGTCCAGGCGAGTCAGCATGGCTAGAGTATATCCTGTATCCCCTAATTATCTAGGACATGAAGTGTGATAGGTCTGGAAGCCATTTTGGCCACATGCTGTATAAAAACTAGTTGAAATTATAACCATCTGTGCCCTTTCTGAGTCCTACAATCTGAATGCTGTCTTGGCATAGCTTGTCTTCTTGGTCAGCCATTTTATTTTCAGGGCACAGAGTTCAAGCTGGAGATCATGTATTTCTGAGTGATGGCCATAGACGTGAGATTGCAAAATCAAACTCTCCTGGTAATTTTCACTTGTTCTACCGCAAAATATCAGTGATTTAATTTCTAGGTTCAGTGAAATTAGTTTCCATGGTTGCATTCAGGGTATCTGTGCGCACCATCAGAAGGGTCCTCATGGCTTCTCAGTTGGAGTTCTCACCAGCAGGAATGTCCGTATCAGCACATTGAGCCTTATTAGGAGAATTAAAGACAGCAGAATGAGTTCTGCATCTGGAAGAAGACATTGCCTTAGACTGTAGGGTAATTAGAAAGTTCTAGTAGCTTTTCAATTAGTAAAGGTGTGAATTCATATTTTAAGGGGTTCTAGTTGAAACAAGGCAAAAAAGTCCAGATTTTAGGCAGCCATATATCATGAAGAGTCATGTTAAAATTGGCACATGATTGAATTAATGAGGTTTGCAAGGAGGTATGCTCTCATACAATATTTGTCCCTCTAGTATGTTGCATTGGATATATTAATTGATAACATTTAAATAAAAGTGAAACAAATATCAAATAAATATGATAAAGTATATAATATAGCTTTTCACAAGACAATGCCAGCATTTTTCCAGGTCATGCTGCTTATAATCTTTTCCATAAAAAAATCAAGTAGCCAGTACTTGTTATTTTAAATCACTACCTTTTAGATTAAAAAACAAATTGTACAGGGAAAAATAGACTTTTAAATTATAGATATTTTAGTAAAAAGGACATTTAAAAGTGCATGTTTCATAGTTAAATATGTCTATAGGTTTGCAGCAGCCACCTTCACACAGTGCTCCCTCTGGAATCCAGTAAGAATAACTTAAGAATAATAATAATTATAATAATAATTTTAACAATAATAATAATAATAGTAGGCATGTGCTAGCACTTATTGGAAATACTGGCATTCAGCAATGCAGAAATAGTTAAAAGAAAGACCAAAGATTTGGGTACTGTGTTTAAATGTAGCCATTGTGACAGGTGTAGCTGAGATACTGTAAGTCTGGAGGTTTTTCATGATAAAGTAGGCCATGACCTTCACCTGGAAAAAAAGGTGACTTTAGTATTTGCTGCTAACATATTTAGATTCATATCCAGGAAAGCAAACTGGGTTCAGAAATGCTTCTGTGAGCATTGTGTTGAACCACATTGTTCTTTATTTAAAGTTGGGTTTCATTTACTCAAACATAATCAAACATTAGAAACTATATATGGTGAATCCAAAATATTTAGTACATACTGTAAGCTTACTAAACAATATTTGTTTACCCATAGTGGCCAGGAAGACAATAAATTCTGAGAAAAGTGGTTCTCCAGGTGGGGCCTTCCTGTTTTGTTCTTTCCTTTCCATCTAAAATTTATTTACCTAGTACAATGTTTTATTTCGATTAAAAAAACAACACTACAGATTCAATCTAAACCCTGTCATTTTTCACCACAGGAAATGCCTGATAAACGTCTAATTGTCCTAACTGATCTCATCCTCCTTCATACCTTACTCCTTGAGAGAAAGAGACTCCTTCCTTAAGCCAGCTCCTATTTAACTCCTGCCATAATCAGACTCCTCCCACCTTCCTTAGTCATCCCAAAAGTTCACCAAAGAGCACTTGTTTAGCTTGCACATCTCGGCATTCTCAGTCTTGTCCCTGTACCTGCCTGATGGTCCGCGTCTCAGAATGGTGTAGAGCAGTTCACAGAGCTTGGAAGCTCAACCCTGTAGGGGCCTGTGGTCACCGCCAGGGGGCATCCCGGTGCCTGAAGAGCCCTGGACCTTAGCACTTCTGCCACACCAGGAAGTGCTGGAGGGAAGAAGACTGGGTACACCCGGAGAGCTTCCGGGTGTGCAGCCGGCACTTCCGCCACACAGGGGAGTGTCCGTGGAGGAATGTCGGGGAGCAGCTGGAGCCCATCCGGGCTTGTATAAAAGGGGCCGCTTCCCTTCATTCGAGGACTGGAGTCGGGTGGAAGTGGATGGGAGTCTGGAGAGATAGGAGTGGAGACGGCCAGAAGGAAGGCACTGGAAAGAGAGGCCTGGACTTTGGGGGATCAGTGCTGGAGGCACTGGGTTGTGCACGGACTTGACTGTTTGTAAATAGTGGTAAATAAATGCGTGTGTTGGGTGACAAAGCATTGTCCATCTGTCTGTGTCCGGGCCACGTTCCACAATATATATTTCTGGGAAAAGGAGAATAAAGAGAACAGAGAAGTATGGTCTGAGACTCGAGACTGCTGTCTGTTTCTTTTATGCCTTTCACCATACCACTGTGGCTACACCCTGTAGCAAAAGTGGCTTGTACCTGGCCCAGGTTCCTCTAGGCCTGAGGTCGGTAACAATTGGGGGCTCGTCCGGGATCAGCTCTCTGTCATGGAAACAGTCATCACTACACCTGGTAATTCCTGTTGTGAAACTTCAGGGACGACTCCTGTAATTGTGTCATCCAGAGAGCCCAGCTTCAGGTACAGAAGGGAGATGGCAACATCCAGACCATGCAAGATGCTGATCTGGGATATCCATAAGAAATTAATATTGCTGGATTACAATCAACTCAGACTTCTGGCTGCAAGTATAGGAGATGAAGAAGGAGATGAAACTGTAAAACTCTCACAACTAGGTGAACAAGAACTTTATTATTTCCTTTTTGATTATGTTAAGAGTGATAAGTTGAGAAGTTTGGAGGACGAAGGCATGTCACACCTACTTCACCTCCAGGATACGATTTCACAACTTATAACCAGAAAGGATTTCACCCCTGCTAGGAGTATTGATTGTACAAGTGTTACCACTGCAGGGCTGGATCAAGATATTCATTTGAGCCAAGCTAAAAATATTGTTAGAAACTTTGAAAATAGGAGGAACTCCGTGGACTCGGAGAAAGGATGTCTTCCTTACAGGACTTCAGATCAAGTGGTAAGATTCACTGATATTTCTACTTTTCTGCCTCCTAGGGAGTTCAAAGTCCATGGTGGGAAAATCTATGATGGGGGCTCTGAAATGTCATACAGTAACCTTTGCAAACAAATAGATTTAGGGTTACATGAGGGATTTACTTAGTTTGAATTTGTTAAGTCTGTACTACAAGTAATTAAACCAGGTTTAGGGGAACATCGGTTCACGAATGTCTTGGTACACATACAAATCGGTTTACGACCAAAAAGTTTGCCAAACTTTTGCCTTAGTTCACGACCACACACTCTGTATACGAACAAGCCAGTTTCCCTTTCGGTTTTTACATGTTCAGTCTCTCACTGTGCATTTCCTGTGCAGCGAGCAAGAGAGAGAGAGAGTGAGAAAACGCGACACACACACACACACAGGCAGTGTGAGAGAGAGACAGACTCACACACACAGGCAGCACGAGAGAGAGAGCTGGACGCATAAGGTAGGAAGGCAGTTAAAGAATGCACTGGGCTTGATTTTGTTTTCACTTCTGTTTACAGCGATCAGTTCGTAACGTGCATTGTTGCAATGTTACTTTTCTTGGTGGTTTATTAAATTACAGATTTTTTCAAATGTTCATTTTTTTCCCTGTGCTTAAAACTCATTACAAAAGAAGTGTTTTTAGCCTGCGGTTGGTAGCGTAATAGCGCGAACTATTGTAGTGTTAGTTTTCTCTGTTGTTCAAGGTTTTCTCAGTGTTATTCAATGTTTTTACATTTAGTTTACTATTACGCTGTGCATTCTATGGTTTAATTAACTATATTTGTACTTAAAAACTGAAAAATAAAATATATTTACATACAGTTCGTATGGTCTGGAACGGATTAATTGTATTTACATACAATCCTATGGGGGAAATTGATTTGGTTCATGACCAAATCGGTTTACGACCAGAGTTTTGGAATAGATTATGGTCATGAACTGAGGTTCCACTGTATCTTCAAAAAGTTTCTCATGAGTAGAGATGATCTCACATTAGATGAGCGCAAACGATTTTTTAGGTTACACATTAGGGATAAAAGCAGCACAGAACTGTTTCAGGAACTGAGCAATACAAAGCAACAAGATAAGGAAACACCCGAACATTTTGTATATAGGATAATGGATCTTCGACAATGTATGTTGCAGGCATCAGAACAGCATGGAGCTGAATTCAGTTATGACAGAAAATTAGTTCAGAGCATATTTCTTCATACTCTTTATCAAGGGTTCAATGAAAAAAATAACAACATCAGACAAGACATAAAACCATTTCTTACTGACTTGAAGGTGACTGATGATATAATTCTAGAGAAGATAACTAAATCTACCAGGGAGGAAGCAGAGAGAATAAAGCGTTTTCACACTCCGAGTGAACATAGGTCAGTGTCTGTAACTTCAGTACAACAAAAGGATAGTTCACAGGCTGATCAGAATGAACTGAGTCAAGCAAACAATAGAATGCAAGTTGACAGTGCAGCTATAAAGCAGTTAACTGCTTGAGTGTCCGAACTAGCAAAACAATTTGAGAAGATTGTGAACCATAACGAAAATGATAATTTGAAAGTTCTCTGTGCTCATCAAGCTCATAATACTACCATTGAGCAGTTGGCAGCTCAAGTGTCTATGCTAAAAAAAAATTTTTGAAAAGATCACAAAGCATACTGGTAATAGTACTCGGACAGATGAACAATCCGGTTTCAAGAGATAGTCCTAAAAGAAGATGTCAAGAATGTGCCCAGCAGAGAAAAGAACGGTGTACTCACTGCTTTCGCTGTGGTTTGATGGGAAACAGAGCTTTTGTCAGTACTAAGAGATGGGAATCGGTAAACTGGGGAAGGTCACTGGAGAGGGAACAACCAGTGACCAACAGGAGTAACAGGTCCCCCCAGACTGAGGCTCCCACAATGCAAAACATGTATCTACTGCCCCCTAAAGCAAAACGTGCTGCCCAACTAATTGGGAGTCGCTGCATGGTCAAGTGTGTAATCAATGGAATTCAAACACAAATGCTATTAGACACAGGAGCACAGGTTAGCATAGTGGGGAGAGAGTGGGTAAGGAAGACATTGCCTGATGTTAAGATTCAGTCACTTGAGAGTTTATTAACAGGAAGTCCACTCTGTATTACTGCAGCAAATAGCACTGAGATTCCATTTGAAGGGTGGATTGATGTGTCACTTCAGATACTGAGCTCCAGGCATGGGCAGGTAGCCATTGATGTTCCTTTGTTAGTAAGTCAAAGTTATGTTAACTGTCCGCTGTTAGGCTTCAATGTTATAGAGAAACTGATCCGAGAGAACTGTGACCAGACCGATACCACCATTCTTAACGTGCTGCTGAGTGAGGCATTAAACCTGAAAGGTGACACAGCAGATAATATCATCTCTGCAGTAGGAGTAAAACCTGGGGAAGCAATATTACCAGGTATTACTGTAAGGATGGGGAAAAAGGGGCTTGTTATCCCAACATGTCAGATATGTCAAGTAAGATGTAAAATTAGGGCTTTGCCTAAAGGAGGCACAATGACTTTTGAGCCACTAGCAGAGAATCATTGCCCAGAGGGCATTGAACTACTCCCTGCCATTGTTGACAGCCCAACTGGCATTTGAAACTAATTACCATACCTCTTCAAAATTACACCTTACTTGATATCTACCTTCCTAGTGGAACAATATTAGGCACTCTAGAAGAAATTATTGATATCTGGCCAGTCCTACCCTGACCATCTGACCCAGTAATACTCAGCCAGCCAATTGATGGCCAAGTCAATGCTGCACACACAGAGTACAGTAGAGTTAAACAGGAAAGCAACAAATTACTGCTAGAGAGAAATGGAACCCACCAGTAGATTTGTCCCACTTAAAAGAGGAAGAACAAGAGGTAGTCAAGCACATGTTATATGAAGAATCAGATGTATTTTCACGGGAAGATGGCGAAATTGGTTGCATTCCAGATTTGAAGCTAAAAATTCACTTGAAGGATGATACACCTGTGCAGAAAAGGTATAATGCTACTCCAAAGCCCTTATACAAAGAGGTGAAGGAATACATCCAGAACCTTTTGGACCATGGTTGGATAAAGAAGTCCACTTTGGCTTATTAGATAGATAGATACTTTATTAATCCCAAGGGGAAATTCACATAATAAAGTATCTACTGTATCTATCTAGTAAGCCGAAGTGGACTTCTTTATCCAACCATGGTCCAAAAGGTTCTGGATATATTCCTTCACTATTCTCCAGTTGTCTGTGCCAGAAAAAAGGACTCAAGTTTGCGTCTTTGTGTGGACTTTAAAGAGCTAAACCGTAAAACCATCCCTGACAGACACCCCCTGCCACACATTCAAGACCTACTGGATAACCTTGAGGGCTACTCATGGTTTTCAATCCTGGATCAAGGAAGTGCATACCATCAAGGGTTCATGGATGAGGACTCAAGATCTGTCACTGCTTTTAGTACCCCATGGGGGCTATATGAATGGGTACGCATTCCTTTTGGCTTGAGCAACGCTCCTGCAGCATTTCAAAGATGCATGGAAAGGGTACTGCAACAATTGAGAGATGAATGTTGCACCCCATATTTGGATGATGTACTTTGCTTTTCCAAAACAGTTCATGACCATGTGGAAGACTTGAGACAGGTACTGTGTCGAATGAGAGAGCACGGAATAAAATTATGACCAGAGAAATGTGAGTTATTCAGACAACAGCTCAGGTACATAGGCCGTCTAGTATCTGAAGAGGTGGTGCCGATTGACCCTAAGGATTTGGAAGCAGTCCAACAGAAAAGGAACCCACAACAGTTCGAGAAGTCAGATCATTGCTGGGCTTCCTTAGTTATTACCGCTCCTTCATACAGGACTTTTCCAGGTTGGCAAAACCTTTGTTTGAACTTAAACGGTACTATTGGAAATACTGGAAAATCCAGCTTGACAACTACAGCAAGAGGGAGGATAAAATCCAAAGTACAGATACCCTCAAGGACACCAGTTCAATGGACTAATGAACATTGTACAATCATTTCTAAATTTGTGGATATACTCACCAATCCACCCATACTTGCTTTTCCAAATTTTGAATTGCCCTTTGTTTTGCACACTGATGCATCAAACGAAGGACTGGGAGCAGGACTTTACCAACAGCAGGATGGTAAACTATGTGTAATTGACTACGGATCGAGAACACTCACCCCAGCTGAGAGAAATTACCATCTCCACTTTGGCAAGTTAGAATTTTTGGCCCTGAAGTGAGCAATCTGTGAAAAATTTAGAGACTATCTATATTATGCACCCACCTTCACTGTATATACTGACAATAACCCTCTGACGTATGTTCTGAGTACAGCAAAATTGAATGCAGTGGGTCATCGCTGGGATGGAGAATTAGCAGACTTTAACTTTGACATCAAAACCATCCTGGGAAAGCAAATACAGATGCTAATACACTGTTCCACTTCCCTGTTGACTTACAGGCCACTATCACTGAGTATAATGAAACAATATCTCCATAAGTCATCTCAGCTGTTTGGCAGGGGGACAAAGCAGTAAAGATAAAGAAGTGCCATGAGTGGCTGCTCTACAGTTCACCTCAATGGTTGATAGTGTGTTGCCAGGAAGTGCTGATACAGTCACACTAAATGATATTAGGGTCACACAGCAAGAAGATGCTACCATCAGTGAAGTCATTAACCTCAAAAGCAGAGGATGGGGTCCAAATAAGAAGGACAAGGAACAAATGGGAATTGAAACAAAGAGACTGATACATGAATGGAACAAACTCACCATTTACAAGGGAGTACTGTACAGGCAAGTAGGAAAAAGAAAGCAACTTGTTTTGCCACATAAGCTGAAACCAGTTGTCCTTAAAAGCCTCCATGATGATATGGGACATATCGGACCTGACAAGGTGATTCATCTGGCCAGAGAAAGATTTTATTGCCCTTACGTGCAGTGAGAGATTGAAGATTATGTAATTTGACAATGCGCCTGCATTAAGCAGAAGCACCCTAGTAACCCAGACAGAGCACCTATGGGCTCTATTACTACAGTACAAGCGAACCTTTTGAACTTCTCTCTGTGGACTTTCTGCATCTTGAGAAAGTAAAGGAGGTTATGAATATGTTCTGGTTCTGATGGATCACTTCACTCGCTTTGCACAAGCATATGCCACCAAAAACAAATCTGGAAAAACCACAGCTGAGAAGATTTTCCAAGACATTATTTTAGGCTACCCTGCAAAGCTGCACCATGACCAGGGGCATGAGTTTGAAAACAACTTATTTCAGAGGATCTAACAGCTATCTGGATTAGCTCACTCCCGCACCACCCCTTATCATCCACAGGGGAATCCAGTAGAACAATTCAATCGAACTCTGCTTCAGATCCTCCGAACCTTGGAAGAAGAGAAAAAGTCAAAGTGGAAAGATTACCTACCACAAATTATGCATGCATATAATTGTACAAGACACAAATCAACTGGCTATTCACCATTTTTCCTCTTGTGTGGCAGAGCTCCAAGATTACCTATTGATTTGTTGTTCAGTCTTACAACTGACAATGAGGGAACAGACAGCCAGGACTTTGTGCAAAAATGGGCAACCAAGATGAAAGAAGCTTACCAGATTGCTGCAGATAACAGTCGGAAAGCATCGGCCAAGGGTGACAGAGTCTTAGTCGGAAACCTATCTGAAAGAAGAGGCTTAGGAAAACTCTGTGACTACTGGGAAAAAGAGGTACAGTGGTGTGAAAAACTGTTTGCCCCCTTCCTGATTTCTTATTCTTTTGCATGTTTGTCACACAAAATGTTTCTGATCATCAAACACATTTAACCATTAGTCAAATATAACACAAGTAAACACAAAATGCAGTTTTTAAATGATGGTTTTTATTATTTAGGGAGAAAAAAAATCCAAACCTGCATGGCCCTGTGTGAAAAAGTAATTGCCCCCTTGTTAAAAATAACCTAACTGTGGTGTATCACACCTGAGTTCAATTTCCGTAGCCACCCCAGGCCTGATTACTGCCACACCTGTTTCAATCAAGAAATCACTTAAATAGGAGCTGCCTGACACAGAGAAGTAGACCAAAAGCACCTCAAAAGCTAGACATCATGCCAAGATCCAAAGAAATTCAGGAACAAATGAGAACAGAAGTAATTGAGATCTATCAGTCTGGTAAAGGTTATAAAGCCATTTCTAAAGCTTTGGGACTCCAGCGAACCACAGTGAGAGCCATTATCCACAAATGGCAAAAACATGGAACAGTGGTGAACCTTCCCAGGAGTGGCGGCCGACCAAAATTACCCCAAGAGCTGAGACAACTCATCCGAGAGGTCACAAAAGACCCCAGGACAACGTCTAAAGAACTGCAGGCCTCACTTGCCTCAATTAAGGTCAGTGTTCACGACTCCACCATAAGAAAGAGACTGGGCAAAACGGCCTGCATGGCAGATTTCCAAGACGCAAACCACTGTTAAGCAAAAGAACATTAGGGCTCGTCTCAATTTTGCTAAGAAACATCTCAATGATTGCCAAGACTTTTGGGAAAATACCTTGTGGACTGATGAGACAAAAGTTGAACGTTTTGGAAGGCAAATGTCCCGTTACATCTGGCGTAAAAGGAACACAGCATTTCAGAAAAGAACATCATACCAACAGTAAAATATGGTGGTGGTAGTGTGATGGTCTGGGGTTGTTTTGCTGCTTCAGGACCTGGAAGGCTTGCTGTGATAGATGGAACCCTGAATTCTACTGTCTACCAAAAAATCCTGAAGGAGAATGTCCGGCCATCTGTTCGTCAACTCAAGCTGAAGCGATCTTGGGTGCTGCAACAGGACAATGACCCAAAACACACCAGCAAATCCACCTCTGAATGGCTGAAGAAAAACAAAATGAAGACTTTGGAGTGGCCTAGTCAAAGTCCTGACCTGAATCCAATTGAGATGCTATGGCATGACCTTAAAAGGCGGTTCATGCTAGAAAACCCTCAAATAAAGCTGAATAACAACAATTCTGCAAAGATGAGTGGGCAAAATTCCTCCAGAGCGCTGTAAAAGACTCATTGCAAGTTATCAAACGCTTGATTGCAGTTATTGCTGCTAAGGGTGGCCCAACCAGTTATTAGGTTCAGGGGCAATTACTTTTTCACACAGGGCCATGTAGGTTTGGATTTTTTTTTCTCCCTAAATAATAAAAACCATCATTTAAAAACTGCACTTTGTGTTTACTTGTGTTATATTTGACTAATGGTTAAATGTGTTTGATGATCAGAAACATTTTGTGTGACAAACATGCAAAAGAATAAGAAATCAGGAAGGGGGCAAATAGTTTTTCACACCACTGTATGTCGTATTGTGGAGAGAATTAAAGACAGCCCAGTGTACAAGGTACAGCCAGACGTTGGTAGCAGAACACCCCGGATACTACACCACAACCTCCTGCTGCCTGTCAATGACTTACCTTTTGAAAAAGACACTAAATCGAACACAGTGAAAAGGAAAATGCAAAGACCAGCAAGAACATAGAGTGAGACACCAGACTCAGCGTCTGATCACTCTGATGAGAAAGCAGAAACCTCATATGGCCCCGTTGCTTGCCATGCTTTCCTGCACATGTCAGATCTGAGGTAATAGAATCTGAGTCACGCTCCAGGCTTAGAGCCAAGGCCTGAGAGTTCTACCCTGGACCTGAACCACGACAACCTGACAGAAATCCTTTGCAAGGAACATCAAGGGAACAAGGACTGGAAATGGAGACCAGTGTTGCTGAACCCCAGGTGGAGAACATTGATGAAGTAGTGGAACCCACAAATGGTCAAGAAGACCTAGTAACAGAACACCAGAGTGACAGAGAAGGGGACACTTTAAGAAGATCGTCTCGCACTGTCAGACCCAGAGAAGTATTCACATACCACAGACTGGGGCAGCCATCATACTAGCCCTGGAATCCTGGTGTGGATGCAGTTATACAGAATCCTATGTATCTGTTGCCAAGCCACACAATAGTGTATTCAGCATACCCAGGATTTGATTATTACCTAAGACCTGGTTGAGACACAATAGACACTGAACCAAAAGCTAAGCCTTTGGAGCAAGATGTGAGGAGACATCTCAAAAAAAGTAGGGGAGAGTGTAATGGGCTAGAACTCAGTATTATAAAGAAAATAACATTTCGGTGTGTTGCTTAGTGTAATGGGCTATAAACCAGTACATAAATATTTACCTGTCTTCCTAAAGAGTCACCTGCTTTGAATAGTCAGACAGCTTTGATTTAGTATCTCATCTACATACAATGTGGGGATACAGAACTGTCTGCTCCCTTGGAAAATTGTTTTCTAATAAAGTATTCAAAGTAAATGTGTTTACACTATTTGTTATGCAGAGGAAATTGGCTTACACCATTGTTTTCATTGATTGCCATGTTGATCTATGCAGAAATTGAAGTACTGTATATATATATTTCTGGGAAAAGGAGAATAAAGAGAACAGAGAAGTATGGTCTGAGACTCGGGACTGCTGTCTGTTTCTTTTATGCTTTACACCATATCACTGTGGCTACACCCTGTAGCAACAGTGGCTTGTACCTGGCCCAGGTTCCCCTAGGCCTGAGGTCGGTAACATACAGTATACAGATATTGTACAGTTATTATCAGTACCATTTAGATATTGGATATTGCACAGTTGATTAGATAGTAGGAAGTCCAGCGGTTGGGGGGTTAGACTGTGTAGTTGTAGAATGGTTATGGCTTTTGGGAAAAAACTGTTCTTGAGTCTTGTCCTTGTTGTGATGCACCTGTAGCACCTCCCTGAAGGCAACAGGTCAAACAGATCAGAGCCAGGGTGGGAGGTGTCCTTGATGATGTTTTTAACTTTGCTGAGGCAGCGGGAGGTGTAAGTGTCCATCAGGGAGGGGAGAGGGCAGGCAATGATCTTCTGTGCTGCCTTTACTGCTCTCTGAAGCCTCTTCCTGTCTGCAATAGTGCAGCTGCCATACCATACTGTGATACAATATGTCAGCAGGCTCTCGATGGACGAGCGGTAGAAGGTCAGTAGCAGGTTGGAGTCCAGGTTGTGCTTTCTGAGGACCCTCAGGAAGTATAACCGTTGCTGAGCCTTCTTGATGACTGCTGTGATGTTGTCTATCCAGGAGATGTCAGCGGAAATAAGGACGCCGAGAAACCGGAAGGTATGGACTCTCTCCACACACTCGCCATTGATGTAAAGTGGGGCTAAGTCGGTGCTATGCCTCCAGAAGTCCACAATGATCTCCTAGGTTTTCCTGGGGTTCAAAGCCAGATTGTTCTTTGAACACCAGGCTGCCAACTTCAGGACCTCCTCTCTGTAAGCTGCCTTGTCTCCCTTTGAGATGAGTCCGACCACTGTGGTGTCGTCAGCAAACTTGACGATTAGGTTGCTGTTGTGGGCCGGATTGCAGACATGGGTGTAGAGACAGCACAGAAGGGGGCTCAGCACACAGCCTTGTGAGTTACCGCTGTTCAGTGTGCGAATGGAGAAGAGGTGGGGGCTGAGTCTCACAGTCTGGAGCTGGTTGGTAAGAAAGACTTTTGTCCAGACACATGTGAAAGGGAGGAGGCCAAGAGTGACCAGTTTGGTGACGAGAATGTCAGGAATGATTGCATTAAAAGCTGAGCTGTAATCCACAAAAAGCATGGACGTAGCTCTGCTGCTGCTCTAGATGGCTCAGCACAGAGTGGAGAGCTACAGCAATGGCGTCTTCTGTGGATCTGTTCACGTGATATGCGGATTGGTAGGGATCAAAGTCTTGGGAGAGATAGTCTTTAATGTGCTGGAGAACCAGTCTCTCGAAGCACTTCATGATTACCGCAGTGAGGGCCACAGGGTGATAATCATTTAGGCTGGTGATGGGAGACTTCTTCGGCACTGGAATGATTGTGGCTAATTTTAGGCAGGATGGAATGACTGCCTGGGCTAGGGAGAGGTTGAAGATTTTGTTGAAGATAAAGGTGAGCCAGTGGGCACACGCTCTGAGTACCCTACCAGGCACTCCATTTGGGCCGGCAGCCTTCTTGGGGTTCACTGCCAGGAGCACCCATTTGACATTGTGCTCCTTTACAGTGAGTGGAGTAGTACAGGAAGCCAGTGAGGGTGGGAGCAGGGCTGGAGCAGGTGAGTGCTGCTGTTGTGATGATTCAAAGCGAGCAAAGAAGCAGTTTAGCTCCTCTGCTAGCTGTGCACTGATGTTGCATCACAGCCTCTGTAGTTTGTGATGTTTTGTATTCCCTGCCACACCTCTCTTGTATTGTGGCTGGACAGGTGGGACTCTATGCTCCTCTTATGGTCTGTCTTGGCTTTTTTAATTCCACTTTTTAGAGCGGCTCGGGCAGCCCTGTACAGAGCTTAATAACTTCAGCCTGGTTTCAGGTACAGAAAGGTTTCAAGAAAGGTTTCAGAGTTGACAAAAAGAAGATGGTGGCAAAATTGGATACCACCATGAAAAATCCCTTCCATTGCCTCCAGGAGTTGCTCTCTTAGGGTACTTTCATCTTATAGGCTCATTCCACCACAGCGTGCTAAGAAGCACACACTGGGGTTTATTCTGTCAGCTATTGTGAACTCAATGTTTTCTCTTGATGTCCCAAACTAAATGCATACACTCTAAGCTAATTCTGCAGTTTATGCCCAATATTTATTGATTGATTGATCGATCAATCATATTATTCGTCCTGTGATTATGTCTCTTTGTTTTTTTTGTTTCTGCTGTTATGTGCATCTAAATTTCCCTTGGAATTAGTAAAATGTAATCTAATCTAATGTTGACAATTTTAATATCCACAGCACAGCCTATTATTCCCTGAAGCACAAAACAAATAAATGCAAGCTGTGCCATCTGCAAGAGACTGCTAGAGCAATATATGATAATAGTTTGGCACAAAACAGAAGAAAGGCCAGTTACAGTAAAGAGAGAGAGAGAGGGAGATCAAGATAAAAGGAAACAGAAAAAACATCTCATCTGGCAATGGGAACACATTTCTGCAAGGTAGTGTGGGGAAATGTACTTCTACCAGTGAGCAGTAGATTCTTCTGGTGCAGGGTAAGAGAAAGATGTGGTGCACAGGGGTTCACATCCAGGGTCTTCCCTTCATGGAGTTTGCATTTTCTCCCTGTGTTTGCATAAGTATACTCTGGGTGTTCCAATTTAGAAGAGAACTGCAGCATATTGTAGTGACACAGGCAGTTGCAGCATTTATTAAAAAAAAAAATCTTCAAAAGTTATTATTTTATGTTTTCAATGACATTTGTATAAGAATGACCAGAGATAGAGTCATCTTACAAACATCCATGCTAACATGTCCATGCTTGCATCTGCAGAGCCACCCAGTTGACTAATATCCAGCAGTGGTGTCCCACCATTGTCTCTCACTAAAAGTGACCAATATCTATGCTAAACAGTAGGTGTCAATCTTTCTTTAAGACAATGTCAGAAATACTCTCATTAACACAATACACTGTCCTGCTTCAGGAATGTATTTGAAATGGAAGGGCGCCACCCATTCATTCACTCTATTTACTAATGTTCTGCCACCAGCTGGGATCCTTGGTTTGTATCTGGGCTTTTCAATTTATGGTACAATCTACAGCCTCAAATCCACTTTCTGCATAAGGCACTCATTCTCTGTGCCCAATTACTACTTTGTTTAGCTATTTTCTATTTTACTTTGACTCAGGTAACTTTAATATTAACTATCCTGTATTTCCACAAACAGCCGTTAGTTTAAACCAACTCCGATCCTGGAGGGCTGCAGTGGCTGCAGGCTTTCATTCTAAGTCTTTTCTTAATTAGTTTCAGCTGCTAATTAACTTATTTTGCCTTATTTGTAATTCACATGTTATTTAAGATGCAGACAACTTGTTTCTTTTTTCCTTAATTAGCAGCCAAACAATAACAAGACACAAAGTGAGTCAGCATACAATAGCTGAAAATAAAGAAAGGTGAAAGTCTCAGTAATGTTGATCTGCTCAGGCCAATAAAACATTCTGATGGTTAGAAAAAAGAAAATAAACTGTTTTGGAAATGTGCACTGTGGCAGAATGAGAGCACCAGCAAGCTAAGGAGGTAAATAACAGGTTTAATTAACAACATGAATAGTCTTCTAATTAAGAAACTGGTTAGAGAGAAATAGATTGGAATTAGCTGGTCATCTGTTGGCTCGCTTTACATCTCATTTTTGTTTGGTTGTCATTTAAGGAAAAATTCAGAGGAGTCTTTAAAAACATGGCAATTAAAATGAAATGAACATAAGTCAATTAACAGCAGAAATTGGTCCTTGATGAAAGAAAACCAGTATAGACAGTGAAGACATCCAGGACTGAAACTGGAACCCCTCGTTTAAACGGTCTCTCTACTAATGGCAGTGGTGGATGGTAATTATTTTGTTACTGTACTTAAGTACTTTTATCATGCATCTGAACCTTACTTAAGTAGATTTAGCAGTGGATACTTTTGACTTTTATTTTTTATGGCAAATGTCTTAACTTTCTACTTCACTACATTTTAGGTGTCATTCAGTTATATTTTACAGTTACATTGCTTTTTTATTGGATGATGACAGAGATATGGATTGGCAATTTGCTTGAACAACTCTTTCAGTGAATCATGTGAATGGATTCATGAGCACAGAAGAACTGATTCTGCTCAACAGGAGATAAAGCACATACTGTATGTCACACTCACTTGTTAAGTTGTTTAAAGTGCATGTGAAAGTATCACCAGTCAGACTGATTATTCTGTCTTGTTAGAGCTAAACTATTGTCTGCAAAAGAAAATTGTCTCATTCATCATACAAATTCAGTATAGTAACAACTCACTTATATTAGGATGTATTGTTTATTTTGTACAATTTGTTACTGGAATTGTTTAAAACAGAAAAACATAATATAATAATAACATAACATAATAAACATAATATTTGTAGCTGCGTTTTCCCAAAATTGCCAAAGTTCAGCAGCTTCAACTCAAAAATGGGATTCAACAAAAGCCTGATGCGCAGAAATGATTCCACAGACAAAATATCTTTGTTTTTAAAAGTTTAGTTAAGTTTTAAAGTAAAGCAGTTTACACAAAAAAAGGGAAATTAAAATAGCAAAAAAGAGAAAATTTATGTTAAGAAAAGTAAAATTCTAAGCTTAATCTTGTTATATCTCAAATCGTTACTATTTACTTAACATTTCTGAACCATTTCTAAACGTTTCTGGACCTTTTCTAAACGGTCAGAAAACTGTATGCTTATCACATTTCTAAGCTTAAAATGGGTCTTTCAAGTCCCTCTTTACTGGGACCTGTTCTAAGCAAAACTGAGCTTATTATCACACTGTTACTCAGTTATAGTAAGAAGGTTCTATCTCTTGCTAACTTATAGGGGGAAAAGACTATACCATAAGCTATGATTATGAAAGACATTTATATTCTATTCAAATTAAGCAAACATCAATATGAGTTTAACTCAAAACTTTAACTTTATAAGATTGGCTCTTACATTTCTGGCCCCTAATTGGCTATGCAGGAGCGGAGACAATTACTATATTTTACTTCAATATGAGCCAATTACTTTTATATTAACTATTCTTTTAAAAATTTCAAAACATTTCAAAAATTTCATATTTCAAACATTGGCTGTTTCTTGAAGCAGGCACAGTTTATTCACGGGTCTGTCCAGTGTGCTGGTTTTGGTCTGCACACAAACTCTTCTGACTGCACCTTTGCCATCTGGCATTGTCTTCATGACTCGACCCATTACCCAGGAATTGCAAGGTGTAGCTTTATCTACAATTAGAACAACGTCTCCTGGTTCAAAATTTCTTCTTGGTGCAAGCCATTTTTGACGTTCTTGAAGTATTGGCAAATACTCTTTTGTCCATCTTTTCCAAAACAAATCAGCCATGTATTGAATTTATTTCCAGCGTCTTCTTGGTTATGGTTCATTTTCTGAAATGAGTTCAGGTGGTATTTCAGGTTTTGTCTTCAATAATAACAAGTGATTGGGTGTGAGTGGTTCCAAATCATTTGGGTCATCTGATGTCTTTGTAAGGGGTCTGTTATTGAGTATTGATTCCACTCTACACATCATTGTAGGAAG